>NC_079389.1:8412970-8733527 GCF_029220125.1 Pseudoliparis swirei | reverse complement strand
GTGTGTTAGAGGTAGAATTTGGTTCGGCACCAATTTATCATCAATGTGTCATCCGCTTCAAAACACTGGTTCTGGCGTACCGTGCTCTAAATGGATCGGGCCCCGTCTACATCCGGGATATGGTCACACCGTACACCCCGGCACGTTCGCTTCGCTCGGCAACAGCCAATCGACTTGTGACTCCTGCACCTCGAGCTAATCACTCGAAATCCAGACTGTTTGCTGTCCTGGCTCCTCAGTGGTGGAATGAGCTCCCCACTGACATCAGGACAGCAGAAAGTCTCTACATCTTCCGCCTGAGACTGAAAACACATCTTTTCCGACTATATCTGGATCAAAACACAGATTTGCACTTCAGTGGCACTGGGATGGCACTTATTGTGGTGCTTTTGTGGTTCGACTGAGTTGAGGAAGTGTTGCTTCCTGTGTTCTTGTTGTTCTTGGTTTATACTCTAGGTTGAAATGCACTTATTGGAAGTCGCTTTGGATAAAAGCGTCTGCTAAATGACATGTAATGTGTGGTTTTGCTTTCAACATCAGACAGGAGCAAAGCACACACATTCACACACACACACACACACTTTGTCATCGCTCTACCTGTTTGACGGCCCATAATAGCCTGCTGTAGCAGTAGATCATCACCACCATGGGCAGACCCAGGCAGAAGGTAAAGAGGCAGATGATGTAAGCGTGAGACTGGGCCGTCTGCACCGTCCAGGACACAGAGCAGCTGGTTCCTGCCCCCTCTATGCCATAGCTGCTCCAGCCCAGCAGAGGGGGCACTGTCCAGAACAAGGAGTACAGCCAGGAGCCCGCAATAGCCAGCAGGGGCTTGCGGTAATCTGGCCCCCGCTTGTTGTAAACCATCAGTGCTGTAGCGGTTGTAGGAGAGGGTCACCAGAGAGATCAGCGACACAATACCTGAGAAAAGAGAGGAGAAGGTATGACAACGGGCATCTGTAGGTCATCGATAAACTATGCTAGATCTATTGTTGTTGAAACATGAATGTAAGGCCCAAACTCCATGACAATCCATCCGGTAGATGTTGAGGTACTGCACTAAAACACACAATGTCAAACTCATGGTGCACGAGATGAAAAGTCAAGCCATCTCCAAAATAACATTGGGATTCCACAGATGTAACAAAATGGCACGAGGTCACCAGAGTCAATAGGTCTCTGTTACGATCTCAGACACTTAGGAAGTAGGACCCAATTGCACGACCCGGGAGACAGAGATAAAGTATTTGTAAGTACTTTATTTTTCGGTTCTGCAGTGAACAAAATGAAAGCGCTCACGTAGTGAGGGATCAAAAACTTTTCAAGAGCACAACATAACCCGACCTGATCATGGCAAAAGACCAGACGAACTGACAAGGAACACTGGGAGACAGGGGAATTTAAGCACATGGTAACAAGACACAGGTGGGACCAATCAGGGGCGGGGCTGACACTGATGAGCATAGGAGACAGGTGTGATGACAGGTGAAAACAATCAGGAAGCCTGGAATGAGAGAAAGCGAACATAAATGACCTGAACCTCTCTAGCATATCTGTCGGTGCACAACAGTACCCCCCCCTCTAGGGCCAACTCCTGATGGCCCAGGCTGATTGTAAAAGTCGTGGATAAGAGTCTTGTCTACGATAAATGAAGCAGCTATCCAGCTTCTAGCCTCAGGACCGTAACCCTTCCAGTCTACCAGGAATTGCTTGACCTCCCTATTACGGACCTCCAGTAGCTTACGGACCTTGTAAACGTCACCCCCTTCAAAGAACTGGGGCGGTGGAGGGGGCTTGGAGGCGGGAACAAGTGTGCTCTCACACACCGGCTTGATTCTACTAACGTGAAACGTTGGGTGCACTCTCAAGGTCCTGGGAGTTGCAAGCGTACCGACGCCGGGTTGATGACTCTGGACACTGGAAACGGACCCACAAATCTCGGAGCCAGTTTCTTTGAGGCGACATGGAGTGGTAAGTCTTTGGTAGAGAGCCAAACCTTTTGGCCTGGACTGTAGGAGGGAGCGACCCTGCGATGAACGTCCGCAACAGCCTTCATCCGAGCTGAACTACGGAGAAGAGACTGGCGAGCACCAGCCCAAACTCTGCGACAACGTCTGATCATGGCATGTGCCGATGGAAACATCACCTCTTCCTCGTTGTTAGGGAAAAGTGGAGGCTGGAAACCATTGACACAATGGAATGGAGAGAGACCTGTGGCCGCCGTCGGAAGGGTATTGTGGGCAACCTCGACCCATGTGAGGTGGTCACTCCAGGTGGTCTGGTTCCGGGAGGCGAGACAACGTGGCGTAGTCTCTAGTTCTTGGTTCAGACGCTCCGACTGTCCATTTGACTGAGGGTGATATCCTGATGACAGGCTGACGGTGGCACCTATGAGTCGACAAAACTCTTTCCAGAAGGCGGAAATGAATTGTGGACCCCTGTCGGAAACAATGTCATTAGGGAATCCATGGATCCTGAATACGTGATTCATCATGACCTCTGCGGTGACTTTGGCAGAGGAAGCTTGGTCAATGGGATGAAGTGAGCCATTTTGAAAATCGATCAACCACTGTTAGAACCGTAGTCTTGCCTCTGGATGAGGGAAATCCTGTCACAAAATCCATCGAAATGTGTGACCAAGGACGATGGGGAATCGGCAGCGGCTGGAGCAAGCCCATCTTAACTTGAGATGAGGTCTTATTACACGCACACACCGGACAAGCCGCTACATACTCGGCCACATTTTTCTTCATGGATGGCCACCAGAAACGTTGTTGAATCCTGAACATTGTTCTTGCTACTCCCGGATGGCACGAAAGCACAGATGAGTGAGCCCAGTGGATGACCTTGGAGTGAAGAGCCTCAGGAACAAACAGCAGATTGTTGGGACACTCGCTAGGCGCTGGATTCATGACATTTGCCTCTTTAACGTCTGACTCCACTTGCCAGGAAAAGGCTCCGATCACCCGGTTAAGTGGAAGGATGGTCTTGGGCTCTACCGCAAGTGGTTCGGGATCGTAAAGACGAGACAAAGCATCGGGTTTTGATTCTGAGACCGGGACGAAAAGAGAGTGTGAAGTTGAATCTACTAAAGAAAAGTGTCCACCTGGCCTGACGGGAGTTGAGACGCTTAGCCTTTCTTATATATTCTAGATTCTTGTGATCTGTCCAGACTAAAACGGTTGCTCTGCACCCTCCAGCCAGTGTCTCCATTCCTCGAGGGCAGCTTTTACAGCTAACAATTCCTTGTTTCCACGTCATAATTCCGCTCTGCCGTTGTCAACTTCCGCGACAGGTAAGCACATGGATGCATCTTGTTGTCTTCTGCAGAACGTTGAGACAGTACTCCTCCAATTCCCTCATTGGAAGCATCCACCTCGACCATAAACTGGCGCTGGGGATCTGGAATGGTGAGTATGGGAGCTGATGTGAATCTATCTCTGAGAAGTTTGAAAGCAAGATCCGCCTGGGGGTCCACTTGAAGGAACCTTAGGAGAAGTCAGAACATGCAGAGGAGCAGCAACAGAACTGAAATTCCTAATAAACTTCCTATAGAAGTTAGCAAATCCTAGGAACTGCTGAACCTTTTTCCTGGAGTCTGGTGTGGGCCACTGGGATACTGCACTGACTTTCGCAGGATCCATTTGGATATGATTAGGTGAGACTATGTATCCTAAGAAAGACACCTCTTCTGTGTGGAACTCGCACTTCTCTGCCTTGACATATAGCTGATTATCCAGTAGTTTCTGCAAAACTTGGCGGACATGGTTAACATGAGATTCAGCGTCTGGGGAGAAAATCAGTATGTCATCCAGATACACAAACACTGAAATATTCAAGAATTCCCAAAACCTCATTCACAAAAGCTTGAAAAACAGCGGTGCATTGCACAGTCCAAAAGGCATTACCAAGTACTCATAGTGACCATTCTGAGTGTTGAATCCAGTCTTCCACTCATCCCCTTGTTTTATTCTAACCAAGTGATATGCATTTCTTAAATCCAACTTGGTGAATATCTTGGCCGTTGAAGCAGTTCAAAAGCAGATGACATGAGTGGCAGAGGATAGCGGTTCTTCACCGTAATGTCATTTAGTGGACTGTAGTCTATGCAAGGTCTCAGAGACCCGTCTTTCTTTCCCACAAAAAAGAATCCCGCTCCGGCTGGAGGCGATGAAGGACGGATAATCCCTGATTTGAGTGAAGAGGAGATGTATTCATCCATTGCTGTTCTCTCAGGTCTCGAAATCGAGTAAAGTCTCCCTTGGGAATGGGGCTCCGGTAAGAGATCAATGGGACAGTCAAAATCTCGGTGAGGAGGTAGCGACAAGGCTTTAGACTTGTTAAACGCTTCTTTAAATCATGGTAACAGGAAGGTACCTTGTGTAGATCAGGATAGTCAGGGTGATCTATAATGATCCTACTAGAGTCTGTTGGTGCATTAACAGGTTGCAAAGTTTACACCTGCCCTTACAATCCTCTCCCCATTCCTTAACTTTCCTGAAGGCCAGTCTATGTGAGGATTGTGGATCTTCAACCAAGGAAACCCCAAAATAATCGGGTGCTGAGTCGACTCAAAAATATGAAATTGCATGCTCTCGGTATGGTCCTTATTTATAGTAATCTGTATGGGCTCAGTGCAATGGGTAACTGTGAACAACAAGCGGCCGTCTAAGGCACTGGCACTAACAGGATGAGATAGCGGGACAGTTTTTATTTTTAGCTGTTTGACTAGGCCCCAGTCTATAAGGCTTTCGTCAGCCCCTGAGTCTATTAACACACCCTGGTCAATGGTCTGATTGTTAATACAAATGTCTACCTGAGTAACAGGTCGAGGAGGAAGTCTGCGGAAACTTGCTCACCAGCGCCTCCTTTGACTGGTGAGCACGATCTTTCCCGGGCATGAAGCGAGTTGATGACCCGGCTGGCCGCAGTAGAAACAGCAACCCTCCGTGAGCGGCGCTGCCTCTCCTCCAGAGAAAGCCTGGTTCTTCCAAGCTGCATGGGTTCACCGGAGTCATTCGGAAGTGTAGTCCTCAGATGGTCCGGTAACATGAGCTGGAAATCCTCCGCTGGCGGCGCGACCCTCCGGGGCGAATTCTGGAAGCTGGGAATAACATCTCGGTTGCGTCGACGCTCCCTCTCTTTCGAAGACGGTTATCGATCCGGATGGCCACAGCGATGAGGGATTCCAGATCCCGGGGTGTCTCCAGTGGAGCCAGCTGGTCCTTTATCGGTTCCGAAAGTCCTGTCATGAAGGCGTCACGAAGAGCCGGAACATTCCATCCGCTGTCCGCTGCTGCTGTACGAAACTCGATGGCATAATCAACCACCTGACGGTTGAGCTGGCGGATTCGAAACAGTCTTCTGCTGGCCTCCGTAGCAGGCGATGAGTGGTACAAAATGCGCCTCATAGTCTCTATGAAATCGGCCAATGAGTAACATAGTTCGGTGTCTCTAGACCATTCTGCAGTAGCCCAGGCTGCAGCTCTTCCCGTTAAATGAGACACAATAAACGCCACTTTACCATGCTCAGATAAAAAAGCTGCTGGGTTGTGTTGAAAATGCAGATCACACTGTACCAGAAAGGCTCTGCAATTCGAAGAGTCTCCGGAAAATCTCTCCGGAAGAGCCAGCCGTAACGGGAGGAAACAGCCTGACCTGGGTCGTCAGCTGGAGTATTGACAGGCAAATTCTCAGCTGTGGATGACGTCACCGGAGGAGCAGTCTGTTGATGAGTGAAAAATTATTCATTTGGGCAACCAGTTGTTGCATCTGTGTAGATAATTCTTCCTGAACCCCAGCCTGGCGTCCTCTCAGCTCTTGTATTTCCGGCTGACTTTGTCCAGTTTTTCCTCGTGATGAAAAATCGTCACGCCCTGTACCGACAGAGCGGCGTGAAGCGTTCTTGGGTCGGCTGGGTCCATAATGTGGTCAGTTCGTTCTGTTACGATCTCAGACACTTAGGAAGTAGGACCCAATTGCACGACCCGGGAGACAGAGATAAAGTATTTGTAAGTACTTTATTCTTCGGTTCTGCAGTGAACAAAATGAAAGCGCTCACGTAGTGAGGGATCAAAAACTTTTCAAGAGCACAACATAACCCGACCTGATCATGGCAAAAGACCAGACGAACTGACAAGGAACACTGGGAGACAGGGGAATTTAAGCACATGGTAACAAGACACAGGTGGGACCAATCAGGGGCGGGGCTGACACTGATGAGCATAGGAGACAGGTGTGATGACAGGTGAAAACAATCAGGAAGCCTGGAATGAGAGAAAGCGAACATAAATGACCTGAACCTCTCTAGCATATCTGTCGGTGCACAACAGTCTCCTCCTTTGGTGAGCATCGGTGTCTGCGGGGAGGGGGGAGGTCAGAGTCCAGACTGAACTATATGCACTTTAATTGATTTCGTAAAAGCTTTCGAACCCCCCATGCCAGATGCCTTAAGGCTTAAAACGAGTAAGTGAAGAATGAAAACTGTCAGTCAGAAGTTTCCTGGCTTCTAGATCTATCGCTCCGTTTGGCAGCGATGGAGAAATTATCCACCCTCCATCCATACGTTTTGCGACTCTTTTTCATCTCAGCCACAAATTCCTTGCACCTCTATCCAACGTCAGTAAATAAGTAACAGGTGTAAAAAAGAAGTACCTAACCACCGTGACAATTTTACTGTCGACTAAATCTGTTTTCTGGTGCGTTTGTGGCATCGAAAGTGAAACACCAGAAGAAAGAAACAGGAAGGCATGCTTATCCACTGGCAACAGGAAAAGAGTGTGTAAGGCTAATGACACTGTTCTGATATGTGTTCAATTCCACGTGTGACATTTTTCAATTCAATTCAATTCAGTTTATTTGTATAGCCCAATTTCACAAATTACAAATTTGTCTCGGAGTGCTTTACAATCTGTACACATAGACATCCCTGCCCCAAAACCTCACATCGGATCAGGAAAAACTCCCAAATAACCCTTCAGGGGGAAAAAAAGGAAGAAACCTTCAGGAGAGCAACAGAGGAGGATCCCTCTCCAGGATGGACAGGTGCAATAGATGTCATGTGTACAGAAGGACAGATTTAGAGTTAAAATACATTCAATGAATATGACAGAGTGTATGAATAGTTCGTAGTAGGCATATTCCACGATGGAGACCTCCACGATCCATCAGGCAGAAGATGGAGGTAGAGAGGAGGAGTGGAAGGAGTCTCAACAGTGGGCGGAGTCTCAACAGGACAGTGGCGTAGATGGTGGCAGGAATTCCACGACCCAGACCTCGATGATCCATCAGCAGATAGGATCTATGCCGTCTCATAGGGTCCGATGACCCCATGAGACGTGAAGTCAAAAGGACTCCGGGGAGAAAGCAGAGTTAGTAACGTGTGATTGAGAGATGAAAATTCATCCCTAAGGAGAGAAAAGAGGAGATAGGTGCTCAGTGCATCCTAAAACGTCCCCCGGCAGCTATAAGCCTATAGCAGCATATCAAGGGGCTGGACCAGGTGAACCTGATTCAGCCCTAACTATAAGCTCTGTCAAAGAGGAAAGTCTTCAGTCTACTCTTAAATGAGGTGACTGTGTCTGCCTCCCGGACTGAAGGTGGAAGCTGGTTCCATAAAAGAGGAGCTTGATAACTAAAGGCTCTGGCTCCCATCCTACTTTTTAAGACTCTAGGAACTACAAGTAGTCCCGCATTTAGTGAGCGTAGCTCTGTAGTGGGGCAATATGGTCCTACAAGCTCCTTAAGATATGATGGTGCATCACCAATCAAGGCTTTGTAGGTTAAGAGAAGAATTTAAAAAGTGATTCTAGATTTTACGGGGAGCCAGTGCAGAGCAGCTAGTGCAGGAGTGATGTGATCTCTTTTCTTAGTTTTAGTGAGAACACGAGCTGCAGCATTCTGGATCAACTGGAGGGACCTAAGAGATTTATTAGAGCAGCCTGATAATAAGGAGTTGCAGTAATCCAGTCTCGAAGTAACGAACGCGTGAACCAATTTTTCTGCATCTTTTGAGACAAGATGTGCCTGATTTTTGAAATATTACGTAGATGAAAGAATGCAGTCCTTGAGATTTGCTTTACGTGGGAGTTAAAGGACAAGTCGGGATCAAAGATAACGCCAAGATTATTTACAGTGGTGTTGGATGCCAGGGCAATGCCGTCTACAGAAACCACATCACCAGATAATTGATCTCTGAGGTGCTCAGGGCCGAGTAAAATTACTTCGGTTTTGTCTGAGTTTAACATCAAGAAGTTGCAGGTCATCCATGTTTTTATGTCTTTAAGACATGCTTGAATTTTACTTAGTTGGTTGGTTTCCTCTGGTTTTATCGATAGATATAGTTGAGTATCATCTGCATAGCAATGAAAGTTTATGGAGTGTTTCCTGATAATATTGCCCAGAGGAAGCATATATAAGGTAAATAAAATTGGTCCAAGCACAGAACCTTGTGGAACTCCGTGACTAACGTTGGTAGTTATCGAGGCGTCATCGTTTACAAATACAAACTGAGATCGATCTGATAAATAGGATTTAAACCAACTTAGTGCCGTGCCTGAAATGCCAATCGACTGCTCCAGTCTCTGTAATAGGATGTCATGGTCAATGGTGTCGAATGCAGCACTAAGGTCTAACAAGACCAGGACAGAGAGGAGTCCTTTATCTGCTGCCATTAAGAGGTCATTTGTAATTTTCACCAGTGCCGTCTCGGTGCTGTGGTGTTTTCTAAATCCTGACTGAAACTTTTCAAATAAACTATTATGATGTAGAAAGTCGCACAACTGATTTGCGACCACTTTCTCAAGGATCTTGGAGAGGAAGGGGAGGTTAGAGATCGGTCTGTAGTTAGCCAACACCTCTGGATCCAGAGTGGGCTTCTTCAGGAGAGGTTTAATAACAGCCACTTTGAAGGAATGTGGTACGTGGCCCGTTAGCAGAGACACATTGATAATATCTAATAGAGAGCTGCCAATTAAAGGCAAAACGTCTTTAAGCAGCCTCGTCGGGATGGGGTCCAAGAGACAGGTAGACGTGTTCGAAGTAGAAACCGTTGAAGATAATTGGTCACGGTTGATGGGAGAAAAGCCATCCAAATATACACCAGGGCATACAGCGGTTTCCAAGGCCATTCCACTTGAGGACAGATTGGCACTGGTTAAGGGCAAGAGATTATTAATCTTGTCCCTAATAGTTAAAATCTTTTCATTAAAGAAGTTCATAAAGTCATTACCACTGAGGTCTATAGGAATACTCGGCTCCACAGAGCTGTGACTCTCTGTCAGCCTGGCTATAGTGCTGAAGAGAAACCTGGGGTTGTTCTTATTTTTCTCTATTACTGATGAGTAATCGGCTGCTCTGGCATTACGGAGGGCCTTCTTATAAGTTTTAAGACTATCTCGCCAAACTAAGCGGGATTCTTCCAGATTAGTTGAACGCCATATGCTTTCCAGCTTTCGTGACGTTTGCTTTAGCTTGCGGGTCTGAGGGTTATACCAGGGAGCAAACCTCCTCTTCCTCACTGTCTTCTTCTTCAGAGGGGCGATCGAGTCCAGTGTCATTCTCAGAGAGCCTGTGGCACTATCAACAAGATGATCAATCTGGGACGGACTAAAGTTAGACCAGGAGTCCTCTGTTATATTGAGACGTGGTATCGAATCAAATGCAGAAGGAATCGCTTCTTTAAATTTAGCTACAGCACTGTCAGTTAGACATCTGGTGTAGAAACTTTTGACTACCGGTGTCCACTCCGGTAGTATAAATTCAAAAGTTATGAGGTTGTGGTCTGACAGAAGAGGATTCTGTGGGAAGACCTTCAGATGCTCAATGTCAACGCCATAAGTAAGAACAAGATCAAGCGTGTGGCCAAAGCTGTGAGTGGGTTTCTGTACTCTCTGACAGAAGCCAATCGAGTCCAACAATGAGATGAATGCAGCACCTAGGCCAGTGGTCGCCAACCCGTCGATCGCATCGACCGGTCGATCTCGGAGACGTTCCCTGTCGATCTCCAAAATAAAATGAAAATAAATTCAGAAACACATTGTTCCTTGTTTTCGAACATTTTCTGAGGTGTCTTCTGAAATGTTTTCTTTCTGACTGGAAGATTGAGGTCAGAAAAGATCTCCGCCTGATTCATGAACGCCTGAAAACGGGTTCGCTTACACAGCCGTGTTGTCAGCTGTGCGCCCCGTAAGAGGAACGTACCACTACAGGTGGGGCGCAGGGGAAATGCAGAAAGACATTTATTGATAACTTCACATATTACACAAGCTCAAAGTACACCGACATAAAACGAAGTCATCAATAAATACATGTTGAAATGCCTGTACCTTCGTGTACATGTTTACGTTACGGCATTAACAGGTTACGCCTGCGCATGCGCGACAGCCGAGATTCTTGGCGACTTGCCAGGTCTTACCTCCGTGAGTTTGGCTTTTCTGCTGTTGTCCTTCAAAACAAAAGCTCAACATTTTGCTTTTTTTTCTTGTCTGATAGAGCAATCTGGTTTACTTTAAAGTGATTGCAATTGCATTTATTCTATTATTTCAAAAGGGACAGATGCAGGAGTCACAAATGGTGATTCTCATATTTATTATTATGAAAATTATTTAAATCTGAGGATGTCTGTAGAGCTGATGTGAACGTAATCACCAACGGTCTGAGTTCAGAACCAATTCCAGATGAGAAAACTTTCATGAATACCAATTTTGCCCCGAAAAACTCGTCAGTGAAGTTGAGAAAATCACCAAATCAAAGACCAGGAGCTGGATTACTGACAGACAGCTGACAGACGGCCTCAGACTGGCTGTCTGTGATTATGAACTAACTACAAGCTCACAGACAGAGTTCAGTCACAGCCATAACACTGACTGGAGTCACATGGCTTGATGGCATTATGATGAGAGCTGAACTTACATGAGTTGCACTGACTGATCATGTTGTCAGTGTCGTGTTGTAATGTAAAAAATGTAATTGTAATGTAATATTGCACATGATTTGGTTATTATTGTTTTCAGTGTCTGATGATTCAGCTGTCCTTCCTCGAAAAGGAATGCCTTTTTAAGCCAATTGAAGATATCCACCTCTGGTACCCTGGTGCTGACTGCTTTCGGAGGGGTCCTTTGCCTCCTCAATTCAACCATGAGCTCTTTCGTCTTTGGGATGTTGAGTTACATGTGACTCAATTCAGACAAATAAAACAAACTCTGTACCACACTCCTGTACTCAGCATCCTGTTTCTCTACCGATACGGATAACGATGGCAATCATCAGAACACGTCTGGCCTGAGGTGTAGAGCGTGAACAGGAAGGGAGACAGGACAGTTCCCTGAGGTGCCCCAGTGCTATTGTACTATTTTGTTGGACACATTCAATTCAATTCAGTTTATTTGTATAGCCCAATTTCACAAATTACAAATTTGTCTCGGAGTGCTTTACAATCTGTACACATAGACATCCCTGCCCCAAAACCTCACATCGGACCAGGAAAAACTCCCAAATAACCCTTCAGGGGGAAAAAAGGGAAGAAACCTGCAGGAGAGCAACAGAGGAGGATCCCTCTCCAGGATGGACAGATGCAATAGATGTAATGTGTACAGAAGGACAGATTTAGAGTTAAAATACATTCAATGAATATGACAGAGTGTATGAATAGTTCATAGTAGGCATATTCCACGATGGAGACCTCCACGATCCATCAGGCAGATGGCGGTGGGGAGGAGGAGTGGGCGGAGTCTCAACAGTGGGCGGAGTCTCAACAGGACAGTGGCGCAGTCAGGAGCAGGAATTCCACGACCCAGACGATCCATCAGGCAGATAGGATCTATGCCGTCTCATAGGGTCCGATGACCCCATGAGACGTGAAGTCAAGGACTCGGGAGAAAGCAGAGTTAGTAACGTGTGATTGAGAGAAGAAAATTCATCGTTAAGGAGAGAAAAAAGAGGACATAGGTACTCAGGTCATCCTAAAACGTCACGCGGCAGCTATAAGCCTATAGCAGCATATCAAGGGGCTGGACCAGGTGAACCTGATTCAGCCCTAACTATAAGCTCTGTCAAAGAGGAAGGTCTTAAGTCTACTCTTAAACGAGGTGACTGTGTCTGCCTCCCGGACTGAAATTGGAAGCTGGTTCCATAAAAGAGGAGCTTGATAACTAAAGGCTCTGGCTCCCATTCTACTTTTTAAGACTCTAGGAACTACAAGTAGTCCCGCATTTAGTGAGCGTAGCTCTCTAGTGGGCAATATGGTACTACAAGCTCCTTAAGATATGATGGTGCATCACCAATCAAGGCTTTGTACGTTAAGAGAAGAATTTTAAAAGTGATTCTTGATTTTACTGGGAGCCAGTGCAGAGCAGCTAGTGCAGGTGTGATGTGATCTCTTTTCTTAGTTTTAGTGAGAACACGAGCTGCAGCATTCTGGATCAACTGGAGGGACCTAAGAGATTTATTAGAGCAGCCTGATAATAAGGAGTTGCAGTAATCCAGTCTCGAAGTAACGAACGCGTGAACCAATTTTTCTGCATCTTTTTGAGACAAGATGTGCCTGATTTTTGAAATATTACGTAGATGAAAGAATGCAGTCCTTGAGATTTGCTTTACGTGGGAGTTAAAGGACAAGTCCCGATCAAAGATAACGCCAACGCTCTGCAAACTCACATACTGTGGCCGATCTGAGAGGTAGTTCCTGATCCATCCAGGTAACAAGCGGAGCACCAATATATGTCCAGTAGCTTAGTTCTGAACACGGCACGTCTTATGGTGTTAAAAGCATTTCAAAAGTCAAAGAACACTTTTCTCATACCCATGACTTGACTATCACATGATCTGCAATTTTGACTATGGTCATACTCCAAGATGCCTGGTAAGGAGCTTTTGATTATTTTTAAGATGCAATTCTCGCCTATTCTGAAGTCTGCATCTGATGAGAAACACATGATGAAATTGTGTGTTTATTTACTCTGTGGTGTACACCGGGTGTGCTTTGTAGATGCATCACATCAATCCCACACAGCTAATCTTGAGGCTATGCATTTGTTTGTTTGGTCAAGTCACCAACTAATCCATCCATAGTCAAGTGGGAGTTAAACTAGCAGAATGTTGACACAGTCTGTTGTCTGTATTAACATTTATTAATTCAGCATTTTCCTGGAAATAAGTAAACAGTGGAGGAGCATTTATGTGACATATATTAGAAATGTGTTGCCTAAATAAAAATCATAAAAATTGCCATAACAAATGCAACACATGGATACATACATTACACTTGTTTGCTGTTTATTAAACTGTATCCTGTATATGCTTATTGTTTTTCAATTAGTTTAATTTATTCTTTCTTTAATTTATATATGTTCACAACTCCAATATAAAGTCAAAATAAATCTTTAAATTGAAGTTGGCCTACCGGATGCCTATATATGTGATAGTGTATTTGCAAAGGTATACATGAAGGTCGTTGAGTTGAAGTTCTCCAACCAGAGTGACAATCTATATATTTTGCAGTCCTAAAGTGTTCTTGTTTTTCTTCCTATGAATAATGCCCGCAGTATAATGTCATACGGGAGTCTACACTGCAAATACACGTATGCGAATACATCTCACCACTCAATAAGCGTGCAGTGCCCAACAGCATGCGGTGGTTGTCGAACAAGGTTCGTTTACTGAGCCGTGGAAAGTTCCGTGTGAATGAATGAATGAGCCATTGTGTCAGCGTTGGACATCACTTATCCTGCAACTTGAAAGCTCATGTTACACTTCATTAAAAGACAAATCGTGATTATATGCAACTATGTTACACTAATCTATTAGTCTGGAAATGGAAACGTGTTTAGGACGCACGTACCAATTAAACAAAACTATTATTAGTTGAGGCCAGTCAAAGAGCGTCACGCAGTCTCTGCGGGTGAAGCCAGTCTGCTAAATCGAGCACAGACTAGTCGATCCTCCGCTAGCCTAGTCCTCGCCCCCAACTGAAAGGAGCACGCTTCGGCATGTGTGCATGTGTTCGCCCTTAAGATGAACAGATGCGTTTTATTTGCCCGGTACTTAGCTGGACATAAACGTGAGGCAGGATTCGCGTCTGTTGCTATGGACACAAGACACACACGCTGTCAGTTAAGTAGCCTGCTAGCGAGCTGCTAATGTGCTGCTAGCGGTTAACCATTTGACTTCTCGTTTGTTATTGAGGCGTCGTCGCAGTTTGTGAACGTATCTTTGTCAGCGTAAAGAATTGTGTGTTTGCTGCTAATTCAACCGTGTGCTTGTTCGGGGATACACATTTCGCCCATGACTGCCTTTCTGCGTAGGTGAGTCGTAAAGTGTTGACACAACAGTGTAGCGTCGCTCTGTTTGCTAGAAGCAGCTTCTCTGCTAGCGGCGTAAACTGCTCCTGCTTGGCGTTGACGTCGCAGGAGCAGCGAGCTCAAGGTACTTCGGTTTCATATGAACGGGAAGACATTGTTGACAGCCCGTCTAATAAGATAAGAGACTGAAGACCGAGCTCCGACGAGGACATGAACACGAGCGACTCGAGATGCGCTAGCCGGGCTTGAGTCTGGTTCTGCGTCCTGTTGCGTCGAGCGGATGATGAAGCGGGTCATCTGGCTGATATCAGGATTAAACAGAAGAATGATGAAGTTACTTTTTGCCCTCGCTTTGATCGCCTACATTGCCTGTAAGTACACTAATGTGTGTGACTGAATGTTTTTCTCCCGTTGAACTGACTATTGCCGAACATGACAACCAACATGTGAATGCATGTGACGAATGTTTAGTTTAATTGACGGTGGCCTAGAGCGGATAATCTACTTTGCCAGAGCAGTTTGACCGTTTACAGCCCAATCAATCACAATTTAATACCAGCCCAGTTAATTAAAACACACCAAACTAGAACGGGCACTCGGTAGAGCGCATACCTTCGCATATCACATGATTGGGCATTGAATTATGAACATTTTGGCATTGGTTGCATGCCAATTGGATAGAAATTGACCGCGCTATGGTAAAAAGAAGAGTTTGACCTTTTTATGACCTTGACCCGATCGATCCCAAAATCTAATCAAATGGTCCCCGGATAATAACCAATCATCCCACCAAATTTCATGCGATTCGGTTTCATATTTTTTGAGTTATGCGAGTAACACGCATACAAACAAATAAATACACGGCGATCAAAACATAACCTTCCGCATTTTCAATGCGAAGGTAATTATAACCGTCCACGTGTGAAACTCATACAAAGCTTTATAAATAATCAAAGCTCTAATGTTGCATGAATAAACTCATGCAACCCACAAAGAAAGCAGTCGGACAACCAAACACACAAAAAGCCATTTACAAATACACATTATTATATATTAGCATGTCAATTAAGATGACGTCAGGGTAAGTGGCGCCTCACTATATCCAGCAGTTGTCACAAATACATTTACACAATTTAGTGTCTTTAACCATAGAGTTGATGCTTTTTTGGTAATATTGTTTTCTCAATATTTCCAAAACTCATTCAATGTTCACAAAAGCAGCTGACGTATCATCCACCAGCCCAACACTATTTTCGCACACATAATTAAATTAAAAAAATAGCCCCATTGAGTGGAAACTAGCCCAATCTGGCAACACATTCTGTTCATGGTATATTATGATGGACATCATCCAATTAGCTATTATTTAAATGATGTATTACTGTCAATGTTTTACCACACTGGGTCTCTGGCCACAGAGAAATGGCTGAAAGATGGAAATGCATTGAACTGTGTTATCACTATTGATCTCTACCGGGCTCGTAAGGAGTATTGTTTGAGGAGTAAGTAGAAAGTCAATGGCAGTATACAACAATTGTATTGAATGAATATGGCAGGTATTTCAAAAGTAGGTCAGTTCATCTGGTCCTTCATATTTTATTCCCATCATGGGTGAATACTATATTTAGTAATGCTTTGGAAGGTTGAATTGACCTTTTAACTGTGGCAGTGTGACTCCCAAGTAGCTGGTTTAAACATGCATTGGAAATCACCAGCAGTGTACTTTTTACTGGGCACACTATAGTGTAATATATAAGTGAAGTTTGGTAATTTAGTTCACTTTGGTGAATGTTTCTCGCTATTCAGGTGAGCTCACTGCACATGGTGCCATGTTATATAATAGTGAACATGATCAAGTCAAAAAACCCATAGAAGTGGAGATCATTGACGAAACGGATGCTTTAGTGATTTAACATCTTTATTAATCTGATGTTTTGTGTGAATATACTTAAAAGGTCAAATGAAATGAATAGAAAATATCCAGGTTTCAGAGACAGGATATTACGTGGTCAAACTAATCTATGTTAAAATAAATTATTCATGGCGGATCAGTTTAAACGTTTTTATTATTTACAGCTCAATGACCTACAAGCCACAGTACAGTTGTAGGAGCTGATAGAAAAGAAGGTAACTCCTGGATCTTTCCTTGCTCGTCTCTCTTAGTCATAGTTTTGCTCTTTCGCTTTGTGAGATGCTCGACTGATATCGCTGAATGTGACCTTGATACATGCACTTTTCATTATTAATGCTGGGTTTTATATTTCTCTTCCAGCTGTCTGGGGAACATATACAAACATGAGGTACAGTAATTGATTTCTTTATTTGCGAACTGAGTTCAATCTGAAATATTTTCTATACTGCATGGTAACAGCATTCTAGGATTGCTCACCTCTCAATAACTGATATTTTGTGGGAGGAGTGGTGAGTCGAATGAGGATATTTACTGTACATGAGTGTTCGTTATCAGCATGAGCCATTCTACTCCTTGACATTGTGTAGTTTGACCCGCTTTATTGACCCTTCCTGGTGAGAGCGTGTGGTGCTCGACAATTCTACTTCCTCATGACATTAATCTCACTGTGCCAAACCAGGATACTACTTTTATGGATAATCTCCTGTTAACAATATAAAATATACTCGTAGTGGATTGAGTTGTGGTCGACAATTAGTCACAAACTTTGTTGACATTTGTATTTATTTAAAGTAAAACATATTTTCAGGACAAATATTATTTCTTCCCCATAATTGTGAGAGGGTATTGTAATGCGAGACAATATCATTTGTCAACTGGTCAAGGTCTTCTACCAAAGTAGCTCTCCCCTTTTTAATATCTCTGGTTTGAGCCATTTTATCATTTTAGCCAAAAACACCAATTCATGGTTTGTTTTTCCACACATAGGAGGCATTAATATCCACAAACAAATAGACAAATCCACATAGAAATCCATAAATATATTTGTAATTTTTCTTTTACATTCATATAAATCGTAATTTATTTACGTGTGCATTGGAATGTATTTGTGAATCATTCAGCGTGCATTTGTGAGTCTCTCTGTGTGCATTTGTGAGTCTCTCTGTGCATTTGTGAGTCTCTCTGTGCATTTGCAATTATTGAGAGTGATCTGACCCCATAATAATAAGCTATTTTCTCTGGCTTTGTATTTGTTGCTGTAATCGAATGCTCCTTTTTCTCATCTTAGATCAATACAAGAACACGGAGAAATGAAGATCGAGCAGAGAATTGATGAAGTGAGTTTGACATGTGGCTGTGCGTTCATTTTTTTGCACCAAGCACTGGTGCTACAGAGGATGGGTGTTTTTGCTGCACAGATTATACAAATGAATGAGATAAACCCTGAGAGAGTCCGATTTAGTCAGCTATAGAATATTTAGGGTAACTGCTATTACTGCTGCCGTACACTGACTAAGTGTGATTTGGTTATAGCTGATTAGGAAATGGCTTTGGCAACTAAAGCTTGTTAAAAAAAAACGTCTGAAAGAAAGGGTGGTGATCATAATTCTAGTGATTCTCTGGTTTATAGGTGAAGGGAATGAGCTACACTGCACACTCGGCTCTCTGGTTCAGTTTCCCAAACCTTTTTACTGGAAACCCACTTTTTAATAATGACCAACTATTGTGATCCAATTCACAATAAAACTTGCCTATAAATCCTGATTAAAGTGTATTTGTGCATGGATGACGTTCCTGACCAATTTTACTGCCGTTTAGAGATATTTGATGAATCGCATCTTTGATTTATGCACGGGTTTTTGAAAACATAAACCCGTGTAATATTATTTTTAAATGGGAGAAAAGGCTCATGTTTATTTTCCCTTATCAGTTAAACCAGTGGTTCTCAAACTGTGGGGCGCCGAGGTATTACAGGTGAGGCGTGGGGGCAGTGCGGAGAACTTCACATATTCCAAAAGTACGTGTAAATATTTACGTTACGGTTACGCCGGTAACAGGTTAGGCTTGCGCATGTGCGATCGTGACGTCACAGATGGCGCAAACCATGGCAGGGAAAAGGAGTGCAGGCGCCGGTCAAGAGTGTCTCCACATGTGCATGGACACACTGTCATACACAGAGAAGCGCTAGATGTGCCATGAACTACACGAGGGTTAAACCGATGGAGTCAGCGTGGTCAGTTTCATAAAACAAGGTCCCTGAAAGCACCACCGTTTTCACTCTGAGGAGACGGGAGCCTTCAGCTGCTTCACGTGAAGCTCGGTGGCTCCCAGGAGGAACGTGTTGTCACGAGTCTTTGAAATTGTACACGTACTATCCTGCAAAGAGGAGGTGGACTCTGTTTATCATTTATTTTATCTTTGTAACGTTACACATGTATAACTTTTTGAAGCCAAATTTATTAATTCAATTATAATTTTTAAGTTTGCTGCTGAATCACTTCTGATGAAATTGGCCTATCTCAGTGACATATTTGGAAAGCTGAGTTAATTAAGTCTTCATCTTTCAGGCAGAGAGCAGCAGCTTCCTCAGCTGCAGACCAGGTTTCACTGAAGCTGAGATGTGGGTCAGGAGACTTGATCAAGAATATCGATTCCTTTGAGAATCTGAGGGAATTTGAACTAATTCTGATACAACTTGATGGCTCACACATATCTGCACTAATTTAGTTTTGCACGCTATTGTTTTGAAAAGATATTTAGTGTAAAACTCTTTATTGACACATTTTCATTTGTTTAGTTTAGTTTTTCACAGGTTGCACATATTGTTGTTTTCCTAAAGACATCCAGTGCAAAACTTGTTAATTGCTGCCACAATAAGCTATTTGCCAAATAGTTATTTTTTGCACAACTTTATTTACATAGTTTTTGTCTGATGGAGTATTCTTTAAAAGTGATTGCAATTTTCTTTATTCTATCATTTGAAAAAGCACAGATGGAGGAGTCACACAAAGTGTTCAGCGTGGACCATTTAGTTACAATTTTGTTTGGGCACGAACATTTTTCTTCCCGCGTAGTGGGGCGCGACAGAAAAAGTTTGAGAACCACTGAGTTAAACGAACAGAATCCACGTATTATTTTTGTTATCCAGGATAAGACTTTCTAACACGCCTCTTTTTCATCCTGCCCCTGCCTGTTTGTTGCTAACAACATGCGGTCGATTTTCAGTCTCTTATGAGACTCGCCATCAAAAATACAATTATGCCTCTATCTGCTAAAGAACATTTGATGTTTATAAAATCAATAGGCCATTGTTGCATGAGTTGTACAATTTGGTGAGAAATGGATGTCCCATTTCCAAGATAATGATCATTCATAACGAGAATAAATAAAAGCTGCACAGGCATACTGCTTCGTGCAGGCCTCCCTTTTGAGGAAAAACAAAGGCTTATTAGACTTCTATTTTGTTTTCATTTTCAAATTCATGTTCTACATTAATGAAAATAACTAAGTATAACCATACAACATCAATTATAAGTTTAACACAACAATTCGTCAAACACACATTTTGGCCACATTGAAAACGTATTGACATCCCGGGCCTCGTGAGACGGTCACTTCAATCTGAACTCGGCATTGAGTCTCAATTCTTCTTTCTCAACTCACTTTAGGCTGTGGCTCCTCTCCGAGAGAAGATTCGGGATCTGGAACAAAGGTGTGTGTGTGTGTCCCTTTTGCAAATCTTGACTGCATACTTAGGCGCACCGACATTTAGCCTTCATTATGAACCTATTTTCTATATTGCCAGACCAACACAACGCTTAGTGTAAGGTTAATGGGCTGTTTATTAGAATTAAAGCGTTGGTCGGTAATCTTGAGATCCTAGAGTCTGCTCTTTTTAAAAAAAATATTCCAACTGAAAAACCCATCGCAGTGTTTAACAAATCATGTAATCATTTCCTTTTTTTTGGGTCAATATATTTAATTCTTTCATTGTAATGAGAATCTTTGCAACAATATAAAATGTTTTCGAGGTTTACAAACCCTGCCTTTAAGATATTAAATGCATGTTTTAATTGTTTTCCCCAAAACAATATCATTTTCATTCACAGCTAAACTTGTACACCCAGAGTGTGATTATGCCATCTGAATGACGATACATAAGCCTCTAAACATTCATCCGTTTGAAGCTCATTTCCTACCCGTCTTCCCCATTACCAGCTATTTAATATTGTGAGACTAGAAGTCATGTGACTTCAGCATAACAGGCTATCCATCTATGGAGTCAATCAATATCTACTATTCCGCTGCAACTACTGATTGCATGCACATTTTCTTTTAGAGGTTGATTATTTGTGTCTCCTGCCCTGAATGCTAATGAGAACAAAATATCAAACCACCTGTGTAGATTGTATCCATTGCGCCGTGTCCCTACTGTGTGGTCCTTTCTATCAACCTGCAATACGCCACAAGATTACAAGACCCTTTAATACAAACATTATGCGCGCACACATGTATGAATGCTATTTTGGTTATTAAAAATGAACCATTTGTTTTATTACAATCTGGTTTGGCCGGCGTGACTATCAGGTGTCATAACGTTTTACCCACAGAAGTAATTACTCGGATCTTGGCAACATTTCTAAATCAACAAACCAAATCATCAATCATTTTTTACACTGTTAAAACAAACTAAAATATGATATGAAAGTATTCATAAAAAACATTTAAAAATGTTGTGGATTAAAAATGTTAAACACAGATACAATAAGACACCATGTAGCTTCAATCCCTCCGAAAGAGAAAGAAATAGATTCTCAGCCTAAGAAAATGTACTTCTGATGCATGTTATGAGAGCAACACTTTCAGAATAATGCAGTGAAAGCCTGTTGATGTATTATTCAGTAACTGGATTTTCATTTAACGAATGCATGTTCTGTTCTGCTTCCTTATTTGTCTTCACTCTCTAGTTTTTCTCAGAAATACCCACCTGTGAAATTCCTGTCGGAAAAGGATCGGAAGAGAATTTTGGTATGCGACAAACACAATTTCACAATAACTATTGGACGGAGGACATTAGCAGCACTTTGTCACAGGCTGTATGCAGACTGAAACTCCAACCTCAGCGCTAATCATGATTTATTCTATAAACCTAATAATTTGATTACAGGAGCATGTACAAGTGGCACACATTTTAAGATTAGGTGATATTCCCTTGACCTGTGTATGCTTGTCTTTTTCTCCGGACAACATGGTGCATGGCCAACACTGTATCTGACATGAAGCAACAATTCTAACCTGCTCAATTGATACACATTTCTGAAGGCCTCATTTGTCTCTGGTAGATGGCCAGTCTAACTTGTTTTGTTTCTGGTTCACTACCTCTTCTTTCAGATCACTGGTGGAGCCGGTTTCGTGGGTTCCCACCTGACTGACAAGCTGATGATGGATGGCCACGAGGTGACTGTAGTGGACAACTTCTTCACAGGAAGGAAAAGGAATGTGGAGCACTGGATTGGCCACGAAAACTTCGAGCTCATCAATCATGATGTGGTGGAGCCTCTCTATATCGAGGGTGAGCGAGAGTAAATGTGGGAGGTGATGATTTTTTTTCATCTACTATTGGGGATACCCGTTATGACCGTCTTATCCAGACATGGGAGTGCTCGCAATTAATTGTAGTCATTATATTTCTACTATAATAACAATATTCTGCCCTCACTTTGGATGCAAGTGCAAAGGTATTTCAAAACTAGTTGGTCCAGTAACTAAGAAAATGGATTCCCAAAGTTTACGCTGTCAAATCAGTTGAATTGTGCTTCATGCCAGGAACTGCTCGTCTTTGTTGATACGTTTTTACGACTGTACATTACAGAAGTCTGTTATCATGTTTCAGCCTGACAAACATAATTTATTACAAAGCTCACAGAAATTCATTGAGCAATTAAATCAAGTTAGAAATAAAGAAAATGCATGAATAATTTAGCACATGAAGCGTGTAGGTGTTTCAGATCTTTCATACATTTAATACGTTTGTTTGGTCCCAGTGTGCTTCCCACTTCACTTTTCAGAGTGTGTACAGCTACACGGGTAGACACAATAACAGGCATGCCTGTGGAGTAAAAGGATTACAATTTATCAAATTACCAAAATAAGTTAAACTAGAAAGCTTTACTTAGTAGAGCACCCATTTCTCCCAGATGTGTCTGAAAAGACCAATGCTTTAATGTTCGATTGAATGAATACAACCCTCATTTGGCCAACCCCCTTTCTAGACGGCAAGTTTATCAGTTTCTCACGAGCGCGTCTCCGACAACAGATCCGCTCTCATTTTAATCTCTGCAGTTGTCTCCCCCAGCTCTGTACGTGTCTCAGCTCCGATTCTCGGGCGCCACCGTAAACTTGAAGTGCTTATAAACAAGCGGCTATTTACTCAGGCACTTAGTGGGAAGTCATTGGGGAGAACACACTTCATACAAACTTGAAAAAACTAAATTAATTGACAATGGACTGACATTTACAGAATAAAAGAAAAGATATCTGCCGGCTGTTATCGATTGTGACATCAGCTTTCCAAAAGTTAAGTGAACACTGTGTCAGGAGGATTGATTGTCAGCAATGGAATGAATATTTATAACAATGTTGTCATTAGTGTATTAGGACCTTAAATTAAGTGTTGTGTTTTCGTGAGCTTAGAAAAAAGCCGTTTATATCTTGTGTCGTCTTCCACAGAGTCCGCCATATTGCCCCTTGTTTCTACCGTGGCTGAAAATAGACAAACCAAACGCTGCCTAGAGGGTCTTTTGTATTTTATAGTAACCTATTGTGACTTAGTGCTAAATTATAAAAGACAGGAGTATTGACGAGCCCCGACGTTACTGGCGTTTTCTGTTTTTCAAACTGAACTCTTGAACATTTTGGTGTCATTTATTATCACACTGCAACGTGCATCTCCTCTCCCCTCTCTTCTCTCTGTCGTGGCTGAGCTCCTCCAACTGCACACACACAAACCAAGAGCACACACACACGAGTGCAAACAGCGAACAGAAATAAGAAGCTGCGGCGGGGACACAGAAGGGAACCAGGTGAAGCATACATCAGTTCAACAAGCACTAACATGTACACTAAAGTTACATCTTAATTCAATCGGCACAGCACGCTAGCTTGACTTGGTACTTCACAAAACGGACGAGGAAGGCATTAATCAGAAGAACAACGAGACCACAGATGACCTTGACAGAGCTCCAAAGTTCCCGCAGCGCATATTGAAATATCTGTCCTTAATTATTTTATATTTCCTGCATTCCTTCAACTCCTAACCTCTTTGTTTTACCCTTGTGTGTGTGTGTGTGTGTGTGATATGAAGAGTTCTGGATCAAGAGGTCACGCCATCTCCTGAGCTTTCCACTGGGCCACGAGTTGTAATTGCATTCATCTTGAAAAGAGAAGAAAGTGGTTTAGGAAATGGGAAATATGATAGAATGGCTGTGGGAGGGAAAACACCTGTTGAAGAAATACAAGGCAATTGGACTTCTGGTGTACAATGAAAGGACAAAGTTCACATGCCCCTATTTTTCAAGTCCCTTTCAAATCAGCCTCATTTGAGCTACTGGAGTCAGACATTCAAAATGTACTGGAGCACTCTGAAGTAGCATGAAACGCTGTGTCACCGTGAACATATTGTCTGTGTAGGTCACATGTCTGCCAGGAGAAAAGGTCCTAATGTCGACGCTCTGAGCGACACCTTGGTACAGATATGACTGGTTTCCTTTTTCTATGTTATTGTCCGTCTAGTAATCTTTATCGGCTTATTTGCGCAGCTTTTTTCACGACCAGGTATGTCTTGCTATGAGTGTAAGCTTTAAGGTCAAGGTAACAACAAGCTGCAGTATTTAGAGTTAAAAATGAAGAAAATAATTCAGTTGCTCCCGATGCGAGTTGATTTACTTTTCTCCTGCTCGTTACAGTGGACCAGATCTATCACCTGGCGTCTCCAGCCTCTCCGCCCAACTACATGTACAATCCCATCAAAACACTCAAGACGAACACCATTGGCACTCTTAACATGCTTGGTGAGTATATTAAGTGCACCCTACTGTTATATGACTTCATAGATGGTTCCCAAAATCAAAAAGTCATGTCAGATTTCTATATCCGAGTAGTTTGTCATCACATAACGTATATATGTATTTTGTGGAGCATTTTGAGCATTACTCTTCATTCTGATTCATTTTTATGCACCAGTTTGTTTATGTAAAGGAAAACTCAAAATGTAGGCTGCCATTGTCAATTAAATATATAGAAATATAATGTTTATTCTCTATTACTTTCAAATGATTGCAGTTATTTCTGCAACACACATGCAATGGATTACTCTTTTGTTCTTGTTTGTGTCCTTTGGGGAAATAACCTCTTTTAATGTGAATGTGGAACCTATTCACCTGATGATGCTTTGATTTTGATGAATTTGTATACCTCTAGGCTTATAGTGGCTTCACTATAGAGCGTATTCACGTGACGTCAGCATCTCAATCGCGCCATCTTGGGGTCCACTTATTAAATGTCAGAAGAAGTTGACCTGGCTATCGAGTCCGCTGTTTGATTATGCGAGAGCCCAGCATCCTCATGTCCTTCTGCATTACCAAAGAAAGATTACAGCGGTTGGAATTGAATATTCGCAACGCTTTTTTACCTGATTTTACTCGCTCAACACTTTATGTGGTTAATTCGCTCGTTACCCCTAGTTACAGCACATAGCCCGGTCACATTCCTGTAAAACAGTTTTCATTTCCGCTATCGACCATGGGACATTAACAACTATTTCTGCGTTATACTTGTTGTGGAAATACCACAAATGTCGGAACATCAAGCGCCCCGTGTCTGGGTTCATATATGATCCGTAGTCGCACAGCTCCGCCTCCAGGACGAGTGTCTGATGAAGCCGCTTCCAGCTCCTTCAGGACCAGCAGTGACTGTTTGGCTGGCCGTGCTGATGCTGTTCCCATGGAGCCAGTGTTTTATTTTACCTTGAAATGAATCACAGAGTAAAGGCAGACATCGCCCGACGGAGTTGCCATGTTCATGGCTTCCTCCCAAGTTTCCATCCACAGTTCCTTTTGCGCAAGTGAAACATTGATTTTCGCTCGGCGAAAAAAGCAAAAAGAGATTATTGACGATAGTGTGTCAATGGAAACGTGCCCACAACCCGATGTATCAACAGAAACACATGAGGACAGTCCTGACGCTCAGACGCCGAGTGAAGCCGAAGTAGATGCATGACAAGTTGAAGTAATAGCCTCTTGTTGAGCTGATAAACCCATATTCTGAATCATTAGTCCCACATCCAACAGTGAGGCACAGCACCATAATCACAAGGCACGCCGTTTTGAACTGAAATTGTGTCTCCTTCGGGATATAATGGTCATTTCTAAAGAAGAGCGGCATTAAAAAAAAGCAAAACAATGCCGTGCATGGACCCCAACATGGCCACCAAAGGTTGTTGTGGTCACGTGAGTGAATACACTCTATAAATTATTTGTAGTGTGTGTATATATATATATATATATACACACACACACACATGAGCTATTATAACTGGATAGCCCGTATCTTTCATTAAGATTTCTGCTCGTGCTACTGCTTCAAAACTTCCCGTACATTCAAAAACTAATAGCCGATAATATTACAAGAAGTTGTAAGTTTGCTACCTTTTGAGCCGAGAGGCAGAGAAGAGGAGGGCCGGGTAGCAAGTTCTCACTGTTTGTTTGTGTCCCAGGTTTGGCCAAACGTGTCGGCGCCAGACTCCTCCTGGCTTCTACTTCTGAGGTTTATGGAGGTAAGGAAGATGCCTCCCACTCATTGTTGGATATTCTGGTGCTGCAATTATTTGTTACTGCAAACAAGTCACTTAATGGTCGCCTAGGGCAAGGTCCTTGATGGATGTGAAGTTGCTGCATCAACCACATCCCAAGACATATTTTTTTAGATTAAAAACATCTCCAGGATCTTCTTAATTTCCGCGCTGGGTTTTGAAAACGCTGACTCATCATGTGCTTAAACCTCTGACGAGCACGGCCATCAACACCTTAATGTCTTCACAATGTTTAGGAGGCCAGCTGTCTGCCACATCTGGCTCTGTTGACACTTGTTGGGGTGTCTATTGAAGTTACTCACAGACTAGCAGCTGCACACGTATAAAGTGATGCTTTGCTCAAGCGTCTCAATTAAGCAGCTCAACAGTTATGGCTAGCTTTGTTTGAGGCTGCATTTATCACCATAAACTACTCTGTATACTCCCGCTCATCGTAAATATTTCTACCAGTCATCTACTTAAATCTGTTGAGTGCGAAAACGCAGCAGAAGTTTCTGGACAGAGTAAAAAAAGTTTCATAGGGGCGACTGTGGGAGTGGTTAGCAGGCCCGTCTTTGAATCAGGAGGTTTGAATCTGATTGTAAGTTGCTTTGGATAAAAGCCTCAGCTAAATGTCATGTAAAGTGCTTGTGTCAATCTGTAAGAAGGAAAGCAGGCAGATAATTTCTATGTTGATCCTTTTGCCTTTCACATGGGTCCAAAACGTTTGTTTTTCCAGATCCAGAGGTGCACCCACAGAACGAGGAGTACTGGGGCCACGTGAATCCGATTGGTCCTCGTGCGTGCTACGATGAGGGGAAACGTGTAGCAGAGACCATGTGTTACGCCTACATGAAGCAGGTACCCCGACTCTGCAGCCGGCATCTCAAATGAGACCGATTCTCGAGAGGCCATTCATTTGTAATTGATTGTTGGTCACATTCGTCCATGTGTGAAATTAATCAGTGAAATTCTTTGGAGCAACACTATAATTCTACACATGTAGACGTTAGCCAAAACTCTAAAATATGTGTAGTACAATCAACATAAATCTGTAGAGAAGTATTCCATTATGGTGGATTTCTAAGATGTATTTATTAAAAAGAAAATGTTGCATCTTGCTCAGATTGAAATCAGTCAATCCATCAAATTTTATTTCTATTGCAACAAATCAAATGCACTTAAAAGCGCTTTCCAAGCGATTGCTTTTTAGCTTCTTGGTTTGGGTTGTTGGTGTATTTACTGTAGACCAGTTTCTGTCTCTGGGCCATTAAACCGGTGACTTTATCCTGGGTTAAGCTGTTTATCATTTTGACATCCAGGCCTTTATCTCTAAACTGTACGGTGCACCCCGGAGACTTTCTTCCATCAGCAACACATTATTTAAGATTCAATAATTTAATTAGTTTTGTCTTGTATCAATTTTATCAAGAAAAAAACAAAGTGTCTAATCATGAAGCTTATTACATGTACAGGTGTTTTTGAGAAGATAGGGAGGTATCAGTAAAGACATATCAATGATGTGTCAATGATGCATTTATGTCTTCATGTATATTTCCTTAAATATCCAGATGGTGTTGAGACTATTTTTATAATGGTGTCCTGTTGGGACTTGATTGACGGCAGCCTTTTGATAATCCGATATGACTGATTTGTCTTTCCCCCAGGCATGTGGTATTTATTAATCTGCCTCGTGTCCTGCTTCTCCTCCAACGGCTCATTATTCCCTTCACACGTTCCGGGAGAATTCTTGGAAATGGGCGTTTTTCAATTTCCAGATGTCAGTTTTTAGTCACAAGGACAAGAATATCACTCGATACATCTATTGCCCAGTCATGTAATATAAATTGTTTAACATTTACAAACTGATGAGTGTAGGTTATGTAGAGGGGAAGGCATGTTGCCTGCTCCTCAGACGGAAGGCGAACCTCATAAAGATGCTACCTATTCATCGCTTTACTTTATAGCTTGTTGATATGATGCATCTAAACAACATTTCATCATGTACATTGCAATTAATGCAATTATTATTAATGGTATTTAAAGCACAATTTGGTATGATTGATACTCCTCCCTATTTTTTTTAGAATATGTCTGAAAATCCTGTTATGGATTTATTACAACTAAGCTATATAACTATATGCTATATAAGACTATAGAACAAATTAAGAGTAGCAGATCATTTTGACTATCTAATCAAATTTCTTGACAGAATCAATGGGTTCAATATTTAATGAAATGGGATGGCATCATGGCACCCGCTTCCTTATTATAATAAATTAATATTGCACAGATATGAGCAGATATTTTCCTCTGTGTGCGTATGTTAATCTAGTCTGGTGCATTCTGTGTATGTTACACGTTGCAGCATGCAATACAGGCTGAACGCCTTTTCTTCCAGATGGAGGTTCACATGTTAAAGCTGTGACTCGATTAATATTTACAGCAGGCCACCTGCCAGCCGAGCAGCCGGCTGCTTTACTGTTGATTTTAGATTCTTATGAAATGATTGCAAATCCCGCCCCACTTGCTCTAGCTGTCTGTCTGTCTGTCTGTCTGTATGTCTGTCTGTCTCTCTGTCTCTGTCTGTCTGTCTGTCTGTCTCTCTGTCTGTCTCTGCATGTCTGTCTGTCTCTCTGTCTCTCTCTGTCTGTCTGTATGTCTCTCTGTCTGTCTCTCTGTCTCTCTCTGTCTCTCTGTCTGTCTCTCTCTGTCTCTCTCTGTCTGTCTGTCTGACTCTGTCTCTGTCTGTCTCTCTGTCTGTCTCTCTGTCTCTCTGTCTCTCTCTGTCTGTCTGTCTGTCTCTCTGTCTGTCTCTCTGTCTCTCTGTCTCTCTGTCTGTCTCTCTCTGTCTCTCTCTGTCTGTCTGTCTGACTCTGTCTCTGTCTGTCTCTCTGCTGTCTGTCTGTCTCTCTGTCTGTCTGTCTATCAGCAACTTGATGTTTGCGCAGGATGTATTACAGTCCTCTGAAAGCGCCGCGCTTTTCATGAATGATACACCGATATTAATGGATTAATACAATGATTAGTAAAAAAAAAATTTCATTATTTTTATTACATTATGCTTTTGGAAGTTGATAACCAGTCGATCCATTGTTGCTTTCTGCAAACGGGAGTTGTTTCATGTGATGAGTTTTACCGTGACGACCACCCGTTGTGTATTCCCAACTTTGTGAATGAAATCTTGTGATGTGAGCAGACTGCACATGTGTTCTCATGAGTGGAGCGGTGCTCCTGGTGATGGACATAACAACTGTTTGGCACACATTTGCAGATGTCCCTGACAACTACCGTCTGTGCAGGTGAACAACCTGCTCCTGTTTTCTAACCACAGACGGCGTGGAGCCTGTTCTCTGTTTGAAGGACCACGTGGCGTCGGATAGCAATTCATCACATTTGACTTCAATGCCAAATCTACGTCATTTTGAAAGAACTCTGAATCTTTAGGTTTATTTATTTCCACAATTCAAGCAATAAAATTATACAATAAACTAAACAAACCTAAGAGTGATAAATAATATCACTTTGCATGTAGAGGCAAAAAGCCAACTGGGCTTATGTGACTCCTCCGCCTATATTAATATTTAAATGTTTTACAAAATTACAAACATTTAAATATGCAAAAGATAGACAACAAAAGAAAAAGAAAGAAAATACAAGTTGTTGAGTGTATTTGAAAGTAAGCATAGCTTGTGTTGGTACAGGCATGTTGGATTATATCCCTGTTGTATTTTCTAAGCAATGGGAATGCTAAGTGCATCAACAACTATAAATGTAGATATAACCGATATAACACTAATACATTACGGCAATTATAATTCATTTTAGGCCCAACTGACAGCACCTCATTAAGTAATTGCCTTATCTAGCAATAACACGGATGTGCAGGGTTTCATTGGTAAACTGAATGACTTATTCCTGTGTAGTGACAAACGATGAGATCAAAGATCAACAACGTTAATGAATTCAAACTGTTGTCATTGATGTACTTCTTTAAGCTGATGCCTTGATTTTATTATTATTATTATTAAAGATCATTATTGGTGTTAACCTGCAAAATGAGTTCAATAGCGATGTGCTTTAGGACTGAAACAACCCATCCAGGTACGTGTATAAAGCCTTCTAAAACCGCCTCTTCGTGTTGTGCGGTTTGTGTCCTTGTTCTTCACTTCAATTAATTCATGTATAGGTGGTGACCATCGGGTTTGATGTTCCACAGTTTCAAGAGAACAATCTACATAATGTTCCTGTTTTTATTCACGTTGTATAACCTGAAATTGATTTGCATCTGATCTGAAGTGGCATGTATTGATGCGTGAGCCTAACTCACGAAGGCCATAGATATTCATGTGTGGGGGATCGGTGTGAGTGTCCATGATGTACCTGACAGAGTGGATCACACGGTCATGTACCTGCCTGTAATCCTTCTCGGTACAGTAGGTTTTGTCCATAAATGGGTAACAAGGAAGCATCTGGTTCAAAGTAAAGGGCTCACTCTATTTTTGTGTTCACTGAACCTTGCTAACATTTTACAGACTTGTTACGCTTTGTTGTCCAATACATGTGTTGTTAGCCTGTTTAGGCTGTTCATTCAGCTCGTATATCTGGACTTTCAATAGTTAACGTATTGGTCTCATCCACATACTGGCTGTGATTTCTGTGCGTACCTGCCAAGCTTTGAATTGCCTTTTTTATTATACAGTATATAAAGTACATCAATGCAGTGCATTTACCAATCAATCAAAATATCGATGCATATTTAAACTACGGAACAACAACGTTGCTAAATGACTAATGCGGCGCCCACATCCTTGTTTCTTTGCCCAAAGGAAGGAGTCGAGGTGAGGGTGGCGAGAATCTTCAACACGTTTGGCTCCCGAATGCACATGAACGATGGACGGGTGGTCAGCAACTTCATCCTGCAGGCGCTCCAGGGAGAACCTCTCACTGTACGCATTTACTCATTAAGATGTCTACTTATTAAGATGTCTACTCATTAAGATGTCTACTCATTAAGATGAAGATGTCTACTTATTAAGATGTCTACTTATTAAGATGAAGATGTCTACTCATTAAGATGTCTACTTATTAAGATTAAGATGTCTACTCACTAAGATGTCTACTAAGTGTATATTCTTATATTCTTATTAAGATGAGGATGTCTACTCATGAGGATGTCTACTCATTAAGATGTCTACTTATTAAGTTGTCTACTCATGAAGATGTCTACTTATTAAGTTGTCTACTCATGAAGATGAAGATGTCTACTCATTAAGATGTCTACTTATTAAGATGTCTACTCATTAAGATGAAGATGTCTACTCATTAGGATGTCTACTTATTTAAGATGTCTATTTATTTAAGATGTCTACACATTAAAATGTCTACTTTTTAAGATTTCTACTTTTTAAGATGTCTACTCATTTAAGCTGCTCAAGAAAGAAAACTTTCTTAAGCTTGTTTTTTTCCCCAGGACTAGCAAGTGTGAGAATGTACAAACTGAAATAATCAATAATCGATTTACTGCGAAGGCAAATGAAAAAGCCCGGCAATCTTCTTTATTTAAAAATAATTGTAACTGAAAAGTTTGACCACCCAGTGCTCCTAATCTGGATCAGAATCTTTGCAGATATTTGACATTGTGTTTTGTTTTCCTATTTAGATTAAGTAGCAGTGTATTCTTTTCAGCATGGCAACACATATTCATATCATTCAGGATGTGCATTACGCATAAATGATACATTTCTGTTCTAGGTGTATGGCAGTGGTTCCCAAACAAGAGCATTTCAATATGTCAGGTAAGATTGTTTTCTTAAACCCTGAAATGCACCTTACCTTTCTTCAATTTGTACCGGCGTATTTGTCATTGAGGCTCTTTCCACTCTACCCACCAGTTAGGAAACAATATGAAAATATATACAATACATATATAAAAAACATTATACATAAATTATACTCTATATATTTAGTGTTGGTTATTTTGCCTCTGCAATGAGACAGCATAGTAAAAACAGAATTATTATTTTCTTCTCGTGTTTAAATCTATCAATTGTTAATGTGGATGCTGCAGTGTGACAAGGCGGTCTAATCAATTAAATTGGACTTTGAAGCTTATTATTATAAATACCAATATGTGTGTGTGTCCTTCTGCCTTAAAGCAACATGTGGCAGGTTTAAAGAGTGTTTGTGTGGAGGTGAGAGATTAATTAATGAATCAGATGAAGAAGGGAAACCAGCGACGCGCTCATATCTCTGAAGCATGAAGTCGCCCCGTCTGCCTTTGGCTGTGTGTAAGTAGTGAAATGCCAAGGTCTTCAGTAAACTGAGAAAAGCTGAAATTATTTAGTTTTTAACGCGTTGTGTTAAATGCATTATGAATTATCGGGAAATATGAAATTAATGGAGTAGGATCATAATGATGCTGAGGAAACGGATACATTGCACATTTATTTGCTACACGTGACATGAAACCTTGATTATGATTTCATGTTTCTGTCTAGAACTGAAAAGGGAAATGAAATTCTTCCAGGGAATTTCTAGCGACTCAAATTTCTTTACTTGATTTAAATATTTAGTTGGAGCTCAAACTATCTGAAATAGCTAAATATCCAAATATTTTCAGTTTATTGAGGAATTTATTTATATATATACATACATATATGTATGTATGTGTATGTATATATATTTATATATACATATATATATATGTACACTACCGTTCAAAGGTTTGGGATCACCCAGACAATTTCGTGTTTTCCATGAAAACTCACACTTTTATTTATCAAATGAGTTGCAAAATGTATAGAAAATATAGTCAAGACATTGACAAGGTTAGAAATAATGATTTGTATTTGAAGTATTAATTTTTTTCTTCAAACTTTGCTTTCGTCAAAGAATGCTCCTTTTGCAGCAATTACAGCATTGCAGACCTTTGGCATTCTAGCTGTTAATTTGTTGAGGTAATCTGTTGAAATGTCACCCCACGCTTCCTGAAGCACCTGCCACAAGTTGGATTGGCTTGATGGGCACTTCTTGCGGACCATACGGTCAAGCTGCTCCCACAACAGCTCAATGGGGTTGAGATCTGGTGACTGTGCTGGCCACTCCATTACAGACAGCATACCAGCTGCCTGCTTCTTCCCTCAATAGTTCTTGCACAATGTGGAGGTGTGCTTTGGGTCATTGTCCTGTTGGAGGAGGAAATCGGCTCCAATCAAGCGCTGCCCACAGGGTATGGCATGGCGTTGCAAAATGGAGTGATAGCCTTCCTTATTTAAAATCCTTTTTACCTGGTACAAATCTCCCACTTTACCAGCACCAAAGCAGCCCCAGACCATCACATGACCTCCACCATGCTTGACAGATGGTGTCAGGCACTCTTCCAGCATCTTTTCACCTGTTCTGCGTCTCACAAATGTTCTTCTGTGTGATCCAAACACCTCAAACTTGGATTCATCTGTCCATAACAGCTTTTTCCAATCTTCCTCTGTCCAATGCCTGTGTTCTTCTGCCCATACCAATCTTTTCTTTTTATTGGCCAGTCTCAGATATGGCTTTTTCTTTGCCACTCTGCCTAGAAGGCCAGCATCCCGGAGTCGCCTCTTCACTGTCGGCGTTGACACTGGCGTTTTGCGGGTACCATTTAAAGAAGCTGCCAGTTGAGGACCTGTGAGGCGTCTATTTCTCAAACTAGAGACTCTAATGTACTTGTCTTCTTGCCGAGTTGTGCACCGGGGCCTCCCACTTCTCTTTCTGCTCTGGTTAGAGCCCGTTTGTGCTGTTCTCTGAAGGGAGTAGTACACACCGCTGAAGGAAATTTTCAGTTTCTTTGCAATTTCTCGCATGGAATAGCCTTCATTTCTAAGAACAAGAATAGACTGGCGAGTTTCACATGAAAGTTCTTTTTTTCTGGCCATTTTGAGAGTCTTATCGAACCCACAAATGTGATGCTCCAGATAATCAACTAGCTCAAAGGAAGGCCAGTTGTATAGCTTATATCACCAGCATAACAGTTTTCAGCTGTGCTAACATAATTGCACAAGGGTTTTCAAGGGTTTTCTAATCAGACATTAGTCTTCTAAGGCGATTAGCAAACACAATGTACCATGAGAACACTGGAGTGATAGTTGATGGAAATGGGCCTCTATACACCTATGGAGATATTTCATTAGAAACCAGACGTTTCCACCTAGAATAGTCATTTACCACATTAACAATGTATAGAGTGTATTTCTGATTGATTTAATGTGATCTTCATTGAAAAAAACAATGCTTTTCTTTGAAAAATAAGGACATTTCTAAGTGATCCCAAACTTTTGAACGGTAGTGTATATATATAAATAATTGTTCACGGCTTTAGTGTGTTGTATATTTAGCCCACCTGTGTAAATGGTATGTATTGAATACAGCTCTCCGTACATGACGTACACATGCATGAATGCAAATTTGACAATTTCAAAAAAGTAGAGTTTATGGCTGTGGATCTGGTGCAGTGTTTCGAGGGGAGATTAGATGTTCTTAATAAACCTGCATCCACTATTCCCCCGCCAGCGGTGGGGGAGGTAGCTTGTCATTATTTCTGTTGACATGTACTTTCCAATGTCAACGGCTAATCCATATCGACAGAACTGTGCTAATTAATTGTGTGGTCAACATGTGGTGACATCATTGGAGAAAGGCTTGTTCTCCATTTAGTTTGAATTACAAAGGTATATTTATTGTCGGTAGGAAAAATATATACAATCTATTGTGGTTTTTATGAATTTTCCCTCATGTAAGACATGACACAATATTAATAATAACACAATTATTTAAACGTCTATACAGCCGGCATGCTTTCTAGACTTTTGCTGCGCATGATGTGCTGAAGCGACCGAGGCGTCATGGAAAGAGCCCGTGCTGAAGCTGCCAGGTCTCTGCTGGCCTTGACGATTTGTTCCACTATAATAATGTGCTAAATAGAAAAGCAAAAATTCTGTCCCGCGTCATCTGCTGAGTTATGTGACATGTATTGTATGACATGAACAACAACTTCATGGTCGTAGCAAAGTTACCCAGTGACATTTTAAAAGAAGCGTATGCTTGTGAAAAACTCTGCCTCTGTCCCCAGTGACCTGGTGAACGGCCTGGTGCTGCTCATGAAGAGCAACATCAGCAGTCCAGTCAATCTGGTGAGTCCATTCGTGCTTCACACATTAAAATTGATACAGAAAACGATAATTTTCTTTTTCCGTTTCGTGTCTACGCCGATCTAATGAGCTCTGTGGTCTGTTTGCAGGGGAACCCAGAGGAACACACCATATTGGAGTTCGCCCAGCTCATCAAAAGTCTCGTTAGTAAGGCGTCCGATCGATCCAGATAGCCGTCGCTCTGTGTGTCACTGGAGAAAATGCAGAAAAGAACAACTCAACAGAAATGTCTGTGTCTAATGTTTGCCTTGGAAATGGCTAAATATATATAATATAGCAGTATTCAAAAAAGGAGAGGAGGTTTTTGTTGTTGTTCATTTTGCAGTTTGTTGTTTTTTCCTATGAATGATCTCGAGTGTAATCCGAAACATAGAGCAGAATAAGTAAGCGCCCCGTCATGAATGTGCTGATGTAATGTTTAGTTTCCATAGCAAGTCGGCACATTTTAGAGCAGTTGCCACTGATGCTTTTTTCTTTTTTCTGTGTTATTGCTGCCGGTGTCATGAAACTCTGCCAATCTGCCTCGACTCATCTCATTCATTCATAATATGTCTCGCATGCTCACACACACAGTGAGCCGAAGTCAGATCCAGTTCCTCCCAGAGGCCCAGGACGACCCGCAGAGAAGAAGACCCGATATTCGAAAAGCCAAGTTGATGCTCGGCTGGGAGCCGGTGGTACGTGTGACACACGGCAGACTCGCACGCAAACGCAGTGTCCTGCAGAGCAACAGCGTAGATCTGACCGCCCAGATTCGATAACTGTGTCTGCAGAATGTGAAGCCTCCTCCTCTGATTGCACGGTCCAGTCACAATGACTGAAACGTGTAATGGAGCAGGCACTGATATTTTTATATAGAGGTGGATTAACAAGGTTAATATAAAACACATTAGTACATTCTCTTGATGTTAGTATTTTTACTAAAAGTTTAAAAAAGCTAAGTTATAAATTCCTAATAAGTCTAAATATAGATGCATGATTTTTTATATCTGAGGCATTACTGAAAGTTTAAGAAAAAATATGATATATATATAATTATTATTGTGTGTGTATGTATGTATGTGTATATATATATGTGTGTGTGTGTATGTATGTATATATATATATAGATGCATGATTTTTTATATCTGAGGCATGACTGAACGTTTAAGAAAAAAAATTATATATATAATAATTATTGTGTGTGTATGTATGTATATATATGTGCATATGTATATATGCATATATATATATATATATACACTACCGTTCAAAAGTTTGGGCTCATCCAGACAATTTCGTGTCTTCCATGAAAACTCACTTTTATTTATCAAATGAATTGAAAATTGAATAGAAAATATAGTCAAGACATTGACAAAGTTAGAAATAATGATTAATATTTGAAGTATTAAGTTTGTTCTTCAAACTTCAAGCTCAAAGGAAGGCCAGTTGTATAGCTTATATCACCAGCATAACTGTTTTCAGCTGTGCTAACATAATTGCACGGGTTTTCTAATCAGATATTAGTCTTCTAAGGCGATTAGCAAACACAATGTACCATTAGAACACTGGAGTGATAGTTGATGGAAATGGGCCTCTATACACCTATGGAGATATTTCATTAGAAACCAGATGTTTCCACCTAGAATAGTCATTTACCACATTAACAATGTATAGTGTGTATTTTTGATTAATGTTATCTTTATTGAAAAAACAGTGCTTTTCTTTGAAAAATAAAGACATTTCTAAGTGACCCCAAACTTGAACGGTAGTGTATATATGTAGATATATATATGTGTATATGTATATATGTATGTATATATGTGTATGTATATATGTATGTGTATATATATATATATATACACATATATACATACATACATACATACATAAATACAATAATTTTACTAAATTAGTGTAATGTTGAGCATTGTTCGTGGTTCTCGTTTTCACTGGCAGTATCTCATATGTGTGTGTTGGGTCTCGTGTGGACAGGTGCCCCTGGAGGAGGGCTTGAACAAAACCATCCAGTACTTCAGCAGGGAACTGGAGCACCAGGCCAACAACCAGTACATCCCCAAACCCAAAGCCGCCCGCATGAAGAAAGGAAGACCCCGACACAACTGAAGTCAGCGTTTCCACCGCTGACTCCCAAAACACAAGAGGATGAGAAGACTCCTCCGAGGACCCTTGCAGAGCAACTCTCAGAAATACACTGTTGAGTAGAGCCCTCTTGGACGTGGTGTCTTTTTATTCTTTGAGAATCGGAGACTACTCTCTCTTTCAGAAGTGTTGCGTTGGCGCTGCACTGCGGGGAAAAGGGCTTTCCATCCAGATGGATGCACATCTTCTAAAACAGAAATATGAGGCACGAAATCTGATACAGAGCCTTCCTTTATCGATCTTTTTTGTGTGCTTTTGTTATTTAAATTGCAGACATGAGAATCTTGAAAACAGCTCAAACTGTGCATCAGTGCCGCGTGTTTATTATTTGCTCCGTTTCCTGGCGTTGGGTCTCCAGTGATGCAGAGCGGCCTGACTTTGTTTTTCCACTGGATGTTTACGCAGCGCGCTGCAGGACTGGGCCTCTGTCACAGCAGCATTACATGGTTATCACAATGTCATTGTGCTCTAATTTGTGAAATCAGTCGGGATGAACGTTATCAATTTCAGATGCTATTTTAATAAAATATTTCCAATATATCTGCGTATGATATAATTGGGGAGCGCAGTATTTCCGCGTGCGAGTGTGACACATTCTACTATTACTGTTGAGTGAAAAATCAGCAGGGGACCTGGGCAGCATGAAGCCACACCTCTATTTGCAATAATCGAGTGATTAGAGAGTCGGAACATGACTTGTAAATGTAAATAGCACACATAATTGCGTTTTCACTGTCGTGGAGCGTCACGGAAATGTCACTCTTGCCTGTCTTCAAAACTTGAGAGCCCTGGGTCGATCTTCAGCCGCAGATGTGACTCGTTACAATTCTCAAGCTCACGAATCTCGCGCTAATAAGACGGAGGCAGCCGATGAGGCGTCGCCACGGGCCCAGCTGTGACCAGAAGATACGCAGTGAAGACCAACCTTGAAAAGGCCCCGCTGGTCACAGCGATGGCCGCTAAGGCTCAACAGCAAACGGCACGCTCGGATAAGACGGCGTAAATCGGGCTGCGTGAGAATCGATTGCTGCAAGTTTTACTCCGTCAATTTGTTGACACGACTCTGTGTCAACAAATTGAAATGTAGCAAAATCCCAATGGGTGCCAAGGAAAATGTAAAAGAAGGAAGTGTTATGACCTAGAAACCATTCTAATTTACCATAAACCACCTCCTAAATATTATGACATGTTAACAATTTGATGTCTGGTTAGTCACTGATGACCGAGATGTCCAATGACATGTTTACGATCGCGGTGCGGCCCAAATTCAGTCCCTTGATGACGTAATGAGATCTGCCCCCTCTAAACCAGTGAGAAGAGCACAGATAGAACACAGAAATACTTACATACATACAAGTGTTTTAAATTAACCAGAAGAGATTTAGATTTTCTTTTACGTTGAGTGAAAAAAATCCTTTTGTTTTTTTCTTCTTAATTGTATATACAATATTGCACTTGCATCACCACATTACCTCGGTTACATCACATGGTCCAACAAGAGACACAGGGTGCATTATGGGAAGTGTAACTATTTAGAGATTGACGCAGACTACAGGCTAAAAGTTTAAAATCTCTGCTGCTTGGTTTTTGACCATTTACTTTTTTTTAAAAATCTATCTCTGGAAAGTGAATCACGTAATGGTTGTGTTTCTGATGTGTGTGTGTGTGTGTGTGTGTGTGTGTGAGAGAGAGACTTCTTGAATTCAGAGGAAATCTGAACTCTCCTGGAACCGACAACCCACCTGCTCATTGGATCTCGTGTACATGGACTGAGCAATCCAGTGCTGCCCCGTCAGGTCCACTGCTGCCCCAAAGGTCCAGTGCTGCCCCAAAGGTTCCTCTTTGTTCTGCTCAGTTCAGGAAGACGGGCCGGCGACCAGAGGAACGCTAATACCAGCAGTACAACCACACTGTGACCATCTCTTTTCCTTAAGACCGGCAGCAAGCTGCTGTCACTGGACACACCTGTGAAGGAGAGGCAGCGAGCTGAAGGAGGAGCTGCAGACCCGTTCCTCATGCTGGGTGAGTTGTAATAAATCAGCCAGACACGTCACAATGTTTACGTTCATTGTAGGTTTTTGATGTTTAAGATGTCATAACTTGTGTAAAGATAGTTCATCAAAACTCTTTCTCTCTTTTCTCATTATTCCGCTTGCACCATCGACCATTTTCCGATTATTCTCAGTAGCTTTATATTCACTTTTCACTAGATTCATGGATGAGTTTGGTATCCTCATGTACACCTCCCGTGTCCTCCAGTGTTGGCAACGTCTCCTTTATTGTACGTGTATAACTGTAATGAAAACGTGGGTCTTCTGCACAATTATGTAACTGTATTGAAACTGACGATTTCTTTATCGTCATTTATAATGTTTACATTTGTCTTACGAAAAAAGAAAAAAAACAATAGAAGTAGACACGGAATTTCCATAAATAAATAAAATGCAATCAAATTTCCTTTATTTTTATTTTTAAATCTACTCTTTTGGATGATAATGAGTCCATATTTTTCCTTTTACTGCTTTTTGTTCATGTTTTTTAAGAATGAGCATTCTCTTGAATAACAGCGGTCAAGGATCTTTTTAACCGTTTAAAAATGAGCAAAGCAGAATGAAAAGAGCGACACTGAGCTCGCCTCTAAGGGCAAGAGGAATGTGGGCAATACAGCCGGCGCCGCGAACCTCAAACACCATCTTGTATCCGCTCGGTCTTTACAGAGCGACAACTGTTCAGAGAGCATCCAGAGCGAAGACCTGCCCAGTGGAAACCTGCCCACGTGTGTGGAATGTCGTTTCACCTCCTCGCCTCCAGACTGCAAATCTGGGACATTTTCCACTTTCATATTAATTTGTTCACGCGTGTCCGAGGTGTTTCTCCATCTCCCAGATGTAGAGCCGAACAAGAGCAGCAGTGGAAAGGAAGAAGAAGCAGAATGTGGCTATATTTCGTCGATGAGGCTTCACCCTCTTTCTGAAGACTTTTTTTTTTTTCTCCAGCTTTTACACTCCAGCAGAATTCATCAATCGGGAGAGAACGGAGGTCGGCTCATTTTGATGTGGAGTGAACTGGATTGGTCATTATGAAATTTCTCTTGTGTTCTGTAAGGCTCAGAGAGAAGAAAAAAAAGCCCAATTCTCCACTTTCACTGCAGCCAATCGATGGCTCTGACAGAAGTCTGTGCTGAAGCCAAGAGGCATCATCTGGCCTCCAGCTTGCTGTTTCCTGTCCACACAGAGCGCTCCTTCACAAACGTGGGATGATCTTCTCGGACAAAGATCATCGGTCAGTGTAATATGTTTGTTATAAACAGGAGTTGAAATGCTGTATGATCAGAGATACACTTTTCTTTTTGTTATCAAACTGCTTCCTCTTTTTGTTCCTTCACACCAATCATTTGTCTTGGCTTCCATCTTTCTCCTCCAACTCTTCCTGACCTGGTCATCCGAGTGTCTCCTCAAAGTTTCCACCAACACTCCTCATTCGGAACATCAATCTCAAAGTCAAAATCCTTCATACCTATTTAAAGTTGTGCAAATCAGAAATATTCAATTTAGGCCTAAAGTTGTGTTTGAGACCTTTTATACACACACACACGCACACGCCTTCGTGATGTTTGCTTTAGTTTGTGGGTCTGAGGGTCAAACCAGGGAGCAAACCTCCTCTGCCTCACCATCGTCTTCTTCTTCAGAGGGGCAATCGAGTCGAGTCATTCTCAGTTTACAGCTGCCTTCCTCCACTCAGAGCCTCTTTCACCTCCGGCATGTCCATTTGCAATGTATAGAGCGCTCTCGCGTCAGATTCTTCTGCCGGAATGTATAGAACATATTTCCGCCTTTGTCAGGAGCTCAGTGGGAACTATTTTACCCTTGAGCTCCTCGGATTTATCAATAGTTATTTTTGTAAAGGTGTAAAGGGAGAAAGAAGCCGAAGGAAAGCGTTGAGGAGAGGGGATACAAAATAAGTTTGTCTCTAGCAGGTAGTTTTCACATCGTCCATCCAGACCCACACAGTGGGTCTGGATGGACGATGTCACGGCTCTGTAGATGTTTACTTCTTTCTAAGTTAATCGGCGAGAGAGAGAGGGTCAGAGAGAGGGTCAGAGAGAGAGAGAGAGGTCAGAGAGAGAGAGAGAGAGGGTCAGATTGAGAGAGAGAGAGAGGGTCAGAGAGAGAGGGTCAGAGAGAGAGGATCATAGAGAGAGAGATGGTCAGAGAGAGAGAGAGTGTGACCTTTGTCAGTGACGGTGTAATGGTCTTGTTTTCTATTGTTCTTATAGTCAACTGACTGAAAAAAATACTTGTTTAAAAAGGCTTTCAAAGATTTCATTTCATTTAGGGAAATAGAGATGAATGCATTCCTAAAACAGTGGTTTAGTGTGTTGGTGCATTGAAGCCTGAATAAATTTTTTAACCTTTTATTCAGCAAAATATCTCTCTTTCTCAAATGTGTCTTTGCCAAGATGAGCATGTATTCACAGTAAGTTACAGGCAAATGACAGATCAAACTAATTATGCCCAAAAGGCATGTTATATGGAAATACAACATATTTCTAAAGCAATCCGAATTTCTATTTTATTTCATCCTAAAAAAACAACTTTAATGGCTTCCTAAAAGATCAAAGAGATAGCCGCTCGTATCCACGAGCCCATCCTGTGAATGTGTGAAGCTTTGAATGTGTCGCCAATTTCCCTTTTAATAACACACTTTCTTTTATTTAAAAAAATAAATAATATTTAGATCCCATTTTAAAATACATTTGCAGAGATAAAAACGTGTTTGACAATATTTAAAACTTTTATGAAGTAAATGTTTGTTTCTAGAATGGGCTCATTGGAAATAGTTGTGCAACTGTATACCAGTAATGTGGAGATTACAAATGTCACAATGCAAGAAGCTCGATACTGCCATCTTGTGGACATTTAAGGTACTGCGGCCAACACTTAACCCTCCTGTTATGTTCGTTTCTTACATACAGCCGTGATGTTCCCGGGTCAATTTGACCCGGTTAATGTTGAATCATCCAAAAGTGGTCAGAAACCAAAACATTCTAAAAACTATAGTTTGTACCTCATCACCAACAACATTACTAACAATTAAATCAGTTTTTAGTGGAATTGAGTAATTCACCCCTCCATAGATCAGAGTTCAATCAGGAGCACTCACTCGTTTTAATGAAAAATACATGTTCAAACTATTTTTTCGGTACATTGAAAAAATCTAAATCTAAATTGCATTAGTCTACCATAACATGTATTTTCTCCTAAATTTTATTTGCATTTTGTAAGTTTTTTTTTCTTCATGGGGTGATGTAGATAAATAGAGACGAGACACCTGTGCTGTTCAGGGTCATAATGACCCGCCCACTCAAAATCAAGCCAAATGAGTCATAAAGGATTTGTATTGAAAGTAAACCTTAGTTATGTTTATTTTTAGTGTTAAGATGCATAACTTATATGATAAAAGATGAACAAAGGCCAGCACACAGTCATCCTCTTGGTGCAGTCGTATGTATCTGCAGAGTGTAATGTTGTAGGACTTCTCAGCAACCATTTTGTATGTTTGGCCCCTCCCCTGATACGTGTGGGTGGAGTTTTCCCGCAGGAAAAAATAAAGGTTCCCGTCAAAATAGTATCTGTATTTCTCGCACAGGTGCGGACGTTGACATCGAGAATGTTAACAATATAAATTTGTATGACTTTTTAAGGCATATATATATATGTATATATTGACATATATACATGTATATATATGTGTATATATAATATATATAAATATATATAATGTTTATATGTATATATATATATACATATATATATAAATATATATACATATATATTTATATATAAATATATATATAAAAATATTATATATATAAATATAACATTAAAAGGACTTCTGTAACCTTGACCCCTGACCTCTCCTCTACCAGTCTTGTGTATTGAGCAGATATTCAGTCAAGGGGTCGAGATTTTATCAGACATGTCTCTAATAATGCGGGATAAGATATTACAGCCAGAAAGTTGAAAACATTATTTTGGAAGAGCAATAAATATTTTATATATATATGTATTACTCTTCCAAAGTTATTTTTTTCTTGACAGAAAAAAACAAATGTAGAAAGTGCAAAGAAGTCTTTGTATGTATAGAGAGAGAGTGAGAGAGAGAGAGCGATTTCCCGCAGAACAAGAATGTGTACTTCGATGCTGTTGTGACAAATGAAGACGACAGGTTTCAGCAGGGAGGCGTTTATTGCTTGCTCAAGAATACAATTCTTCTTGTAACAAGTTCAACATTTCCTCCTGAGGAGACTCCACCAATCTGAATCATATACCTCCCTCCACGTCACTTTTCCACCAATCAGATTTTAGCAAGTCGGCCCTGTTCTTGTCAAGGTGACCTTGACCTGTCCTTTGATCTCATCGACACGTCTCATGTTTGTACAAATCGACGTTCATTAACATTCCAGCTCTGTCGTACCGGCTGTGTGCACATCCCTTAAGGTCCCTTTCACCCGTTCTTCAACACAGGAAAGTGAAGAAGAGATTGTTGCTATCGTCGCAGCCTCCATTGACCTGCAGCCAGTGGGCCACATGGTGTAAACGCCTCCTATGAACGGCGTGCTGGTCTCTTCTGCTGACGTCAGCTCAGCTGGTGGAGCACGTGGGCCGTTAAATGTCGGGTCGATCGTCCAATCTGTGGCTCGTCCCTCTGGAGTCCTTGAAGGAAACACTGAACACCACATTGCTCCCGGGTTGCTTGTTTATTCGGAAAGAAATTGAAACATAGAACAATAGTATCTTCCAAATGAGTGCCGGCACAGGAAGGAGGCACAACAACAACCAGCGGGACAGATGACAACCAATCACACACGCCATTTGGGTATTTTTCCAAAATATTTATTGAACAAAAGTATTTAAATTCTCATCACATTGTCAGTGACACAGTACCATAGTTTGATCTCAGCAATTTATATATGCACCTCATCTTTATTTTTTAAATATATATATATATACACAGTGGAGACAATAATTAAATAATGCTCAATAACATTCAGATATATCATATAAAAGCTGAGGACCCCATGATCACTTCCATTGGTAGACAAATGCAAAAATTAAAAAAGGAATTCAAATGTTTGGTAGGACTAGATTATTTTTTCTATTATCAACCAGATTTATATATATTTGGTTTCTCGCAATAAAAGATAACTAATTATAAATTGACTGTTAAGCCCAGCTCCCGTAGTCATTGTTGCTTCAACGTCCTGGTCATGCTAACACATGCAGCTTAAAGATATTATTGATATCAGTTTACCAGATGAAACGGGTAGTTATGAAACAGAGCATCCTTGACGTGCGTGTGGAGTTTACAGTTGCTAAATTACGATTGGACAATTGCTGTTTTGGGGGAGGGGTTTAGAGGATTGGGGTTTAAACTATTTGTTGACCAATAAAAGACGATGTGTGACGTTTCAGTGTCGAGCTCAGGGCCATCCTTCTTAGTTCATTCATCTAGGTCCCAGTCATCTTATAAATATTTGTGTATTTGCATGTAAATTACACATTTCTCAAAATTCTCCGTAATGACAAGATTCCCAAAGATATTCCAATCTTCGAGAAATATTACGCCAGGAGAGGTACGATTTCATAACTGTTAATTAGTAGGAGCTGAAGAAATTAAGTGTATTTTCTCAAACGCCAAGATTCTTTACAGTGGTGTTGGATGCCAGGGCAATGCCGTCTACAGAATCCACATCACCAGATAATTGATCTCTGAGGTGCTCAGGGCCGATTAAAATTACTTCGGTTTTGTCTGAGTTTAACATCAAGAAGTTGCAGGTCATCCATGTTTTTATGTCTTTAAGACATGCTTGAATTTTACAGAGTTGGTTGCTCTCCTCTGGTTTTATCGATAAATATAGTTGAGTGTCATCTGCATAACAATGAAAGTTTATGGAGTGTTTCCTGATAATATTGCCCAAAGGAAGCATGTATAAGGTAAATAAAATTGGTCCAAGCACAGAACCTTGTGGAACTCCGTGATTAACGTTGGTGGTTATCGAGGCGTCATCGTTTACAAATACAAACTGAGATCGATCTGATAAATAGGATTTAAACCAAATTAGTGCCGTGCCTGAAATGCCAATCGACTGCTCCAGTCTCTGTAACAGGATGTCATGGTCAATGGTGTCGAATGCAGCACTAAGGTCTAACAAGACCAGGACAGAGAGGAGTCCTTTATCTGCTGCCATTAAGAGGTCATTTGTAATTTTCACCAGTGCCGTCTCGGTGCTGTGGTGTTTTCTAAATCCTGATTGAAATTTCTCAAATAAACTATTATGATGTAGAAAGTCGACAACTGATTTGGCACCACTTTCTCAAGGATCTTGGAGAGGAAGGGAGGTTAGAGATCGGTCTGTAGTTAGCCAATACCTCTGGATCCAGAGTGGGCTTCTTCAGGAGAGGTTTAATAACAGCCACCTTGAAGGAGTGTGGTACGTGGCCTGTTAGCAGAGACACATTGATAATATCTAATAGAGAGCCGCCAATTAAAGGCAAAACGTCTTTAAGCAGCCTCGTCGGGATGGGGTCCAAGAGACAGGTAGACGTGTTCAAGTAGAAACCGTTGAAAATAATTGGTCACGGTTGATAGGAGAAAATCCTCCAAATATACACCAGGGCATACAGCGGTTTCCAAGGCCATTCCACTTGAGGACAGATTGGCACTGGTTATGGGCAAGAGATTATTAATCTTGTCCCTAATAGTTAAAATCTTTTCATTAAAGAAGTTCATAAAGTCATTACCACTAAGGTTTATAGGAATGCTCGGCTCCACAGAGCTGTGACACTCTGTCAGCCTGGCTACAGTGCTGAAGAGAAACCTGGGGTTGTTTTTATTTTTTTCTATTATTGATGAGTAATAGGCTGCTCTGGCATTACGGAGGGCCTTCTTATATGTTTTAAGACTATCTCGCCAAACTAAGCGAGATTCTTCGAGATTAGTTGAACGCCATATGCTCAAGCTTTCGTGACGCTTGCTTCAGTTTGCGGGTCTGAGGGTTATACCAGGAGCAAACCTCCTTCCTCACTGTCTTCTTCTTCAGAGGGGCTATCGAGTCCAGTGTCATTCTCAGAGAGCCTATGGCACTGTCAACAAGATGATCAATCTGGGACGGACTAAAGTTAGACCAGGAGTCCTCTGTTATATTGAGACGTGGTATCGAATCAAATACAGAAGGAATCGCTTTAAATTTAGCTACAGCACTATCAGTTAGACATCTAGTGTAAAAACTTTTGACTAACGGAGTACACTCCGGTAGTATAAATTCAAAAGTTATGAGGTTGTGGTCTGACAGAAGAGGATTCTGTGGGAAGACGTTCAAATGCTCAATGTCAACGCCATAAGTAAGAACAAGATCAAGCGTGTGGCCAAAGCTGTGAGTGGGTTTCTGTACTCTCTGACAGAAGCCAATCGAGTCCAACAAGTCTTGTGTATTGAGCAGATATTCAGTCAAGGGGTCGAGATTTTATCAGACATGTCTCTAATAATGCGGGATAAGATATTACAGCCAGAAAGTTGAAAACATTATTTTGGAAGAGCAATAAATATTTTATATATATATGTATTACTCTTCCAAAGTTATTTTTTTCTTGACAGAAAAAAACAAATGTAGAAAGTGCAAAGAAGTCTTTGTATGTATAGAGAGAGAGAGAGAGAGAGAGATTTCCCGCAGAACAAGAATGTGTACTTCGATGCTGTTGTGACAAATGAAGACGACAGGTTTCAGCAGGGAGGCGTTTATTGCTTGCTCAAGAATACAATTCTTCTTGTAACAAGTTCAACATTTCCTCCTGAGGAGACTCCACCAATCTGAATCATATACCTCCCTCCACGTCACTTTTCCACCAATCAGATTTTAGCAAGTCGGCCCTGTTCTTGTCAAGGTGACCTTGACCTGTCCTTTGATCTCATCGACACGTCTCATGTTTGTACAAATCGACGTTCATTAACATTCCAGCTCTCTGTCGTACCGGCTGTGTGCACATCCCTTAAGGTCCCTTTCACCCGTTCTTCAACACAGGAAAGTGAAGAAGAGATTGTTGCTATCGTCGCAGCCTCCATTGACCTGCAGCCAGTGGGCCACATGGTGTAAACGCCTCCTATGAACGGCGTGCTGGTCTCTTCTGCTGACGTCAGCTCAGCTGGTGGAGCACGTGGGCCGTTAAATGTCGGGTCGATCGTCCAATCTGTGGCTCGTCCCTCTGGAGTCCTTGAAGGAAACACTGAACACCACATTGCTCCCGGGTTGCTTGTTTATTCGGAAAGAAATTGAAACATAGAACAATAGTATCTTCCAAATGAGTGCCGGCACAGGAAGGAGGCACAACAACAACCAGCGGGACAGATGACAACCAATCACACACGCCATTTGGGTATTTTTCCAAAATATTTATTGAACAAAAGTATTTAAATTCTCATCACATTGTCAGTGACACAGTACCATAGTTTGATCTCAGCAATTTATATATGCACCTCATCTTTATTTTTTTAATATATATATATATACACAGTGGAGACAATAATTAAATAATGCTCAATAACATTCAGATATATCATATAAAAGCTGAGGACCCCATGATCACTTCCATTGGTAGACAAATGCAAAAATTAAAAAAGGAATTCAAATGTTTGGTAGGACTAGATTATTTTTTCTATTATCAACCAGATTTATATATATTTGGTTTCTCGCAATAAAAGATAACTAATTATAAATTGACTGTTAAGCCCAGCTCCCGTAGTCATTGTTGCTTCAACGTCCTGGTCATGCGCAACACATGCAGCTTAAAGATATTATTGATATCAGTTTACCAGATGAAACGGGTAGTTATGAAACAGAGCATCCTTGACGTGCGTGTGGAGTTTACAGTTGCTAAATTACGATTGGACAATTGCTGTTTTGGGGGAGGGGTTTAGAGGATTGGGGTTTAAACTATTTGTTGACCAATAAAAGACGATGTGTGACGTTTCAGTGTCGAGCTCAGGGCCATCCCTTCTTAGTTCATTCATCTAGGTCCCAGTCATCTTATAAATATTTGTGTATTTGCATGTAAAATTACACATTTCTCAAAATTCTCCGTAATGACAAGATTCCCAAAGATATTCCAATCTTCGAGAAATATTACGCCAGGAGAGGTACGATTTCATAACTGCGTTAATTAGTAGGAGCTGAAGAAATTAAGTGTATTTTCTCAAACGTGTTACCAAAAAGTAGTTTTTTATTGTTCTTCAGTCGGTATCGTCACGGAGCTACAGACACACACTGGAGAACAGAAGCATGAGCAGAGACATGTCCAATGAGACAACATGAAGCACAGAGCTACACGGGAACGCCACGCATGGGGAGTGCAGACCTGGAGCCAGTAGTTCGGGTACAGGGCGGCCCATTTGGTGACATCGATAAACATTCATCTCGACGAGAAATCAGCGGTCTCCTCTATTGCATTAATGCCCCCCCCCCCCATACTGCCCTTTAGGAATATTACAGGAAGTATCGTACGCAGAATTTCAAATCACTTCTAAAAGATTGTGGAGAAGGAAACTTTTCGTAAAGGCGACGGGAGACACAAATCCAAAATGGGGGTGGGGGAGATAATTATATTTAAAAAAAGGAATGATGAAAATTAGGAGAAAAAAAGGCAAGAGAGAAATTAATTCTGGTCACTTTGTGAAGTCGTATGAAACAGCAGTGACCCCCCCGCCCCCCCCCCCACGAGAGGAATTTAAATGATCTTTAAAAAAAGAAAAAAGAAAAGTTAACCGAGGAACACAAATTTCCCTTAACAAATAAATGAACCAAATAAAATAACTGCCAGCAATTTGACAGGCAAGGTCCCTCAGACGTCTTTCCCCCTATAAGGATTAAGAGCAATGGCGTAACCTACAATGTGCGTGGTCGTAAATGGACATTGTTTATGACATCAGAGGGAGAGCTCCGCCCCCAACCAGGCCTCGGGCGTTCTGTTCTCACTGCACACGTCAGCTCGGCAGACGATGGCGCACTGAGCCGTACGTGAAGGAGGAGGCCGGTTGGAGAGCGAGAGGTTCAGCTGAGCACACGGGGGGCAGCAGATCACACTGGATGTACGCCGCCGCGATGAGGGGCCACAGCTAAAGCTTGAGTTAAGACAGTTAGGGGGTGGCATTAAACGTGTGTGTGTGTGTGTGTGTGTGTGCGATCCAGTGTAGGTGAGATGGTGTGAATCACAGCAGCGCTTTGACCAGGTACAGCTTCTCTCCGTGCTCGCTGGTGAAGATCGGGGCCTTCTTGTAGTGCTCCACCAGTTCATCGATGGAGTCGAACTTGCGCTGGCCGATACAGTACACTCCCTCCGACTGCTGCACTTTAAAGTGCTTATTCTTAGCGGACGCCTTCAGAGACACGGAGAAATCGTTGGGCTGAAAAAACAAAGAGGCAGACAAGTGGATGTGTGGTTAGAAACACGGAGGAGTGACGGCAGAGACGAGGCGGCTTTGCTCCAGCAGGGGGCAGCGTGTTCTCACCGCGAAAGAGCCGGACCGAACATTCACGACTCTGACTCCGAAATGATTCAAAGAGACATTTACAACTTTTAAACGGCATCAGGAATCTCTAAAAAGTTTCCCGTCGAGTCTCGGACCAGAAAGCTGTTTTTATAAAGCTATCATTGTTTTGATGAGACCCTTATTGTGTTGAGGACACGCCCACATGGTGCGTAGAACGATGCACATCGCTGCTAACGGCTTTAAACTCTTCCTCTGATCGACAGGTGGCGGTGACATGTGCAGCAAGAAGGCCGAGGAGAAGACTGGACGCGAGGGACCGTTGAGGGGAAAGCGTCGTGACATCGTTGTTAAAGCTCACAAAGTGTTTTGCTGTGGAACAAACTGTCCACGTACAAATGTATATCGACAAAGTGCTCCCAGCTGCTCGTGCAGATGTGAGCTGGTGACCCACGTGAGGCTGGACAGAACCAGACCCGGTCATTGTTCTTTTGAGCCTGCGGATGACTGTGTCCTTGGAAGTCGGCCCATGACGCGTCACGCAGGAGCTAAACCACATTCCTCAGAGAGGTCCCGTCTCCTAACATCTACCTCAACCGCCTCCCTGAAGTCTTCCTCCCCCGCCGTCCCCCCAGACTCACCGATGACTCGCTGTCCCGTATGAGGAAGTCGCCCTCCTCTCCTCTCTCGTTGAGTATGGACTCGGCCTGGTGTCTGGTGATGTCGGCGTAGTACCAGTCCCTCCCGGCGAACTTCCCCGAGCGCGCCGCCGCCGCGAAGCCGGGCGCGGAGGAGGGGGGCGGGGCGGGCCGCTCGTCCACCACCACCACATAGTTCTTAGGCACCAGGCCCACCGCGCCCCGTGAGTTCTTACACCGCCACCACTCCGGGTCGTTCTCCGGCTTCTCCACCACCTCCATGACCTCTCCCTTCTCAAAGTTCAGCTCCTCCTCGGTCACGGAGCTGAAGGGGTAGAGCGTTTGAACCAGGTGGAGCACTGCTGCTTCGCGGCCGCCCGCCCGCCCGTTAGCCAACACAGTCCCTTGAGCGCCTCCCTGGTGGCCAGAAGAATCTCCTTCCTCTCCGTCGTCGGCCCGGCCCAGCTCCTCCAGCACATAGTTGGAGGGGAACCAGCCCACGCGGCCCGACTGACCGCCCCGCCACCAGCCATCGCTGCACTTCTCCATCACGGTGACCTTGGAGCCCTTGACCAGCGTCAGCTCGTCCTCTCTCTCCGCCGTGTAGGCAAACTTGACCACGGCGGGGATGTTGAGGTCATAGATCCGTTCAGCAGCGCCGCCGCCGCTCCCATTGGAGGGGTGCTCCGTGTCCGAGCTGGGCGTTGGGGATGCATCGCGGGCGCTCGTCTTCCTCCTAGTTTTTCCCAAACCTGCAGCATGAATAGAAACACAAGAGAATGAGACGGAGGACCAGATTTCTTTCTTCTCATTTGCTTGAAATCCATTTTTTACCTGCATTTATCGACTTTTTGGAACCACAACACTGACATATTATCACCGTATGAAGTTGAGACGGCGCACGTGTTAGCGAACGGACACATCCCGCCGACATGATGCAACATGAGCGTTCATTTGCAATCATGGTTACAGAACCACCTCCGGTGGTCAGCTTTGTTTCGTCTCTTAAATGTTCACCAGCTAGAGGCCGACTTCGTCCGCTGTTTGTTGCCAAGCAGAAAGCGTCCGGGACGTTTTCCCACCGACAAACAGCTGCCCGATGGAGACGGCGAGAGGGAACCTCACGGTTACAACGCCAGCTGGAGAATCAAATCAATTAGCTGGAGAATGCTGAATTGCTCTGGAGCCACGAAGAGCGCTGCAGGGGGTCGCTCTCCTGGTTTGTCAATACAGGAAACTCCTCCTGGAAAGTCTCATTTCATCCGTTGATAGCGTACCGCGAGAACGGCAGCCTGCGCCTCGCTGTGCCGACTGAAGGCGGCGCTCCACGGGGAGGAGAGGCCGCTCAGGGCAGCAGGAAACTAATCGAGGCCGCAGGCTGCACTCTCGGACCCTCAGAAGCACACTAACTACCTTAGGAAGAGGATACAGGACATCCCAAGAGAAAGTGCAGCGGTGAAGGACAGATCGAAACTCTTGATAACAGAACACACACACACACACACACACACACACACACACACACGCCTCCACCGAGCACCCCATCTGACCTTTTACACACAGCTTGCCATCTAGCTGGTATTCTGCAGACACCATCAACACACTGTACACACATCTGCACCAATCAACAAGGCCGAGAATAGGTGGTGGAGACAGGGACTGGAAAGTGGAGCATGCACCATGGGCTTGATAGCGACACGCACACCCAGCACCAAAGTCTGCGCCCGCCTCACCTGTCGGTCTTTTCCACTCGCGTACTTTTCAGAGGACGTCTTTAAATGTGCGTTTGCACACATAAACAAGGCCGTCGTTTTCATAAAGTCTCTGAGCTGAACAGAACCAAGGACTTCCCTCTTCAGAGGAAAGTTAAAATAAGAGTGATACCCCACGTGGCGGACACGAATAAATCGTTCACCTGACAATTGAGGCTCATGTGTGACGACTAATGCCAACCCAGGGTGAGACATTTACATTGGTGGGTTCACACAGAGGGGCATGAGAGTTGTTGGCAGAGAGGAGGAGGAGGAGAGCTGTGAAGAAAGACGAGGGCCCCTTGGCAGCTGTTTCTCACACACACACACATTAGACCGAGCACATCAGAGGCCACAGCTGACCAAAAATGCAAAGAAAAAAAAAAGAGTGAGACAGGAATAACAAGCAGATCATGTTTATGGAGAGCGGCGTGCCTGACGCAGTATCTCCTGACTGAGCTGAGGACAAAGGTTGACTCCTGAGCCGAGCTCAGGTGATCCCGTGGGGAAAATTAAATAGACCATCGCCGCACGCACACGCACACGTTCCCTCCCAACCTTCACCCACCTCATCATCATCTTCTACAAGGAGACAAGCTTTTCCCACCCAGAGGACGTCAAGTCAGAGAGAAATGAGTTGATAAAAGCCTCGCTGCCGGCATGTACCCTGTAGAGTGAAGTATTGCTTCGCTCTACAGGGTACGGTGGAGGGCAGTTGGGGAAGTTAATGTAATAAGGAGTCTACACAATACAAAACCCCCCATCAAACACATTTAAGAACAGTCATGAAATAGCACAACCTGGTCCCTAAATGAAGGATTAGCACGGTGTCAGCGAGTGCTTTGACTTCTCAGAGTGCTTTGAGGGAATCACAGAGCAGCTATTTGGCCCTTTGAAGAACATCCCCCGCACTGCTGCTCTCCACTCATTGTTCCACAAGTGCCACTTTGTCTATACTTAACATATTACGGTGTAAAACCAGTCAAACTCGCCAAAAGCGACAAGAACATGAAATGGGATGCCTAAAGCAGCAGCAGCAGCCTGTCAGGCCAAGAAGAATTAATGGATCAAACTATTATCTTAAACCCTAATCACTTCAAAAGAACACATCGTATAGTGTGAGCATCACGGGGAACGCATAAAGACACCACACACACGGTGCCGAGGATAAGCCACGGGTAGCCCCCCTGTCCTGTGGGATGAACGGGGGATGGAAAAGGAGAGAGAGAGTGTGTGTGTGTGTGTGTGTGTGTGTGTGTGTGGGGTTTACAGTGGTGTCCTCTGCCGCCGCTCCATAGGAGGGAGGTCACAGGAATGAAACTGGGACGATGCGGTTCTGAAGGCCGTTTGTCTGCGACCACAAAGCCTCCAGACCTCACAGCTTTCTACTTCTCAACACAAAAGGTAACTCAAACCACCCCCCCCCCGCCTTAACTGCCAGGCTCCGTATGGACCGTGTATACATCTCAGCTTTTATCGGGAGCTTCCTGAGACTAAACCCTGGACCACATGGCGTGCTTTACACATGTGCACATGTCTGCCTCCTCGCAGCTCGGCCGAGTCTGTTCAGGACGACACTCGCAATAACAAGTTGGATTAGAAAGTACAGAGTAAAATGGACTGCCGGGGTTTTGTGTTTTTTGGACCAAAGGACAGGACGAAGGGCTCTCCGACGCCTCACATTCGCCCACGCACAATCACACAGACGTCATGTCAAATCTCACGTGGACCGAACTCGAACTTGCCACTCCGTTGTGCTGGCGAGTGCTGGCCCAGTTTCAGAAATGAGTCGAACTTTTGCTGAATTCTTTCACCCATTACCGTCTTAATTTCCGGTGAAAAGGAAACTGGGACACAAACCAGCATGGATCCATTTTACAATAAAATTCTGTCTGGATGAGCTAAAGCACAGGAGGAAAACTGGAGATACCAGGAATCACCAACTGTCTGCAAGGTGCTTGTCACAGTGTGGACGCACTGACGAGCCGGAAGTAATCACGCTCTCAGCCAATCAGATGCTCCGTTCAACTGTGTGCATAAGCTCCATTAGCCATGACCTCACCTGCTGCTCATCAGCTCATCGGGAAAATGTTCTTGCCTATTGGATTTTATCAGGCTTTTAACACTAAAGAGCTACTAGCTGGAAGAAAACTACTTGGACTGAAAAGGAATTAGGCCGTAATGTTGTCGTCGATATATAACAAAGTCGAGCACCGGGAGGGTAATCCATCACTCCTACACCACCATTTGGCTGCTGATTTATCCACTAATCAATCTCCTGATCATAGAAAAGCAGAGACCTACGGTGACAGAGAACGAGGTTGATGGGATCACCGACACACACACACACACACACACACACACACACGCTGGCCCTTATAGAGATGTAGAGTTTCCCTGGGGGCTGGTTTCCACACAGCCTCCTCCCCTCTCCATCTCTCTCCTCCACACTCAACTCTAAATACGTCTGCCTTTCAAGGCCACAAAGTTACTATTTTTATTACCACTGAACTTCTTGATCATTCTGTCTCGTTAGAATTTCTGCCACAGTTTCTATTTCCTCACCTCCACCACCCCCCACTCCATCAGCCTTCGAAAAAAAGTGGTAACTAATGCGAGAAATGTCAAAAACAAAATGGTAATTCTGTGCCACGCTCCAGACTCTTTTCCTGCTACAAGAAAGTAGAGCGAGCGGAGCATGTTTAACTCGATTCATCCATTCTTGACTGAATAATAGCAACACGTCCCAGTTTAGCAACTGATACCATCTCCGTAGGTCAAGATTAGAGTACAGATGTGACATCTGTACTCTAATGGTGATTAAGGGCTTCAGGAACCGACCCGTGATCATTGTGCCACCTCCGCCTAATTAAAAGTCAGACAATGAAATGGTGTCATGTGCGGTCAGTTAGCTGGATGAGATAATGCGTCTCCCCATCAGTCCTAATGAATTAAACCAATTTTATGATCGCAGAGTTACGGAAAACAAGACGAGAGCGCACAGGTGACAGTTTCTTTCAGACCGCTCCACCAAAAGCTCATCGGAAAATGCTAAAATAGCAACGCAGAAGATAATTGTGTTGGGAAATGGTTAACGCCGCTGCTTGCAGACTTGAGGGGGAGCTATGTGCGTCACACACGCACACGCACACACACACACGTGCGCGCACGCATACACACACACACACACACACACACAGCAAGCTCTGCTTTTATGCACAAGGTGCTGCGTATGAACTCTGCAACAATACTACATGTTTATCACTTGTATTAAATAAACTTGTGATTAAACGTATCATTAGTATTGTCAAAATAATGAACAACACATTTCTGTTATTGTTTTGTCATCAATAAAATGAGGAAGACTATTTCTAACCTTGCATCAAATGTTTCTCGTGCTGGTCTTGTTTTACTGATCCATTGTGATGTTATTGCCTTTATCAATGTTCCTCGTGGCATTATGAAAAGCCATTATTCAATGTAACATTTTTCCCAGAACCTGATTCTTTTTCATAGCGGGCTATAAAATAAATGAAACCCCTTTGAGTAGCTTGGAGTAACCGTTTATCTTTTTCTCCCCGTTAAAACGTAAGCTCCATCCACCCATTCCTTATGCACAGTCCCTCTCATGTGCTGGCAGCTCCGGCTTCACACAGGCGAAGGCATTCAAGTCAAGACTGGACGAGTCGATGTGCCGACAGCCCAGAGGCCGACTCCACGGGATGCCTGGACACTGACGGCTCCCAGCAGAGAGACGGAGAAGATCCAGCCTCGACACACACGCATATATGCATGATATATGCAATATATGCACAAACTGACACCTGTTCATGACCACATGTGATCTTCGTTACCTGGGAGCAGAACATAAGAAAAAAAGGGCATAGATTCTCCACGACGTTAAAAAAAAAGCACACAGGCAGAGTGAAACTAAATTCTTCTTACCCAGCGTGTCTTTGATGTTCTTCACCAACGAGCCTTTCTTCAGGCTGTTCTTGCGCTCGACGTAGTTGGACGGCACGTACCCGGTGTGGTTGCCGCCGTTGCGGACGCGCCACCAGGTCTTTGAGTCGTCCAGCAGGTAGAGACGCTCATTTTTACGGATGTCAAGTTCCTGGTCCTGCTGGGCCGTGTAGTCCCACTTGGCTACAACAATCACCTCCTCTGTCATCTTTCATGGAGTCCTCCTGTGGAGAAGACGGCACAGGGTTGAGCCGAGGAGGACGCGCGTGTGTGTCCGTGTGTGTGTGTGTGTAAGTCTCATTTGTGTTTTGACAAGTGACGAGTCATTACAAATTAATCCATATTCTATATCCATCCATGTCCACAATTTTTAAGCCACGTATCCACTTCAAATTGAGCATTTGACAGGACACACACACACACCCTGGACAGGAGGACACACACACACACACACACACACCCTGGACAGGAGGACACACACACACACCCTGGACAGGAGAACACACACACACAACACTCTGGACAGGAGGACACACACACCCTGGACAGGAGGACACACACACACAACACTCTGGACAGGAGGACACACACACCCTGGACAGGAGGACACACACACACCCTGGACAGGAGGACACACACACCCTGGACACGTTGCCGGTCTTTGAAACCCGGATGTGCCTGACATGGATAATTCCTCAGCACGAGATAGCAGCACACCTCGCATGTTGCCGACTCCTCGTCCATCGCTCTGGGTAACAATGATAAAACCTAGGAGTCACGTCACACGCACGACACACGGCTGAAGAAGAAACCAAGTACAACCAACCGGTGAAAACATTATGCGGCCGACAGGTTTCAGGACAGTGACAGTTTCTCTGAAATGGAACATCCAGCCCAAGAAGAAAAGCACCTTGTGAAAGGCCATTTGCTAGAGAGCTGCACGAACACACACAATCGATGCGTGTGCTCGAGCTGCCCGCTGTCGCTCTCACAAACACACGCAAAGCCCCACCTATTCCTTCTTTTGAGAGACAGTGAGCGATTACATGCTCTGTTTCTCCAGGTCTCAGGTGATTTGATTCGACGTGGGTTTGCCGGACTGACCACGAGCCAAATGGGATCAGGAAAGTTTGGGGTAAATTCAATTAAGTTAAACCGTTTGTGTGATGAAAAGACGTCTCAAGAGCACGAGGAGAATCCGAGAAAATATAGCCCGCCCCCAAGTTAACAGTCTGCAGCTGGAAACAAGACCGCTGCGATGAAGGGAGTGGGCATGCAGATGATGCAGGTGAAAAGAGGCTCGCTCTGAAGATAAGGGCCCTTTCAGAAAGGCACAGAATGAATAGTTATATTGTAAAGCTTTTGTATCCACAGCCGGGATAATCAAATAAAACTGCCCAGTTCATATCTAATCTCATGGAAGGCCATCGGTAGCTTTTGTGCGCCGCTGTGATTTATGGCGGTAAACACCCTTCAGGAGACGAAACCGACAATTTAAAAAATCATCTACATCCCGGTTACATTTTAAAGATATTTTATAGAGCCGTTTAATAACGGTGCTAACGTTTAAGACATTTACAACAGTGTGTTTCCAAGTAAAAACGCCTGCTGCGTCAAACAGCTGTATGGAAGATTGTGTGTAAGAGAGATAGAGAGAGAGAATGTAGGAGGGCGAGTATATAAACTATATTTAGTATATGTGCACAAATATATTTTTCTTCCAACAGACTAGACACACGGAAAAAAAATAAGGCCGCAGCACACATTCACGAAGCAGGGGGATTGTATATTCCCTCACTCGTCATTTCCATTTGTATCTTTTAATGAGAGGGCAGAGCACAGATAAAAGCGTAACCACAAAAGAGAAGTATGACTCATAAGAAGTGTAGCTGCACAAATTAGACCATATAAAAGATTCCATTACTGCTGGAAAGATTGATATCCTCTGTGCGGGCTACATTTTATGAAATGCAAATTTCCCTAAATGCCTTCTTACAGTCACAACCAAAAAGCAGGGATGTGTGTGTGTGTGTGTGTGTGTGTGTCACTGCGTGGAAGAATCCAACAACCGCTTTCCATCTCCGCAACAAGCAGTCACAACTAAAGTGAAGTTGAATGTGCCTCTGCTTGCCGTCACTAAAGCTGTCAAACAGGATTTCTTCTCAGCCCGGGACGGCGGAGGAGGGGAGAGGAGGGAGTTGCGCAACCGGGAGAGTTTATGGCAAGTTCACCATAAGTTAAAGTTACTCAACTTTCCATTGTGTGACGACTTTAAACGCAGCAGCAAAAACGGGGCAAAAGGACGACGGTAGAAGGGTCAGGGTGAACGTCCAGAGGACGAGACAAGAGCAGCTGTGATTCTTTGGAGAGTATGGCAGGAAGTGGCAGGGCAGATTCATGACAAGGTGAGGGAGACGGTGACGTCAACTTTTCGAAAAAAGACAGGAGGTATTTGAACATGCTGCGGCCTCCATCCGCCGGAGGCTACAACTGCTGGATTAGACCCGGCTATTATTCTCCTTTCCTTTTATTGCATTTAATCCCCCCGGTGAGGATGGATGGATGAGTCAACCTGAGGACGTCTGCTGGGAGAATGCTCCACAGTGTTTACCCGCCACTATACTTGAGATATTGAATACAAAAGCAGACCAGAAATGCCAGTGGGGTAAAATTCCTGGCTTTGTTTGGGAAACTTTTTATTGTGCTATGCAGCGAAGATTCAAAAGATTTATACAAACCTGAACCCAGGCACGCCAGCATAAGGTTATGTTTCACACCTGCAGTTCAGTTCATTCGGTCCTGACAAGTTAACAAAAAGTTACGACATGATCACACACCTCTTTATGATCAAACGCCGAGCTATAAACATGAGCTTATGTTATCGGTAACTCATTCATTGGACACTTCTGGTGAGCTCATCCGGTTTTATCAGGACTACCTACACACATATACACACATGGGGAACATTCTGGTGTGTTGCACTCAAGTGAACTTTGTTGTGGGCATTTCACTTCTCTTTTCATTAAGAAATAACGATGATGAGAATTATTAATCGTGACACTAACTCAATGAATAAATAATGACAACCAAATAGGAAATGTTTACACAAATGTTATGGACATCCTTATTAATTAATATGGCGATTGATAAGTATTGATACATTATGGTGTGCTTATTTATGACGATGTTCAGTCACCTCTCGTGGTTTCGTGATTCACATTTTGAATTTTTAGTGACGGTTTTATACCGTCATTGACTGCTGACTCCTCACTAACTTAACTTCAAGGGCTCTCTATGAATACTAGTTATGTTATATGTTTATTGAATGAATACTGCTGGCTGAAAAATAATTTACTAATATTATTTCTAGATGTGTTAATTAAAAAATAAAATCCAGTCTCAGTTGGTCTTTAATAGTTCATGTAATACTTTTTAATAAACACAAACTCAACTTGTGTGTTTTAACTCCTTTTCACATGATGTTTGTTTGGTAATTTGTGTTGGCCAGCAGATAGAGCGGTCATCCTCCATCCTCCAATCAGAATATTGGCAGTTCGATTCCTGGCTCCCCCAGCCCATGTCCAATGTGTCCTCTGGCACGAATTGCCCCAAATTGCCATTGAAGGCTGTGCCCTCGCTGGGAATGATTTGTTAGTGTGTGAATGGGTGAGTGACAGAAGACTAGAAAATATAAAAGTCCATTTACCATTAACCATATTTGACTGTTTATCACATTCTTCCAAATCTTTTTTTTAGATTTTAGTTCAAATTCTCATTAAATCCTGAAAATCAATAACACAAATCAATACATTTAGCTCGACAGCTGTCTGTTCACATTAAAAATTATAATTGTTAGGGACTGACTTGGCAATTGTTTTACCAGATTTAGGAACTTTTGGAGCTGCGAGCTTCTTTCATCAAAAGTCGCAAACCGTGACTTCAGTCGTCCGCTCTGTAGGTTGATAAAGTTTTCAAACATACGGGGCTTTGGAACGCTGAGTATAAACGTAGCAAAAGATATGCATTTTAAAATGGAAACAAAAGTAACTAGAACGGGCACTCGGTAGACCTTTTCATGACCTTTGACCCGATCGATCCCAAAATCTAATCAAATGGCCCCCGGATAATAACCAATCAGCCCACCAAATTTCATGCGATTCGGTTTAATACTTTTTGACTTATGCGAATAACACGCACGCACGCATACAAATACACGGCGATCAAAACATTACCTTCCGCATTTCCAATGCGAAGGTAATGAGGACGCAGCTTAAACCAACCCAAAACAGCATCGGCGTGAGAACACACTAGAAGGCTATCTCCCTTTCTTGATACATTTGTCATTCAATCTGAGCTCAGTTTCCTTGACATGGTTAACAAACAGGTGGTTGAACAAAACACAGCTTTTCCCTGAGAAAGCATAGAAACACACACACAAAAGAAAAGAGCCCGATTTGGGGGAAAGGCTGAATTTAAAAAAGGAGGAAAGCCTGAGAGCTCACGCTCCTCGTGACCCTCCATTCCTCTGTCGAGTTAAAAGAGGAAAGATGAGCGACAAACTGCTGCGCTGGGCTTCGGCAGCACTTTACAACACACTTCACTGAGGGGGGGGGGGGGGGCTCACAGGCTCTTTCAACACCACACAAAGAGAAAGGGAAAGTTAAAAGAGGATTATAAACAAAAAAGAAATAAGGGATGTTTCAAGAAAGGAAAAAAGAACGTCTGGCAGAGCTTTCCGTGTTTGGCATTCAGGTCAAAGACAGACGGACAGAATTGAGCCAATTGGGGGGACATGTCCACCTCCCCCCTCCACTCCACTGTTTGCAGTAGTTGCTTTTCACTGAAGCGAGGACGGCTGGCAATCAGTGTCAAGCATTTTGAGTGGACTGGACAGACTGAAACACGAGGAAGCTACTGTGTGGCTCTGTGATTTAAAGAGGCCCGATGGTCTGGTTCACAGATTTCATTTGTCCATAACAGCCAGAGCTGCCAACTTTTCAAAAAACCTTGGAGTGAGATTTTGTCGGGGGTGACCAATATGTTGCCGCGCACGCAGCCACACACGTTGGTGGCTCAAATATCAGGACATTTGAATTAATGTGGCGTTGTACCCATGTTGTACCCATGTTGTACCCTGCATTCTGGCCTGGCAAAGGTCTTTTACGAGGCATCTTTGCTACCTTAAATAATTAAAATGTTTTTTATTAACTCTACTCTCATTTACAAAAACATGACTAATTCTATTGCACAAATGTCCTGTCTTTATGTAAAATTCTTTATAATACATCTTTCTTGTTCAAAGAGCTGTTTTGAAATTTTTTGAGAGGTGCCTTTTCCTAGGCCTGCAAATAAAGTGATAAATGCTATGTGGGCAGCTTTAATAAACAATGCTCTGATGTTTTGAGCATGCAGTATACCAAGAGGTTAACAAGGTGCTCTCCTGCTGCTTGTTATGACAACTGAGTTTCCATCACCACATAAAATCACACGCACATACACAACACATTATTTCAAGTTTAAGAGAGTGAGAACTTAATTGAACCACGTCATTAACAGGGCTCTTAAGTTTTGAAGACAGGCAAGAGTGACATATCTATCCAGGATGCTTTATTTTCATTGGTTGCTGGATTACATCTTACCCAGATACAACAGATACGTTTTTTTCTGATTGGCTATTGTGTAGCTCATTTCTTTTTTTTGATTGCCGGATAAGTGGCACTTCACAGCAGAACTCCAGGGGAGCGCTTGATTCCTCCACGGTGAGGGCAGCGCGGCCAGCTCATGTCTGCGTGCTGCGGCACATTAAAACATTAAATAGCCGAGAGTTTTTTCAGCGTGAGAAATACGATGTGTGGCGGGAGTGCGTGACTTAAGACCGAAATGCGTGAGTCTCACGCTCAATGCGTGACACTTGAGAGCCCTGCATTAACACACCGTAGTCTCTGCTCGTTGTGTCTGTTTGAAAATCTTCTTCTGTTGCTAACTTCGGGACACTTTGGGGTAAATAGGATGTCTATGCAGCGAATAGGTTTACAGATGCGCTCCTTAGCGCCATCTATCGTTGCGGAGTTTGAAAAGAAACCAACGCGCCTCGGCCCAAAATCAGAATTTCTTTTGCCGTGAGAAATTGGTTGTGTGGCGTGAGAGCGTGTGAAAACATGCAAAAGCGTGTGTCACACGGCGAAACCGTGAGAGTTGGTAGCTCTGTAACCATGTTTAAGCTAGCTCGTAGCTTGCGCTAGCTCAGAGCTCAGAACTTTGTCAGTGCGGCCATGAGAACGGCTTTTACAGTGAATAGGCCTATGGCCGATTAGTGTTTTAATGTTGTCGTTTTGTGTTTTAAGTATCTGTTCAGGCACCGTTCAGGCCCGGGTATCGTTTTGAAAGTACCGGTTTAGAACCGGTAACGGGAAAAAAGAAATTACCCATCCCTACTCGTTTGTCTGCTTCTGATCAAATTATCCCCGCCACAAACAAAGCCACAAAAATATCCTGACAGCAATATTGTGAAGCATGCTCTCCATCCGTGACTCACGCATACCCACGTCTTACGTCAGTCATACACCGACGGGCCCTAAACTGAGGGTGTGGCACACGTGTATGACATCAACTGAAGGTTAGGGATTGCTCTGCTTTTGGTTCAGGGGAGGAAATGAGTAGCATTCAAGTGGATCCTGTCATAAAAGCTCACAAAACCTCGCAAGGACGTCTCAAATACAAGTTACAACACCAAGAGGGTTTCTCGCTGTCGGCTCAAAATAGGACAGAGAAGAAGGCCCACTCGGACCACACAGGTAGAGCCAGGGCTGCCATCACCAACAGCCCACAGGACCAGGGAGCAAACTCAACTTAACGTCCCTAAAAAGTCCAGCTCTTAATAATGACAGTTACAGATAATCCGATTAGCAGACATTCACAATAATATATACATTTAGGCCAACAATTATTATGTAAAATGTTAATTAAATGGATGCTGTACAGACATGCGACCAAGCTGCAGTGCTTGACCATTTAAGATGCACACAGTCATCTCAAAACAAGAGATAATAGTTTTAGCTTCAGTTGTAGTGGCTCCCCCAGGGCATTGCAAGCCCACGGTGCCCAAATTGACACCCTACCGGGCCATTGCATCAGGGATTGTTCTGCTGCCCGGGCAATTGAAGTGGACTGACCTTTGAGGTTGACCAGCTATTCTCATGTCAGTGGCAAGCCAGTCCTCTGAGTCCTGCTCAGCACTAGCAGAGTCTAACAACTGAATGGTATTAAATAGAAGGTCCCTTTGTGGTATTGGTGCCACAACTCTGTATAGGAGTGTCAACAAAACTCATACACTAACCAGCCATAGTGATAAGCACCCCAAGCCAGTGCATGCTTCCTTTAATGTGGATGATCAATCAATTGTTACAGTATATATATTGTTTTTCAATAGGTACAATTTTCAGCATCTTTGGGTTTTGGACTGTTTTTGAACTGAGAGCAAGCAACTGGAAGAAGTTACATTAGGTTTAGTAAACTCCAATCGATCCATCACTATATTGACCACACGATTAATTGAGAAAATAAATGGCCAATTAAATTGATAAGGAAAGCTGTGTCTTTGAGGTCTTGTTTATTTTTTTAGTGTGTATGATAATTATCTTTTGAGTGCTAAGTATCTTTCAGTAAATTGACATCATACTAGCAATATGACTGTTTTCAATATCTTTATCTGTAGACCATACCATAGAAAGAAAAAAAGAAAAAAAAGAAGTGCAGAGCAAGAGTCATGTTGGCCACTGACGCAGCAATGTTGCCCTTTCACACACTTCCCGAGACAAATTCCTTAAACCTAACTTGCCTAAATGGGTGATGAAACCTGGAATTCTCTTCTTTCTTTCTCCGGCCCTTCCTTCCCCCAACCTCTCTTAACAAGCAATCTTTCACATGTCACTTTCATTTTCTGTCATTGCTTCAGTCCTCCTCTCCTGGGTGAAGCCAACATTGTTGAGTGAGTCTCCATGACAACAACCACCAATGGGTGGTCCAATTTTCACCAACAGGGGTGTTCCCCAAAATAATCTGACTTGTATCCATTCACTCTTTGATTTAAGATATTTCTTAACAAATGTAGGCTCCGATCTGCACAGGGTGGTGGTCTCAGGTTTTTATCCCCCCCCATTGAAGTCAAAGAGAAAAAGCAGATAACTTAATCTCCAGGAGCATCCCCAAATCAATTACCAGCCCATATCATGCATTGCAGGTTTCAATACCCCCTTTTGACAGCAGAGTGACAGCACCTCAGTAAAACAGGATTGTGCATCACCAGTTATTTAATCCCTGAATCGCACATTATTATTCTACTGGAGCCTCAACCTCCGGCTTCTAAATCGGTGAGAGGTCACATATTAAAGTCGTTGTTTTAATTGGCATCTGCTTCGTCGAGGCACAATGTCGTGATGAATGTAATTTGCTATTATTCTTCCACCTACATGATTGCACTGAGAGATGATAAACAACGTTGAATCCCTCATGCGCAGCAGTTCTTAGTTCTTCTTACATTCCTCTTCCGCCACAAATAGCCGACTTCAAACTTGATGGCCACTTTACCTCCTTTCAGAACCGTGTGGTGCTTGTTCACTTTGCACACCTCCCTGCACTCTAAACACACGAGGCAGCTCCTGTAGGCAGCTCCTTTGTACAAGAATCCTCTCCACACCACCTCTCTGCTGCAAGACATCATCTACTAGCGTCCTTTTTCCTTGCGTCTTTTTTTATTATCCTTTTTCCACAGCGTGAAGCGAAGTAGGAAGCACAGTCTTTATTTGTAACTCTGTATGCGACTGTCTGTTGTCCTCTGGCACAACAACAAAAAGACAAGCACTGTAAATCACAGCAGGGCAAATGCAGTGAACACAGCTTTGATGTAGAGTGCCGCGTGTTACCCCTCGACTGGAGGAGACAGAAAACCCCGTGGTGATGTTGTGTTTGACACAAAGAGTTGAGTAATAAAGTGTGCGTGTGGATAAAAAGGTAGCTTCCAGGTCAAACAACAAAAGATGTTGCAGTGGCTAGAAGCTCTGCAGAGCGCTCTTCAAATGAACTGTACTACACGACAATCTACAACAATTTACATTTATTTCACTAACACTACATCACAAAGCACGTCTCCAAGGACCTGCTCTCTGAGAACATGCACACTACACCGATTACACTTGGTGTTTTCCCTCTCTCCGAGCTTTGAAAATATATGCCCTGTCAAAATATGGAGCATAACAATAGTCGGCTGGTAGTTTTATTCAACACTCACCTTGTGCAGGGGGTGAATAAAAAATAAAAACAGATCTACAGGCTGTGCGGAGAGAAAAGAGTTGCTCATCCTCTCTGGCATATTGAGCATTTCAAGACTGGAGGCCAGCAATATTTCCACACTGCAATATATTATTGGCTTGGAAACATTATTTGTTGAATACGAGCAGCTGGTGGAAATAAGAAAATTCGAAAACAGCAAAACAAGCCCTGCAATTCGGCTTTTCTTACACTCCCATATAAATCAATAACGCCAATGAAGCAATCCAGAGGCACGATAACAGGAGCACTCAGCAGTAAGAGGATAGACTTGCTATATCGGTAACGACTGAACAGATATTACAAACATCCGGAATGAATAACCAATAGAGTCAGGAGTAATGACACTTCACTCATTTCACATCTATTAGCAGCCAAATACGATCGTGACCAATCAGGTGCCTCTCCACAGCTGTCCAAACCACTTCTTGACGAGTCAGACAAGATTCCAATTTTGATATGGAAATTAAGTAATTCATGTCAACATCATTTCTGTTTTTCCTGAAGAGACTAAATTATGAAGGGATGCCATAGATTTTAGTTGCAGATAATTAGTTGCGATATAAATAAACAATATGCTAACTATGCGTCTCCGTACTACACCGTAGAGATGATGTTGGTTAAAGTAGGGCTGAGTGTCTGTTACCGGGGGAAAGTTTACGTACGTCTCCATGATGTCAGGACAAAATGAAATGCATCCGTTTAAGAAATTTGACCTATTTATTAAATAGGAAAGACTTTTTTAGTGGTACTAAAGCCCAGGTATCATATTGGTTTGGTCACCACAACAAGCCATTTTTATAATCTCTAAAGAGGTCTAAAAACATTTGACAACATGTATGAAGGGCAGATGCACCCCGTCCCCACTGCATTAGGAAATAGAATAAAATGTTGGTGCTCACCACAAGAACAGATTCCAGAAAGGACGCCCCAGTTACTTTGGATAATCCCCATGCCTCAGTTTGGATCACTTAAAAAATATATATAAATGCATGAACTAAAATGAGTGCTGAAATAGGAAAGACAAAGCATTCGCAATTTCCTTATGGAATAGATTCCTGCGAGTGACCCAGTAACAGGCCACAGGTCCTTTTCGATGGGCCAACACTTTTTCATAATGACGTGCTACGAATCAAAGTCGAGCGGTGTCTCACCAATGAGACGCGTCAACCATCCGTATGTCTTTGTTAGCGATGCACTTACATTTGAGTACTCGCTGATATTTTAGGAATCAATATTGTATTGATAATATATCAAGGTTGATAATGAACCCTTTAACAGCGCGACCAGCTACACAGTAGAGAAGCGGCTCGTCATGGAGGAGGAGAGCAGGTCCACCTTAGTGCTCAGCCCAGCTGGAGATCAACTGCCACAGCGCTATTGGTTTGTGTGTCGCACATTAGACGTTTTAGTGCTCGTACATGAGCGCCGTATCGGAGCCGATACAGGCCTCCAACTCTTCACTCGCATGCAGTTAATCATGCATCGGTGAGGATTACCCGCGAGCAATTAATGGCAGGAAGAGATTTTCTCTCTTAATGAGGCAACAAGAGAGGGAAATTAAAGGCGCCATGTCTACTGTGTGCACAATTTGCATCTTTGAGTTCATTCCCTCTATGATTCATATGTGACGCGTGTGCAGGCAGTACCGCCGCTGATGATGACCCGATGCTGTATGGGGGAAATAAACCAATTTAAAAACAATCTACTCTCGGGATATAGGTTTGCTAACGAATATGTTTTAAAATAAGAGTTAGCTCAACTCAGAAACGTTCCTCCTCTCTGTGTACCACAAACTATTCCAGCATGAGCTGTACCTTCTCTCTGTACCTTCTGCTCCATCGGTCTTCTCCCGCGTCCCTCAGCTATGGACCTGAATTATTCTCTTTAATCAGGTTCCCAAGAGAGAACCAACTCTTGGAGCATGAGCAATGCAGAAAGAATAGTACGAATGACATGCAGACCTATTGAACAGCCATCATCCAGGTACAGATGTGGAGCATTTGCTCATTTACTGTTGAGTGAATAGTTCAACAGTGTGTGCCACAAACCAGACAGAGGCTGAAAGTGGAATATACAACCTGAACCCTGGAAATAATTTCCCACTGAAGGTGATCATTATTCAAAATATGTCACAAGTCGTTATCACACCTCTGAGGGCAGACATGCACTTTGTGTATTCTGTGATACATTCAGTTCCTTCTCACAGACATTTAACGATGGATGCCTGTAGTCATAAAACAACTTGAAAGTGGCAAAGAAACAAGGCGTCACAGAGCGGCAACAATTACTTCATCAATTCATCCGACGACTGTTTCCCAACAAACCGTAACCAAAATGCACATGTTTCTGACCACCAGTCCAAAACAAAAATATATTGTTTGACATATAATTATATATATATATGACAAAGAGAGGCATCATACATGTACACTCGAAAACCTGGATATAACTCATGTTTGTCATTTTTACAATGAAAAGAACAAAAAACGCTGCTTATTGACCGTCTAATTGATTCATTAATGAATCTACCAATAGTTCAGATGATGAAGATGCATTTCTTCTTCAACATCAGTTTATCAAAAAGTAGCGGTTGCAAAGGAGGTAACTGTTCCTTCAGTATGTTGTCTTTTTTTAAAGATACAGAAGTCTAAAATGTAGTGAGTTACTCTGTGTTATAAAACATAAGCAAACCAAAAGTGATCTGATTTTTGACTGTCTTGTTTTCAGCTAATGGAAAACTGTTCAAATCTTCGCAGGGAAGAGAAACATTTTCTTAGACATTGATTTCCCACGAGTGACTCTTATTTTCCACGACTGTCTAAATTTATCCAGGTTTTCCGACACATGTGGGAACTCTTTCTGAGGAGCATGAGAGCCGCCGCCGATATCCTGCTTGGTATCCCGCATGTTTGTTTGTCTCCGTTGCGTAACCTTGTGTTTGATGCCAGAGCCACGGAGAGACCAGAACGCCAACAGAAATGGCATTTGTGAAAGCTACATTTTGTTTCCTCGTGGACGATACGTGTTAGTTCTGAGGAGCCAAACAGGACACTGCATAATATCGCCGTATGCCTCTACGCTTTCACCGCATCCGAACAGGCTCTGCACCGAGGACGGCGTTTATCGAGGCCAGTCGGGAAAACGTTATTGGAAAATGAGTGTTTGAAACAAATGATTGCCGAAGAGAGACGGGGGGGGGGGGGGGGGCTTGTTGCTCTTTCCTTCCCACCTCTTCCTGGATGTATATTTGAACTGTATGCATGATGTATCTGGAGAAGTGGAGAGACATTTAAATTGGTTTCAGAACACATAGAAAAGTGAGGAATAAGAAATAATTAGTTCAACAAGGTTGGTATTTAGGTAGTATTCCTATTTATTTTGTTACCTACATACCCCAAAGTCACGGAAGAAACTCTAAATGAAGTTCTGTAAAGCCGAGTGGAAGCTGTGGATGGGAATCCATTGACGGCCTCCTTTGAAACATGTTTCAAGACCCTTGTTTCTATTTGATTTCACCCTTCATATGTTGAATAGCTGTTATTTAGCCTCCAGCATTAAATGCCAAAAAAATCCCAAAACAAGGAAAGTAACAACTGGCTCGTATAGACGCCTCTAAATCATACCAACAACGTATGTTTCTTCTCTTCCTTTTAGCCGAGGGCCAAAAAAAACATTGCACCAGATGCCATCTCCATGTCATCGCGTTCATCTCAGTGCTTTTGCTGATAATTTAAACAGTTTAAATACTTATTCTCACCCTCTGAGATCTCCTGTTCCCATTATGGTTTCTGCACAGTAGGATTTCTTTGCGTGACATTTTACTATACATTAAAATGCCACTGCAGTCATTCGATTTGGCCTGAGCGGAGGACGACATGTCTGAATCCGACATGCAGATGGCATCACTCCATCCACCGAACACTGCCACATGAAACACTAATATTCAAGAAGCATCTCCCCATGGACCGCAGAGGTCGCACGCAAACAACTGTGGTTCTGCCAAGATAAAACAGCAGATAGGGTAAATAGTTGTCCTACAGCGAGTGTGTGTGTGTGTGTGTGTGTGTGTGTGTGTGAGAAAGAAGACTCCACAGGCCAAATACTGTTTATGTGCAGTCTTGAATTCTCAGGAGAACCCTGTGCCACTCTGAGCTATACATCTTATGAATAAAGCAGGATTTCCTTTGGGTGCAGCCATGTGTGTGTGAGAGCGAAAGGGCACAAATGGATTAGAGGAGCAGGCCTATCACATTGCTCCATTCAGCATCCGTATCGACTCCCGAGCACGCGGCTGCAGATTTTACAACTAGCAAATAAAGACAACATCTTTACAGCCCACATGTTCAAAAATACATGAACTGCTGATAATCCGCTGTAAATTATTGAAAAGATGTATTAAATGAAAAAATTAAGCATTATTCTGTCCTCATACAAATTTAATGAGCACTGAATTGTTAGCCATGATTAGCCACAGTGGTCCCAATGTTTGTCATTCAGCCTCTCTGAATGAAGAACATCACGTTCGCTTGTTGAACTCTGTTACTGCGGCTCTTTGAAACACCTCACGAAAGTGTGATTTGTGCAAATATTTGACCTTGAAGAAGACATTTCACTGAATACCAAAAGTATATTGCAGCTCCTAGAATGTTGTAACCTCATGTTTTCATAGGTCAAGAACATACAACACAACGTCTTAGTAAAGGCACGACAGCTGCAAAATAAAATGCAAACATGCCGTGTCGGGCTGTGATGGTGATGCTAATTAGTAATAGAAGTACCAGATTTAAGGCGTATCATGCGGAAAAAGATTGAACACCGTTGTCATACTCAAATAAGTAAACCCTGTGACAGTTAGATTAGATTTTACTTTATTCATCCCCAGGGTGGAATTTTTTACAAATATACAATACAATGAAATAAAATAGCAGGGCGTATTACATTTAAATAATAAAGGAAATGAAACTCAAAAAATAAGATACAAATTAAAGTGTATACAGTGCATCTAAAGTATAAAGTGACAGCGGTTATTGACGATCAATTTGAGGAGGATTTGGCCAGAGGTGATTTAGTATGAAGTCGAATAGCAGTGGGCAGGAATGTTCTCTATTGTACCTTTCGTGGTAATAATTGCAAGTTCAACAATAGAATTACAGAGTTCACGTTACTCAGTAATGTCGCAGGTATGTGAGCTTACATGTACATTGAGGCGGGTTCAACTTTGTAGCTGGGTGACCCTGCGTCCGCTGTGTCAATGGAGTGACCTCACTCCAATCAATGGGCTGGGCTTTTGTGTGAGAGTGAACGTGGCCTTATAAGGTTGGTCCTGCACACAGAGCAGAAACTGATCAAACATTACCCTCTGATTATATTCAACATCCCCGCCGCACTGCCGGTCGTCAAGTCTCAGATTCAGTTGGCTAAAAATCCCTTCTCCGCTCTGTGTTGCGTCTTGTCCTCTCGGTGTCATTCTAACACCGTTTACCTCGTGCATTGTAGAAGAAGCAGAGCTGGTGGCAGCTTTCCACTAAAGTTGAAATCCATCCACACAATCTCTCCCATCGTGCCAGTAAACACAAAACACACTTTTGATGCGACTTCCGAAGCCTTCACTTTCTTATTCGTGGTGTATAATGTTGGCACTTCACTTGAACCCACTCTCTGGTAAATTAGTGAGAAAGACATTCCCAATGGTCTCTGCAGGCTGAAATCACAAGAGTCATCAATGTGTTTGCTCTCCAAAGATTGTCATTATAGAGGAAAATAATATTTAATTGAAGATAAGCAAGGGTGTTTGCACACCCTGAGGCACCAGGAGCTGAGTGTGCATTATTTTAATGAACTTATTTGATCCATGTCTGGTCGAAGGTGTGCTAACTGTGACGTCAGCAGCTGAACATCTGCAGTCATCACCACCAACAACGGCTCAGTTGCATGGATACAAACTCAGAACCGTTCAAACTCATTTGAAGGCACTGGACCTCTTTGAAATTGTTCCCCTGTTGCACTCTTAAAAGTGGAAAATGAAAAAAAAATTAATAAACAGTTTTATACTGCAGCACATTCTGCTGTGTTGACCATAAAGTGCAACATTAATTTACAACTACACATATGCAGTGCTCTATAAACAATAAAAAGTAGCAGCAAAATTAAATGAGCAGCTGAAGCCCGTCTGACACCAGTACTGTTTTGATAGACAATTTTTTTTTTTTGCTCATTAAGAAGACAACATTCAAAAGTCGTCAACGTTAACGAGATGCAGCTGATATCTCTCGCTGCCAAAATGTTAATCGTTTCAACACGGGAGGGAAACACTATTTTAGAAACAGCCGCTGCAGCAAATCCTGCCGTGGGGATCGTGAGAAGCGCATACATGCCACTCTAATTTGAACGAACATTTGAATGATCATAACCGAAGTGACAACCACATAGAAATCGTGAAAACCGGCACAGACCCTGTGCGTTGGCCATCACAAACTGCGAGCAGCGATTCCGACCGCTTAATGTGTACTGGAGCTTTGGTGCCTGTCAAAGCATCCGCAGGAATGGTGAGAGATTGTTAATAAAGCTCAACCTCAGAGGGACTCGTGTAACGTGGGCAGCGATGCTCTGAGGGGAACTCGGAGCGTGGGTCGTTCTGTGAGATACAGATAAGCTGGAGCTCTGGGTGAGATAACTCAGATGTGTGTCTGCCTATAACTGCCGGGTTGTGCATCAGCTCAGCCGAAAGGGAGAAAAAAAAGTCCACTTAATTAAATCAATTAGAGCATGAAGGGCCTGCTGAAGCCTCTGCTGAAAACAACAAACTCAAACAATAGATAAATTCTTTTCACGAGTCACGGTGACGCGCGAGTTACGGCTCAAATCCGTCGGGCCCGAAAAGTGAAAGCTGCTGCCGGTTACGGCCGCGTCAGCTTCACGGCACTTCGCCTGGACTTTGCTGCAACCGGGGGCCGTGAACTTAGTGCTGGCTGCGCCCTCTCTGCCTTTGACAACCCGGACTGTCCTCAGCGAGCGGTCTGCGGCGACCCACTTGTCCCGGCCTCGAAAACACGGTCCCCTGTCTTGCCGACCATGCTTTGCGAGTGGGACTTTATTGACGTGTCATCGTTGTTCATATCCTCTCTTATATCTCTCCTTTCTTTTTTTTAAAGAAGAATTTGGAAATGTCAGTGCTGAAAAGAAATCCTGCTTAATTAAAAATCTAATGGACGGTTTGGAGAATCTTTGACACCCCTGGGTTTTCATAATCATATACACGTTATTCCCCCATCCTTATGTCTCCTTCCCAGGCGTTGACATCTTCATGCACCATCCACCGATTACAGAAGCAACAAAAGCTGTGTGTGTGTGTCTCTGTGGAGCAAGAGAGTGTCAGGCTGAGATACTGTACCACAGCACTACAACACAGCTTTACTCATTTCCACCCTCACGCCAGCTCCTTCCCTTCCCTTCCCGGACTCCCTCAGCATTTGCAGAGTATGATTAGGCCCGGTGCCCAGTGGTGACACGAGGACACCGGAGCCAACAAGCTGTTAGTTCAGTTGTTGGGCTCGGATTTAGGAACTGAAGCCGGGTGGCGGAGGACATGAGCGAGGTGATGATAGAGATGGAGGCCGAAGAGGATAGAGGACTTGAGGAACAAAAGAGAACACTTAGGGGAACTGTAACTGTGTGAATTACAAGCACAAGAGACAGATGTTCACACCGGCCGCTTTGTACTTGGACACAATGATGCTTTAAACTAAATGCTGACATCAGCAAGCCACCACGCTCACAGTCAACGTGTTACCATGCCGACGTTAAACACAAAAGTCAAAGGATTACCAAAGAATACATCACATGGCCGTCTGAACCAAATGTTCACGTAGATGCTGAGATCTTTTACTGGATAAGTGCAATTTGCTGTTGGTGTTATTAGAAAACTAATTGGAGTTATACAAAACTTTAGGCATTGTCCTCCATCATGAATATCAAATTAAATATATATCTCACAGCAATAAACCTCCAAAAAAGACCAAAATGATGGACCAACCAACATTAACATCCCTGGAGCCACGCTGCTCCCGTGAAGAAAAATCATACCAGTTAAGAAATATATCATCCTATATATCATATATATATACACACACACATATATATATATATATATATATATATCTATGAATACTGAAAACAAAGGACACGCCTTCTCATTAATAGTAGCACAAATCCTCCTGCTCTTCCAAGGTCAAGGGGTCATAGGAAGGGTCCATTGTCATAATATATGTTGTGTCAGTTTAAAGGCTACCCATACCCCAGATTGCAGATGATTACAATGACAATAGGGTGACCTTTACATCGATACCAACATGATGCTTTTTATGAGTAACGCTCTGCGTCTCCTGACCGCCCATCTGTGCTTTCACTTATTAATTCCTTCTCGGAGAGATTACGATTTCCTCAGGGCGGCCAGCATTAATGTCTACTAAGACAAAATACTCTATTCCCTGCTGCACACTAGCTTTGTGAAGGAGCTCACAAAACAAAGGAAGTGAAAACTATTTGTCATCAACACAGCGAGAACCATATACACATATAAAAAGTTGTGGTTTTGTTTGGAATGTCCAGACAGAAAACCAAAATGGAGCCGAGAGCCCAACAATTATAAAAATTATACGCCTCAGGATAATAAATATAAACGTAGACGACGAACAACAAGTCTAAAACACCATAATGTAAGAGAGATATTTCACATGACCTTGAAATTACTATGTTAAATACTTTAACTACAGATGACATTAAAGTATTCATCTTTAATTGTTTAATTATCTAAAACATGTAGACTTATTATATCTCTCCACATATAATTCCGAAAGTATCTTCTGCATACAGTAATAACTCCATGGATATTTTAGCCTCGCAAGAAAAACACAGCACGTTACACCAAGTTGAAGCACAAAAATACTTATTTATAGATGAATAAGAAACTGCGTAGGCACAACATGACATTTAACTTGGTGTGCGAGAGCACATTTTAGGCCCATTAAGCAAGAGAGAGGAAGACGACCAGAGAAAATGAGTCTCAGCTCATAGCTGTGCAATCACATTAAAAAAGAAAGAGAGAGGACGGGGCTTATTATCTCATTTGTTGAGATGTGATTTAAATGACATATTTGTGAGTTAAGTGTTTGACTGAGAAGCCAAACGCACGAGAGAGAAGAAATGACATTGCAAAGCGATGAGACACAAAACCAACTGATCAATAAGCTAAATGCAAGGAGCCTAATTCAGGGCTGTGTATTGAATTATGATATTATTGAATAGAAGTCATCTCCCGTTTTTTTTAGATTTCGCTTCGACTAACGAGTGACACCAAACCAAGCCTGCGCTACCACCTCCGTCCATCTGTCCGACCAAAAGAGTCCCAATACAGAAACGACCCCTTTTTAAAATCTGCATGTTGAGCCTGAAGGCATCATAAGGAGCCGACGAGGCGTCCAGTCAGCAAGACGGCAGGCAAGCGAGAAATCTTGCGTCCTCACGATCAACTGTGACCACCACCACCACCACCTCAGGTTTCCAGAATACATCACATGCTGGTCACTTCAAATCAGATGGACCTTGTCAACTTGAGAAATATGATGACTACATTTTTTCCAACCTGAAATTGGTTCCTCCGTTCACTCGTTACATCAATAAAAAGAGCACTGCAAGGTGTAAATGAGAAAGTCAAGCAGTAAACCCTGGACCTGTTTGTTCTTTTTTTTTTTTATCAGTCCTGATATGACGTTAATCATTTCAACCAAGACCAGCAATTTAAAGATTATTTATATTATAAGATAATCGGTAGATTATTTGTGCAATCTAATTGCATGTTTTTTTTAAAAGGTTGATCACAAAGTCGTTAAGCTTGAGGCAACATTGAAGTCTAAAAGTACAGAATATTCCATTTGTACATGTAGAGCCGCGAGAATTAACATGTCCTCTTTTTTTCACAACAGCACACTGAAAGGATTTCCAATAAACTGAACCACTGAATGTTGATCTGTTCAAACTCTCTTCTTGTATAATCTTATTTCAAATCCCAGGATATAAGTAATGCTTTCAACCTGCGTTTGACTCCCATGAGTCTCGATACTACGAGCAGTGTCTGGTAAATGTTTGACAGCTCAGCCTAGGAGAGACCGCGAGGGCCATAAACTGAGTCTTCACCTCTTGGCCAACACGTTACACTCAGATAAACTTTATGTGGAGGCAGAATAAATACAGCAGAACAGCGTCGGGCTGCAAGGTACAATTATCTGATTACGGTTTAATCTAGCGACGACTTTCTTAATTTATCATGTTTCAATCCCATTTTTTTTCTTTCCAAAACCCAACCTTACTTATCGGCCAATACCGAGTACCAATCTGATATTCCAGTGTCAAATATTGCCAAATTCCTGACATTTAACTCACTCTGGCTAGCGTTACATTCTCCGCTACCACCTGCTCGATCAGTAATGTGAATGTGACTTACTTACCGATAATCAATCAACCATTTTAGCTCGTATCTGAGGCTCCTCCATTACGGCATCAGAACAACTCTACAGGTATTTGTGTAAAACTGTGTCATAGTCTCACTAGCACTCAAACACTCACAGATATTTAGATATTTATTGTTGCTCAATTTGTTTAGTTAGCTTCATTACTATATGAGCCTTTTATTCTAATTTTATTGGTTATTGTTTATATATATATATATATATATATAAGCATCCCCTATTTTGTTCCCATACTTAAAACATAATAGTCAGGTCTATCCTTTCACTCACTAATAACCCTGTAGATTTGGTGTGATTCTTAAAAGAATTGGGAAAAAATGTGAAACTCAGAAAGTGTTTACAAACCACCAACTTTTTTTGTAGTCTGTTATTACACTTCCCTTCCACATACCTATCATTGCCGAGCAAACCATAACTCAACGTCACCATGGTGCCCTCAACAGAGGGCGTGTCCACAGAAATAGGTGTGCCATGAAAGTCTGCACCCAAAAAAACACTGATTGCAACGTCATGCATCGTGACATTGACGCCACAGTACGTGTAAAAATGTTTTACTGCTACTAATTCTGGATGATGCACGAGCCACTGATTGCACCCTGAGAGACACGGGGTGTAGTTACCACGACGAGCCACTGGAAACAATGACAAGCTCGGCATGTGGCACAATCGCCTATCTATGGTGTTATGGCAAATGTGGTTCATTGTGTAAGCTGCTGCCGTTTTAAACAATAGGCTCAGACGCACACGCCAGCCTCTCGGTTGGTGAACAAATAACGAGCTGTGTGTGTTTGTTTGTTTGAAACAAGTAAATGAAGAAACACAAAATGAAGAAAAACGAGTCAAACGAAACAGACGTCCTGGAGATCAGATGTCTGCGATAGTCGCTGCGCTTACAGGCCGTTTGAAGAAGTGGCCTGTGTAAATATTGCAAAAGGGGTAAGGGTGCATTTGAACCGACAGAAAACGCCATTGTGCTATATAACCGTAACGCACATGAACGCAACACGTCTAGTTTCACCTCATCTGGGTGGACAAAGACCCAGCGTCATATACACAAACAAGTCACAACAGTGAGACATGTGTTGTGTCCTAAAACTTTTAGGGACGAGATATAAATATATATTTTTTAAGTTTTCGTGAGAAAAATAAAACAGGAGACGTTTAACTAGCGCGTGCGTGGACAAAGTAGCCCGTGTCCAACTGCACCAACTTACACAGTTGAGCTGCGCGCGGCGGCTCCAGCTTACCTTAGTGCTCACTCCAGAGAGGCTGGGCAGACGGGGACGCGCTCCGCCACAACGAGAACCGAAAACTAAGTGACGGAGCCCACGTTAAAACGACAACAAAAAATGAAGGTTTAAATCCACATAACCTCGGCTTCCACTGTTTATTGCTGTTTTAAAACATGCACTGACTGTGGACGGCTCGACCTATCCGCGTTTGTTTTTCTGTCGCAGGCTGACTGCCTCCACCTCAATCACTTGTATCAAGCGCGTCCGGGTGGACAACCCACTTCCGGTCGGACGTTTCTAAATATATCTGGAGTTGGGTAGCAGACATGCAAAACAATATAATAAAATACTCCAGTCTTGAAGTATACGTACTATCATCAAAATGTACTTAAAATATCACAAGTACAAATACTCATATGCAGAATGTCACATTTCCTGTTATATTGCTATATAATAGTGTACTTGTCTGATTTTATCACCATCAAATATATAAAAAAGCATATTAATGCAATGTTGTATTCACTAATAAAGCTGTTTGTCAATGGGGTGCCCATTTTAGATTATTATTATTATTATTATTATCTTTAATTGAAAGGGACCATGTACAGTGAAAACATAAATGTCACCATTTGATGCACTCTACCAGAGTGTAGCTTCAGCTAATTTGCATCTGTCGTCCCCCTTACAACATAAAACAATAACAAATAGTATATTTGTTAATAATAGGATAAATACACACAATGCAAAGTTACAGTACAGCATTTTACATTTAAGAAGAACATACCATTTAAAAGTAAGTATAAAAACTATTAAGAGTAAGTAATACCGGGCAGATTAGCAGTGTATTGCTGCATCTTATTGTATAAACACATCATGGGTGTTTTTTTTTTTTAATGTAAAAAGTAACAAGTTACTAAATGCGTCATCTAAATGTAGTGAATTAAAAAGTGCTCCTAATTGCAGTAAATTCAGCAAATAGTAATGGAAGAAGCATTCACAAAAGAAACACCTGATGGGTTACAAGTGAAGGATTTATGTAAAGGTATCTATATTATCAGCAACAAATACTGGTAGCAATACAACTCGGGAACACAATTAAATAAAGTCTAGCTTAAAAAGTACTGCCAATAAAATATAATCAAATAACCAAAATACAATAGAGCAGTGAGCAGTAGTATATTTAAAAAAAACATTCAATCCGTCGAGGACTGTTATGTTGCTTACGGTCTTTTCTCACGTATCCTCTATTATATTTCTTTATATTATTAGACTCTTAACAACCACTTTGTAAAACTCAAAACTGTTATTAAAGAGAAAAGCAACGTTAAATGTGAAAGTCACTCGTTTCCGGTACGCTCGTGCTGTTTTCGGTTAACTTGATTGCCGGTTCTGTTGGTGACGTCACCAACGCCGGGACTGGTACAGGACAACGCCGGAGGGAAAGGGACGCACTGTGGGGGGGCTATGGCGCCTCTTGCTGATGACAATGAGACATTTGCTTCACTTTATTTGTTTTTTTGTATCAATGGTATTACAATTAATAATCCAGAAACGAAATGTGTGACTGTACATTACATTTCACATACATGTGCTATTTCCAAACTTTTGTATCTGAAATGACCATGTAGCATGATTAGTCTAGACAAAACACAACTCAAGCCCACATTATAAAATGATGAGACCACATTGCAATAAGAACATTAATGAAGTATCATAGCAGCAAACAATAAGCGAAGTACAGATATGGGAAGTAACACTACAATGCAATGAGCTCATATTTACTAACATGAACATGATAATTAACATGTTTCTATACACCTTAGAGAAGCACATGTCTAAATCTTGTGAGGGTAAAGGGATGAAAAGGATGCAATATTGTAGATTATTTTGTATATTTTCACTTGGAGAAAAAATAGATGTAGGAATACATTACAATATGTTTAGATAGCTTACAGTTAAGCATATGTGATATTTAACAATGCTGAATGTTTATCGCCAGAAAGAAATTAATTCCTGTTCTAATATTGGTCAGTGACATTTTTATTTCCTTTCAATTTCTTTTTTTTAAGATGAGCTTGTATCATGGTGCTTTACCCATCCATTTTTTAAAAAAAAATTATTATTTGAATATATATTTGACTCATTATTCGGTGTTTATGATGACAAAGTTAACATGAAATACAGACATATGCACTGTCAACCAAAAGATTACATCATTTTCATGCCACTTGACCGGTTGCTCGTGGTTACATAGTTCCAATAAAAGCCTCCTTACCTCTACAGACCTCTACATGTACATCTCTCATACCTCATTTTACAGTTCATAGGTCAAATACACTGATGCAACTTCATTCACCTGTTCCTTGTTCCACAGCGCCCCCACATGGTCACTCTCTATTCCTACGCTGGAGAGGGCAGTTCAGGTTTCTACTCATCTGAGGTTGTGGGACGCACACAGAAGATGACAGACATGAGGGCGAAGCAAAATAGATTTTTATCTGTCAGCAAAATATAAATAAAAAAATGTAAAAATATATTTGTATTATAGTTGTGGCTCTCCCATCACAAGGGGGCAGAGCATCCCTAAAAGAAAACCGTGTCACCATCTCCGTCACTACACATACCAACCTGTACCGAGTCACGATATTCAAATAACCAATAACCACCCACCTCCCCTCTCTCTTTCAATATAAACATTTCATTTAATTAATTAATCTGATTTAAGGACATATAATTACAAGCACATGGTGGTTACATTTAAATTAGTTTATTTTTTATTTGTTTTTAACACAGCTGATTTAAGGATTATTAGGAAAGGCTGAGGAGATAAATGTATAAAATATAATACATTCCCTTGAAGAAGTAACTGGAGATGTATGAGAGGGAGGGGGGGGGGGTCGCTTATTGTGGAAGGGGGACAATTCATAATATGTATGTATTAAATGAGGGTATATTTGCATTGCTTATATATATATATATATATCAATATGTGTGTAGGTATTGGCATGTTTATACTTATTTATACTAATATTCTTTATTTACACTTTATTTTGTTTAATTATATGCCGAGGCATCATATGTGTAGTCTAGTGTGAACATCCTTTCTTTTTCATATACATATCAAGAAAATGACATAAATAAAGGTCACAAAAAGGAAGCGCTCAGGGCAGGGCTGGAGTGGGGCCACTTTTCAGCCCGGGAATTTCAGGCTCAAGACCAGCCCACTTTTCTCATGGTAGTGGAAATTGGATAAATGAAGCAACAGTTCAGCTCTTACTATCCTGTAGTTCTTTTATTAATACCATGGTCCAACAAATAATGTAAAGGTTAAATACAACAATAATAATCCACTTAAGATGAGAAGTTAACAAAATATGCATAATGTGCAAATATGCAAAATATGCATTAATAAAAGTGTATATTCTATTCTATAACATTAAAAAAGGCAGAATAGCATAGCAGGGGTGTCAGACTCAGATTAGGCAGTAGGCCAGATTTGTTGGAGTGAGACCTCATGGGGGCCGTCATGGTCATTGTCATTGTCATTATCATTTTTCTGCATGAGTATTATAAAGTGGTGATTTACTCCTTTACTACACCCACTTCCGAGCAAACAATGCATATTGGTTCATCAAGTACTGTCATATACTGCTCTTTCTTAGAATATATAACTTTAATTCATATTGTTTCCTGTTATCCTCTCTACCTGTCCCTGTAGTCATGGCCTCCTCATTGTAAATGTCGGGCTCATCATTTTCAGCAGGAGACTCTTATCTGCTGCTCCGAAGCTACAAAGAAAAATTAAGTCATATTACTGCATACTTCAATATCAATATCAATATTTCCATAATATTTGCAAAGTCTATGGATCGCCATATTTTGGGTGAGATAAAAAGGCTAATATTTTAATTCAATTTAATATTTTGCTTGGGAATAGGTTGACAACGCTACAATGATATTAATCAAGGCTACAACGTGAGCCGAATAGTTATGTTGCTCATCATTAGGCCTTTGTCTCTCTTTACCAGTTGCCACTTGTGTTTGTCCTCTTGAAAATAAATCTGTAAGCTTGGCACATTTGGCAGCATCCTCCTCCAATGCCTTTCTTTTTTTCAACCTGGCTTTTCCAGCCCCTCCTGCCCTCTTCCTCCCGTCCATCCTCCCTGACGCGTATCGTTGCGGTCGGGCCGGCCCAGCTATCCGTAGCTGAGAAAACTTTTTGGAAAAGACCGCGAAGGGCCGAACCAACTCGATTAGGAAGTGCTCCTCTCCCAAATTGAGTTGGTTGGTTCCATAATGGACTGAACCAACTCTATTATTTGGGAGGGGTGAACTTCCTCGCATGGTACAACCCATGCAGAGGCTGCGGTGTCAGAATGCGGAACGTGTTTAACCCACTTTAAGAGAAGATGGACTAACGTGACAAATGTTAACAAATACAATTCTCGACCGGCCCAGAAGTGAAGCGGCCCACCGGGAACTCTCCCGATTCTCCCGATTACCCACCCCGGGCCTGGCTGAGGGGCAGGCACGTGCACAGATAGAGCCCTATATTTGCTCAAGCACCAGCCCTTTTGCCCTGGATGAGAAAAGTGCCCTTTTTGCTGGAGCCCACTTTTTTTATTCATCAGTATTTAAGAATAAAAGTTACTCTTTCTGTCATCAAGTCCCCCCAAATGTGTTTTAATATCCGACGGGGCATTTATCTGAGAACTTCGCCCCGACATGCTCCGCGGCGCTCACGAGCTCGCGTGCCCCCCCCCCTCCTCCTCCTCCTCCTCCTCCTCCTCCTCCTCCTCCTCCTCCACTTCCTCCTCCGCGCAGTGCTCCTCGCGTCACCAAACGGCTGCACCTCCTTCTCCTCTGACCCGCAGCACCAGACTATGGAGGACTTTAAATGACTTCAGTATAAATAAATAAATTAATGAATGCATGAATAAATACAAGAATAAATAAATAAATGCTTAAATAAATGTATAAATGAATAAATAAATGTATAAATAAATGTATAAATAAATAAATAAATGCTTAAATAAATGTATAAATAAATAAATAAATACAGGAATGATTAAATATAAGTTATAAATCAACAAGACATCATTAAATAAATATATTTCTGCATTTCTGTATTTCTTCATTTATTTATTTATCTATTTATGTGTCCACACGTATTTCTTCATTTATTTATGTGTGACATTTACGTGTCCGTATATTCAAATGAGTTGGGGCGGTCCGAACCTCTGTCTAAAGCATGATTGGTCACAGGAGTGTGATGCACCTGGTGTGTTGTGCTCTACTACTTCTGCCTGGCACATGACGCTGAAGTTGACTCGCTCAGCTCACCGTTAGCAGAAGTTAGCCTAGACAGCTTTTTGACTTCAGCCGTTTATCAATTCCAAGAACACTGTGTACAGACTCGTGTTCTTTTGGAGTCTGGTCTTTGGAGTCTGGTTTTGGGAGTCCAGACTCTCGAGGACGCAGGACGGTCTTTCTGGGCTTGTGACGTCACCACATCAACTGTTCTTGCGCATGAATTTACTCAAATTATTCACTGTAAAATAATTTACAGTGGAGTAGAATGTGTTGCGGTGTTCACTGTTTGGCGTAGGCTACGAATAAACGATAATAAATATACAACGTCTCGTAGCTTTCCTGACCCAGGGTCGCTACAATATGAAGTTATGAATCTTAACCCTCAGTCAAATTGACGTAACGTTATCTTTTAGTAAATAATAAACTCGTTGTGCTCTTTAGATCCTCAAAAACCTAATTATATCTCATGTTTAGCCGCTACGGAGACGTCAGAGCCAGCGGAGCATTTCAAAAAGTCCTGCCGAGATCAGGCTTCTCTCGGCGGCCACACAGCGCGCTGACCACCCGGAGCTCACTGGTCCCGCGAGCAGGACCTCAAATCTCCGTCGCATATCCTTATTAGACTGAATCTCGATAAACCGACCACAGATTTGATAATTAAACTACTAACTTCTCGGCTGAAAACATCCTTAAATTACATTCCGTGACTCAACAGTAGTATTTAGAATGTACAGACAAGAATGCATAATAAACGCTGTTCGTCTACAGATCCAAGTGCTAGGGATCGATTGCTTCTGTCTTGCTCCCTGACTTGACCAATCCTGTTCAACAATGAGGTTCGGACCGCCCAGCTCATTTGAATATACGGACACGTAAATGTCACACATAAATAAATGAAGAAATACGTGTGGACACATAAATAGAGATATAAATAAATGAAGAAATACAGAAATGTAGAAATACATTTATTTAATGATGTCCTGTTGAGTTATAACTTATATATATTAATTGCTGTATTTATTTCTGTATTTATACATTTATTCTTGTATTTATTTATTTATTTATTTATACTTAAGTCATTTTGAGTCCTCCAGACCAGACGGTGTTCGTCCCCTGACGTTGTTTTGTGATAAACAACCGCAACATTAGCACTGCTGAAAACATGACGTCACAACTGGTCCGACGTTTCCTAAAAAAATAAACAAACAAAAACTCACGAAATCCGTGATTTCAAAGCCTTGCAGCTGTTTACTGACGTTAGTTATGTTTAGAGAATAGAGAGAGAGAGAGTGAAGAGAGAAGAAAGAGAGAGAAGAGAGAGAGAGTGAATTCTTATTCCGTTCTATTTAACAGGGGCTAGTCTAGGATTTGCGTGGCCAGACTGAAAAAAAAATCATAAGGCCTCTGGTATTGTTCAGAGGGATGTCTGTTGATGTCTATCAATATCGCTCATTTTGAAAATGACGTAAGAGGGCAATACTGATCCGTATCAGACCAGCGAGGAGGGCAATATGTGGCTGGCATGACGACCCACCATTAGCCAATCAGAACGCTTGTACTGTTGCTATATATAATAATTCATCTTTATTCATAAAGAAAATGTAAGCAAGCGGTCTGATGCTGCCCAGAGGAAACGCAGGTCGAGGATGTATTACATCATCAGTGCAATGCTGCTTATGCTTCAACTCTGTCAGAATTCTTTTTGTGGCATTGGGTGCCCTTTTTTTTGGTTTGAGCACCTGCCCCCCAAAATGTCTGTGCACGTGCCTGCTGAGGGGCATGTGTTTTAAGCAGGTGTCATGACGTCATCACTACATTTCAACATAACATTAACATGGGAGCAGGGGATTCAAAGATGACGGGAAAGTGCAAAAGGAGTGGAATGCTGTGTCTTTCGTACCTTTCTTCTCTCTCAGGCCCGAGGAGACGTATTCATCAAGGCTGAGTAACACTTGTCAACACTCTCTTTGCCACCGCTCTAACCAGGATGTCTTCCATTTTAGATCCACGCCCCTCATATTCTCACCAGCCACATCAAGTGCTTCCCACTGAGAGACCACCGAGAGCTGAGCAGCGCTCCGGTTACAACGCCGTTGAAACCGGGTGTTTATTTTGGTGTCCGTCTTTGAGGCCACCCGATTGGAAGTGATGATGTACGCGATGAGCCGGTGGCTCATGTGCTATGCATGCTATTCTGTGGCCTCCAGGCCCCGTAAAATGGGACTTCCAGAGAACGCCTATATGTTCAAATGTGGGGGTTTGTGCATAATTTCTGGGAGCTGTCTTATCATGCATGCCATCTCCAAAACATGCACCTTACTGTGTGAAAAATTTAATTCAAAGGCACAAGACATGATATAAAGCAACAGGATATATGCCTATATCAATCAGAATCTGATTAAAGTTCATGATTAAATATTGTGATTTGTATGTTTTAACCGACAAGCTAAAACCAATGCAGTCTCATAAAAATCCGTGCAACAAATTATATATTTTAAATATTAGAAACACGTCTTAATTCAAACAAGGCACACCTTTGTACTCTTTGGTGGCACTTGTGTCGATGAGCTGTAATTGCAGGTGTGGTTTTGGATCATAACTTTCAGAGAGTGCTTCTTCAGATCTTTCCAGGAATTATCGCCACAAATAGCCAGTTCATAATATGCCTAACGCCTCCTTTACACTCACTACATAAAACCCTTGCATCCTATTTGTTTAAACTGTTTAAAACAGAGAGACTCTGCCTTCTCACTCTTTGTATGCAGAGAAACAAAAATGTCAGACGCAGGCCGACATCATTTATTCCTAATTGGAGAGAGGCTCTTCGTAGAGCTGTTCACGAAACCTTCGAAACAAACCTGAAACACCAAATCCTGAAGCTGAACTTACTTTTCATTTAGCAAATCGGTAGTTCTTGTTAGTTCTAGCTGAGATGTAAACACAACCTACTCTTTAACCAAGCAGGCTTTTGTAACATCCAATAATAATAGCCAGCAGCATTACAAAGTAGGCACCGTTGGCCCCCAGCTGCCACACCACCAGGCCCCGAGATCCTTTGGATCTGTGTTCTGAAAAATGGCGCTTGGTTCTAGCAGCCATGACAGCTGCCCTAAGCAACAGACAGAATTAGTAAGATAAATGTAGCCAGAGACTGAGGGGCCCAGTTGTTGTCTATAGCTAAGTGAGGTCAGATGAGACTGCAAACGCTCTTAAGTGAATGGGACCACGAGAAAAACAACTAGGAGTGACATATTAAGTTATTAAGACTGGAACTTCTAACTGAGACTACTTGAGATGAGCCGGATAGCTGGATGACTGAGCCATCATCAGAAGAGGAGAAGACGGTAGAACAACAAATGTACTCCAACCCAGTAGTCCACAACATATATTTATTTATTTATTTTATTTATTTTATTTATTTTATTTATTTTATTTATTTTATTTATTTTATTTATTTTATTTATTTTATTTATTTTATTTATTTTATTTTATTTTAATTTAAAATTTATTTAACCAGGAAATGCTTTAATGAGATTAAAAATCTCCTTAACAAGAGTGTCCTGGCCGAGACAGCAGCAGCAGCACATTACACAAAGTTTCAGAGATACAACATAAAACAGTGACAGACAATATAAAAAAATATATATAATAATTTATTTTTTGATCACAGCATGAATAAAACCAAAACTAAGACTCAAGTCATCATAACCCAGTTCACACAGGTGCACACACCTCCGTCAAAGAAAACATCTTCAACCAGATGAAACTACCTCCAACTCTTTTGATCTATTTTTAAAAACACCTAAAAAGAACCGGTTCCTGTAGACCCAGATCAGTCTGCAGCAAATTCCAATATAGATGCCTATATACCAAAAATAATGACGCTGCTCAATAAATCCCCTTTCCTCACTGGTGACTGCCAAATACATGAAAGATGTCATATTAATTGTGTTATAAGGATCCTTTCTGCTCTACTTTTGGAGGGTCTCCATATGAATCTGTTTGTTTTCCAATGTAAAGGAGGAAAATGGATTGTAGTAATAAAATATTTGTTGGTGTAGGTTTGACTGCTCGGTTGTTTTTGTACACGTACAAGGAAAAGGGTACAAAGACAAAAGACAACGATCTAAATAGCATCTAAATAAAGTGTCTGGTGACTGCTGGGGTCGAAACGTCCCTCTAATCTCTGCAGGGATTTAGCGGTCTGCGAACACAACACCGGGCTTAATGACTGAAGATTTGCTGTGTCATATATAGACCAACAGCACTGCTTTGGCACAGAGCGGAGACAGAGGGAGAAGCAGGAGGCTTCTAGTCGTCCTCAGACATTTGCAACCACACTGACCAGAGAAGTGTGCACAGGAACAGGTGATTTACTGGACTGTAAGTTCACTAGTTTGAACTTTAAAAGCGTTTTTTTATTTTTTTGTTGCATTTGCAAGACTTCAATTTGCTTTCTGTCATATTTTAAACGGTTTTGTTTTTCCTGGTTTTATGTTTGGGAAGTCATCTGTCCTAATGCATGCTGGGAAGGAACAGGTGTGCACAGAAGAATGAAGGAGCTTCTTCAAACCAATGTGCAGAATCAGCTGTTCTCTCCTCATCTAAAGCTTCTCCAGACGTGTAATACCAACCATCTATTACCATAGTTTGGTTGGTGTTAGTGCTTTTTTAATTTAAATTATATAAATAATAATCAGATTTGAGTTTCAAATCATCCTGATACAAGACACCATGAGAAGTAATCCTACTCATCTCTGTCTGGCTGCACAATGAGCAATGGGGCCTCAGGCCATACCCTCCATATGGGGTGTATGTATATAAATAGCTATGAATCCTTTCCAGCCTAAAGACACTCGTTGACTTATACCCAAAGCAGGATTTATAACCTCATTTTACTTTGACAGCGGAACACACAATTACGTTTTGTGAGGCTATTTGTTTTTAAATAATTCTGCATACTTTTCTCATATCTGTACCACATGATTATACCGCATGATGTAAATTGCCCTGCTGAAGAAAAACATCTTCCAACTAAAATTCTAAGGAATGAAATAGTTAGAGCTTGTGAGACTAAATCGTGATCTAAAAATCACAAAGACCTCCCTGTTCCCGTACTCAAATCTAAGAAATTAAGGAACACATACCAGAGTACAAAATAGCATTATTCAAAAATGTACTACAGAAAATAAATATATTACCATATTTTGGTATGTGCAGCAAAACCGCCCCCCCCCCCCCTCAAAACAGAGCAGCCATTTTTACACTTGGGTTTTTTACATTTGAAAAGATAAGAAGTTAATAAGTGAGCTTTATAGATTCTGATACAGATGTATTGTGTTATTACTGGACGTAGCCCGACTAGCTTCTTGCCCCTGTTCCAGTCTCGGTGCGAAACTAACTAGCTGCTAGCTGTATGCTTTACATTGAATGAGAATAGTTACCACCCTTATATATACTCTGTGTCCACACAGTGGATACTGTAAGGGTGGTAACTATTCTCATTCAATTCTCTGCAACAAGAAAGCCGATAACAGTATTTCCCAATATGTCAAATGTTCCTTTCATGCAGGTAATCTCGTAATGAGTCTTCAACATCAAATACAGTCTATTGTAGTCCCACTTGCAAGCCTAAGGCCTTCTTTGTTTGTTTTTTACTTGTGGTTTTCTATGTATTTTATTATATTTTAATGTTTTGTACTATCTGGACCTTGAGTCTTTAATAAAAGTTTGATTTGAGACTTGCTTAGTTCCCACAGTGGGAGCCCAAAATGTTTCTGTTCCTCTTCATCACCACTAATAGCCCGTTGGAGACCTCCATTACCACGCTGCACGTTCTTCACAGTCAGTCGTAGGATCCATTTCAACCAGTTTGACAGCGAGGTGAAGTTTTTCCAAAGGATCATATTGGATCTTGGGTGACCCAGAAAAATTCCAGTTCAATTGGTTGCCGTGGCATTAATGATTAGCAGTTGACTAGTGATGATGGGGTTGGCCTTGCTTGACCTTTGCACATGGCTGTATTTGCAGCAGAAGTGAGCGCCATGGCTTTAGCATCACGGAGGCCCTGCAGGGCCCAAACAGCTGCACCTTCATCCCCTGGCCTTAGCAGCTGAGTTGGAGCTTTTGATCCGGAGCACACATGGGGGGGGGGACGGACGGACGACAACTGTGTGCCAGCTGAAGACGAGCGAGCTGGGGGGGGGGGGGGGGGGGGGCAATGACGAGGGCATGGCTATCGCAGTCCTGGCCATTAATTCAGTTGGTCATAAAATATATTGGCCCCCACGGTATTAATTAGATCACATGCCTAAAATTAAGTTAATTATTTATTTTTCATGCCGGGGTTAACACTATGTATCGTGTATGCATTGGCACTATCAGAGGAATATCTTTATGAACACATGTGATTCATATTAATGAGGCATATGTGGACAGCTTTTATTTATTACTATAAGCACTTTAGATAAATGAATGAATAAGTATGTAACCAAATTTATTCCCAATGTTTTCCTCTGAATTCTTTCCTCACATTCTTTTGTCCTGTCAAACTGTCAACGGACTTCAATTTCGCCGACTAGTTCGAATCTCAACGGGTCCTTTTTGTCCCAGCTGCCTGTTTCAAACCAGTTTAGAAAGGCATTCATTGAAATAGGAATAACTAAAGTATATATTTACAACAGCATTGACAAACATTGAAAAGTTAATTCTTCTGATTATTCTAATTGCAGGTGGCATTTGGAGCACTTGCATGAGAGTAATAAGATAAGATGTATACTTTATTAATCCCCAAGGGGAAATTAGTTCTCTGCATTTAACCCATCCTTAGTTATTAAGGAGCAGTGGGCTGCGCCCAGGAAGCAACTGGGGGTTCAGTGCCTTGCTCAAGGACACTTCGACTTGCAACAACAAATGGGGAGAGCCGGGATCGAACAGACAACCTTGGGGTTGCAGGACAACCCCCTTACCCCACTGAGCTACAGCCGCCCCCAATACAAACACAACATTGTTTTATCCAAAAAAATACAAAACACATAGTTAAAAACTGCGTGAGGCAGTTAAAAGCTGCTTTGAGCCAAATGCTAAAGTTTAATAATGTATAATAATAATAACATGTTCATCATCTTAGAGTTATTAGCATTAAACCCAAAGTGCAGCTAAGGCTGAAGACCAAAAGCCTTGTAGGTATTTGGTCTGGTGATGTCACGATGAACGGTTAAAGAGATAAAGACTGACCATTCATTCCGAGGGAAACTAAATAATTTAACAACGATCCATTCATTCACAAAATGTGAAGCAGTCAGGGGGACCACCACATTTAATAGGATTCATCCCCATGGTGACGGGACAAAAAGACGGCGCCACATTTTAATTTCAATCCATCTGATAGTCGAGATGTTTCAGTCACGATCAAAGTCGTGGACCAGCAGCCATGTCACAAGGATGGCTACAACAATCACATTTATTTATTTCAATAATTTAATTTTAAGTTTGAACAAGTTTCACATTAGTAGACGACAAAAAACAATGACAAATAAATAAATAAAACATAACAACATAACAACCAACAATACGGACAATAAGACAAGGACAGAAAAACACAGCTATAAATCGAACATAAATCATCATTAATCAAACTTATGTTCAATGCCAGTACTACACATACAATTATAAATGCATCCATGCAAGTAGGTACACACACACACACACACACACACACACACACACATAAAAGGACCCCCCTACACACACACTTTGTGAACCCCCAAAAATAGAACACTTGAAACTAGTAGATGCATTTTCTCACTGGTGAGTGACCAGGGTCCACTGGGTCAGGAAAACCTCCTTGAGTCAGGGAGGGAAAGAGAGGGAGGGAGAGGGAGAGAGAGAGATACAAAGAGATAATAAGAGAGGGAGTTGGAAAGAGGGAAGACAGATTTGAGAAGAGCGCTGTGTTGATGGATGGTGGTGTACCAGTATAAGCAAGAGAGTGTGGGGTTGCAGAAAATAGTTCTTACATTTTCTTAGAACCCATGTGTGTGTCTGTCGTTAGCCGGCCTGGATACTGTACCGAACACTTTGGAGGTTTGGGATCGAATGCGTATTCCCTTGAGAGGAGAAACATAGGGAGGTAAAGACAGATGAGACATTTGAGTCGGGACAAATCTCACGGGACAACACTCGTTGACGGCCGACCCTTGCCATCCTTTTCATCATGTATCAACTGCCCATAAGAAGATTAGAGCATTATGTAACAACGTGCATGTGTGTGTGTGTGTGTGTGTGTGTGTGTGTGTGCAATATTATGACATGGAAAACCACGATGTCTCTAGCATAAAGAAAGCAGCAGTTGATAACTTGCTTTTCTCCAGGAAGTTGGACAGGGGAGGGATAGTATGATTAGGCCGCTGAGGGGAGAAACACACATATTAAGACAGATGCAGTGGAATTGGTGTGAGTGAGCGAGTGAATCACTTATATAGTGTGTGAGAGAGTGAACTACTGAGTGACCTTACAAGGCCACGCTGGTGACAGAATGAGCGAGTGAAAGGGGGCCTCGGGGTTATCTCTGTTAAGCGCCGTTGTATTTATAGATCATCTCAAAAAAGATTTCCTGCCCCCTTTGCTTACCCCCTCACCTCCCCATCCTCCCCCCCCCCTCTCCAAGTGGCCCCTCCCCCATTTTCAATTAGCCCTTGATGGGCGGAGTAATGCAATCAGGAGTAACTACGGCTCACCCGGAGCCATCCTCCCTCAGTCTGCCCAGACTCGGCACAGGCAAACACTCCTCGAAACAGGAAGGTAAGAAACCAACTCTGTTCCACTCCACTATCCATCCCTCCATCTTTCAACCCATTCACCCTTTCATTGGTCTCCATTCACTGTGTCTTCCATTGTTCATGACATCCTCCTGTCTGCCTCCACATCCACCTGCTCGTGTGCTCTCCTTTTTTCCACCTGCACACTATACCTTTACTACTTAACCCCCTCTTCTCTCTCCCCATCTATCTGCCCTCATGTGCGTCTCAGACACAGCCTGACTTCTCTCTTTTATGAAATCATCTATCTCCAAAACAAGGCACAACCCCTGTTGACCCCCTGTTAGTTCATTTCCAACCTTCTTTTCTCCTTTCTCATCAATGTCACACTTAAAAACTGTGTTAGTGAGTGTGCAGCTTTGCTTTTGTTGTAGCTTTACAGCATTTATTGCAATCCAGTTTACTGTGATGCCATTCAGTTATAAATCTTGTAGTAACACTTTAAGTGCGCAAGTAGTACCTGCTAATACAATGCAACAGCTAAGGGATTAGAAAAGTTACTGAAAAGATATATAAAAGGAATATAGCATCTATCCAGTAGCAGGTCATTTTAGAGTTGGTGGAAGGGTTCAGGTTGAACTGCATTTTTTCTTTTGTATTGCATTTATTTCATTTACTTAATCCAATTTAAAGCTTAATTTGATTGTATGATTCAAGCCTACGTATTTATCCACCAGAATCGTTGCTTTGAAAGAGAATCAAAAAAAGAAAAGTCAATGTGAGCGGGCTGTTTCGAGGTCTCACTGTCAGAGCTACTGTTGTACTGATTCATGGATTGGACACTATCCATGGTTAGATAACATTTGAAGGATATAAATATGCATCTTTAATACATTTGGGAATTATGAAGAGTTCTTAATAATTATAAGACTAATAAATTCCTTGCAAATACTGGAAAATCCAGTGTGGTTATTTCAGCCAAAGAACCCAGTTTCTGACATAATGCACCAAGAGCTGTTTGAAAGAGGCCAGGGAATAGGTTGAGGTCAAACACGTTGCCTTCATCGTGGCCGTTGCTTAGTTTGGTGTGAGAGACCCCCAGATGGGCAGCATCAAAGAGACCCCAGGAGCCGGGAAACAGCTGCATGACATGTCTGAGGTTTTATTTGCGGCAGTTGAGATTATCCTTTTTTTATTTTTAGTAGTCCGATAAATCCTTATATAAGCTGGGTGACTCATGGTGAGAGCAATAGACAATGAGGGAATGTGGGAGGGGTGAGAATAACTCGGAGCTGAAAGGACGGGCAGATTATAGGCCTCAACCTCCGCCAGATAAAAGATCCACAACAAATCACGCGGAGATCTCATGTTGGTGCAGAAAGGTGGGATCGCAAACAGATGGAGGGGAACCGTACGACCGGGGTAATACAAAAAGGGAATAACGGCAGAGGAGCAACGCTGAAATAAAAACAGGAACTCAAATAATTAAGAAAACCAGAAAAGAGTAGAAGAGTGGTCAGGGGGGTACGCTTTTCGAGTTTTCCATCATTTATTTTCGAGCCTCCTTATATGGCCAAAACTTTCCCCAACACATATAGTCACATCAGTAGCAGTGTGTGTGTGTGTGTGTGTGTGTGTTTGTGTGTGTGTGTGTGTGTGTGTGTGTGTGTGTGTGTGTGTGTATATCAAACAAAGAGCCTGGGGCTAATTCAATATATATTCTCAAATATCCTTTTTCTCATTCTTCGTAAAGAGGCACACACACATTTAAATAAATAGGCTCTACTATCCTTGGTCCAGAGAGTACGAGCATTGGGGTATAGGTGGGATAGCCAGAGGGCTTAACAAGCAGACCACAAACAGCTGCAGATTGTGAGTAGCCATTATTCCGACTGCCATTCGACCCCACTTATACACACGCACACACACACACACACACACACACACACACACACACACACACATGCATGATGACAAGGGATACGGTGATCTGGTGCTGACAGCTGGCCGTGAGGTGATGGATGGGTCTGTGTACTCTGGCATGGTAAGCGTTGGTATGCAATGGGGGGTGGGGCTGATAGCAGTTATTTATATGCTTCTCATCTGTCACCTTATCCTTCTAACAGGGAGAACCAAATGAAGGGCTGCTTTAGAGGCGGGAGAGAGAGAGAGAGATGAAAGGGATCGAAATGCAACATGGGAAAGAAATAATCTGTCATGTGAGGTATCTTGATATCGAATGTGTCCTAGAGAACATTTATTGCGTGGAATTAACGTTCTCTGAGACATTTCTGCCTGTGTCACTACAAATATGTATTTAAACTGAGGAGCAAAATGACAAAACGGTCCACAAAGCTTTATGCCATTTAGGTGTGATAGATGAAGATGTTTCATTTGTGAAATCCACTCGATGTGGGTGTCTGTTTGCATAAAGTCACATGACAGAATACTTTCTCTCTTCTCACTTCCTGCGTCTCTTTTTCTTTCCCTCTCTCTCCAGGAAAAAGGCTCTTTGTGAAGATGACGGAGCGCTACGACTGCCACTACTGCAAAGAGTCCCTTTTTGGGAAGAAGTATGTCCTGAGAGAGGAGAATCCCTACTGTGTGAAATGTTATGAGAGCCTGTATTCCAACACCTGTGAGGAGTGCAAGAAGCCCATTGGCTGCAACACCAGGGTAAGAGATGTCACAAAATGAGCACATGACCCCTAACATCTGTGGATGTCCGTCTTAAACACTATTTCTCATCAAAGTCGGCCCAGCTAAGCCTCCGTCTGATGTTCTTGTACAGGACCTGTCTTACAAGGACCGCCACTGGCACGAGGAATGTTTCATGTGTTTCCAGTGCAAGCGTTCGCTTGTGGACAAGCCTTTCTCCACCAAGGATGAAAAGCTCCTCTGCACTGAGTGCTACTCCAATGAGTATTCCTCCAAGTGCCATGAGTGCAAGAAAACCATCATGCCAGGTAGGAAGAACACCTAAATGTGAGGTCATCGTATTACAAAAAAAAATTCCAATTAATGATATAACAAGATTGGAGAATAGTGCTTTTGTGAGTGGTTCACAAATGATTATCTTGAATCTAAATGCTGATGCCAGATGTGTCATAGACACAATACATCTGTAATGTTGCTAGGTAAAGTGTGCACAGCGGTCAGGAAGTGTGTCAGGTAAATATATTGTCTAAGTTTGTGATTTTAGAGGTTATTGTAGTGTAATCAAGAGGAAATTATTAGGTATAAGAGAAGGTCATTGGCATACATGGGCAGGTGTTGTGTGTATTGATACAAGGTATAGTGTTGCAGGAGCATAGTGGAGACATCTGGGTTAGTCCTTCATTCGACATGCAAACTAACTGCATTTAAAGGTACATTTGAATCAAACAATACATTTATAGATACAGTAGTGAGTGAAAATCAAGTCAAATCAAACAGTCAGGAGACTGAGTATCTGCCCAATTAAATGTCTTGAAAAGAGAACATCTGTTCAGAGAAGAAAATATAGCATATATTTATTTATATATATAAAATAATCTGTAAAAATGTCATATATTTTTGTGTATATATATCCAAATATATTAACTTTTTACAGATTATGCACCATGAATAAAAATTTTAACTGTGTTTTCAATCCCTTTGGAGATGTGTTTCACATCATGTATGGAAGGAACACTTTAACTAAGAAATGTAAAACACCCCTGATTAATAAACCATACAAATGTGTATGGTGCCACATGTTATATATCATATTAATATTATCAAATTATACATAGTGCCATATCTCGTATCATATTATTATCATATTATGGTGACCATTTGCATAAATTGAACTGGTCGTTCTGACAAAGACCCAAAACCAATTGGAGTTATTCCTACTTCTCATTGCCGTCTTTGTATTCCTTCACCACCTCCATCCATCCCTCTGTTGCCGTGTACCTCTGAAGGCTCCAGGAAGATGGAGCACAAGGGGAACAGCTGGCACGAGACCTGCTTCACCTGCCAGAGATGCCAGCAGCCCATTGGCACCAAGAGCTTCATCCCCAAGGACAACAATAGCTTCTGCGTGCCTTGCTATGAGAAGCAGTTTGCCATGCAGTGTGTGTACTGCAAGAAGGTATGGGACACACACACACACACACACAGAGCTGATTTTCAAAGTAAAACTCAATGTATTACTCCATCTCCGTGTGATCATACGACATCCCTGCTCCCTCTTATTAGCCCATCACCACGGGCGGGGTGACCTACCGTGACCAGCCCTGGCACAAGGACTGCTTCCTGTGCACGAGCTGCAAGCAGCAGCTGTCCGGCCAGAGGTTCACCTCTCGGGACGACTTTGCCTATTGCCTCAACTGCTTCTGCAACCTGTACGCCAAGAAGTGTGCCTCCTGCACCACCCCCATTAGCGGTAATCGCAAGTCATACATGTTTTTTTTTTGTCATGAAATTAATGTGAAATTAATTTTTAGAGCGTCTCAGGCTCAGCTTTAAGAATGAGGAAACATCTATTTTAAATTACTTGTCTCTGACGCCTTCTTCCTGTGTTTCTCAAAAGACTAAAAAACACTTGTCAGAAACAAGTTGTCAGTTCAAGTTTTTTCGTTTAAGGATACCCTGATATCGGCACACTTGGATTTATGTATTCATTGATATATTTAAGAGTGCAGACAACTATTCTATTAATTAGAAACTTTTGATACCTCCATGACCTTCGTAAAGGTCAAACCAGATGGAAAAAACCCTGTTCAAATTTGTCGCGGATCGGAATCAAGAGGCAGAGACGCATCATTTAAAAAAAATTGTTAACATCATGTGATATGACATTTAGGTGCTTTATAACATCTTCCCAGTTGTTTTAAGGTGGACTTGTTCTTCACTTTCAGGCCTCGGAGGCAGCAAGTACATTTCCTTTGAGGAGCGTCAGTGGCACAACGACTGCTTCAATTGTAAGAAGTGCTCCGTGTCTCTGGTCGGCCGTGGCTTCCTCACCGAGCGCGACGACATCCTGTGCCCAGAGTGCGGCAAGGACATCTAAGTCCGTCTGAAGGACAGCGAACACATCTGATTGGATGCTCGCGTTACAATAGAGGAGTGACAGAGATACAATCAATACTATCAGAGCACAGCATCCATAGTGTCTTTACAACATAGCGTTACTATGAATGTACATTGTTGTATGCCATGAAATATAAACCACTAACAGTATTATTTGAATTTAGAAAGATTGTTTAAATACATTGTTCTTTGAGGAAAAGTCGTCGCTAATAAAATAACATTGATGTGAAGACGTTTGCTTATGCAACAGCAACATCGATGCAGAGAAATACCCTATGAAGCATTTTGGAAATAAATATGAATGTAGACTGTCCACTTTGAAGTGTAATAACTGCTTTGTGCATGGACTAGCTTGATGTCATATTCAGTAAAGGTTTTGTGAATGACCTTTGGTATTACCAATTAAATATATGAACATTGTGTCTTCCCTTTTATAATTTACAACTAAAGCTGCATAATATCACATGCATTTCAGAACTGTTCGTACATAAAAAAGCTGAACATATTTATACTGCCCAACTTTAAAACGGAAAAATACAAAAGGGACTGAAGATTGGTGGGTGGAAGGCCTCGTAAAGATGGAGACGAAAAACAGCAGGAAAAAAAGAGATTTTTCCCATTGGAATTTGCACTGTTGCTAAAAGTAAAAATTCACCATCTGAAAACCATAAAAGTAAAGTTTTGAATGCATAGACATCCAGTCTATGGTTGAACAAAGAGAAGTCTTACCCCACCGTGGGCCCGACCGCAGAATAGCGGTCGAGTGAAGCACTCCACTGCGCTATCGCTTGTGGCCTTACTGGTTGTGGGCCGGAAAAGAGTTGAGGAGTCAACCGTCAGTCTAAAACGGGCAATAAAATAAAATATAAATAATTAAAAAAGGGCTTTTGGGAAATTGTGAGTCAACGCAACCACAATAGCTTCTTTGAGCATTAAGCAATGAATGAGCACACAACCTTTACACTCGGTTATTGTGGACTCCACCATGATGCGGGAAAAAAGAAAATTGCTGACCAAAGCTTTAAGAGGTATTCTCTTTTTTTACCACGTTCCATTTTCCATTAAATTCAACAAAAGTGATTAATTGAACAATGGATTAATTGTTTCGAGACAATTTATTTTAAAAAGCATAGATACAAATATGACACTAGATTTCACATTGGATTTAAAATGCTTTCTAAATATTTTGTTCATCTCTGTCTACATCAGTTTCAAAGAAAGTAACTGTAAAGTCAATCTATACACAATTTAGAATACACACTGCAAAAATATCAATAATCCTGATTTAGTCCATGTTGCTCTCTTTTGTAATGTTTTTTTTTTTTTAAAGGTTTTATTCAAGTGCATGAATACAAGTTTAAAACAAAAGCACAATACCAAGTTACACTCATATTTAAAAGCCCTGAACAACTGAGGCCAAACATCAGCGGAATGAGTTCATTGAGAAGAAGGAGACACCGTATCCGAGATTGAACACACCATTTTGTTGTTGTTGCGCTGTTCACATAACGTGTTGACAATGAAGCTTAGATATGTCCAGCAGTCACAATCTCAAACTATTAACCCTTGTGTTGCCTTCGGGTCATTTTGACCCGATTCAATATTTAACCCTCCTGTCGCCTTCGGGTCGATTTGACCCGATTCAATGTTTAATGTCGGTGTTCTTTCGGGAGTCAACAAACAAACATAAAGTACCTCACACTTAAACTTGGAAAACAATATTAATTCTAATAATTTTCTGGAGATTTTAATAGCTGGGGTCATATTGACCTCAAGGGTAAAATATGTTAGTAAATATAAAGGTAACAGGAGGGTGAAACATTGAATCGGGTCAAATTGACCCGAAGGCAACACAAGGGTTAAGTCTGTAACATTTGTGTCGCCGTTAATCTGTCCATTCAAGTCACGGTACTCCCACTTACAACCATTTTAAACAAAACCCAGACAGGATAAGACGCCTTTCCCCATTGCAGAGCAGTACTGAAGGCCCTCAGAACAAAACAGAATATCGACAACCACAATTTCCCTAAATTGCAAATCGAGAAAAACAAAAGTGGCGTTACTCGTTTTGCCCTCGTCGCCGGCGCCTGTGGAGGACACGAGGAGCGTCGCTGAGCGTCTGCGGTAAGGACACTTGAGGTTGTGGAAAGCTACAAGGATCTCGTGACTTTAGGAGCCCCGTCCTGTCAGCTCGTGGAGGAAAGAGAGCTGCGAGTTGGCGGAGACACACACGTTTCAGGGCTTTCATGCTTTTATGTACTGCTGTTCCTTCTGGTCACATGACATCTCTTGCTTCTGTCCATCCTGGAGAGGGATCTTCCTCTGTTGCTCTCCTGAAGGTTTCTTCCCTTTTTTCCCCGTGAAAGTTTTTTCTTCTATTTCTTGGGAGTTGTTCCTGATCCGATGTGAGGTCCTGGGACAGATGTTGTATGTGTACAGATTGTAAAGCCCTCTCAGACAAATGTGTAATTGGTGATATTGGGCCATATAAAATGAACTGAATTTAATTGAATCCTTTTTGTGACATAATTAGTTGGATAACTGTGATGGGAAGAGCAACAATACTGGGAAACATCATGGAGGAGAGTGGTCTGTCCTTCAGAGCCTGAGCTGCATCAGGCTCGTGTGTATAAAGGTTAGAGGTCAGGGCCATGTCACATGCTGGATCTTTTTCTTCACCTCTGGAGACTCCATTGCATCCTGAAAAGATGGAAGAAGAAACATTAACAGATAATCCAAAAAGTGCAATGATGTAATGCGTTACTAATATCAATGGTTTATTACATTTATGGATTCATAATGCATTTACTATTGGGATTTTGCACAGAAAATATTCGAGTTACAAAAACTATTCTTTTCTGACAGTTGTTCCCCCACTTGATCAGTTGTCAATTATTAGTGTCTGAAAGAACATACTAATGCGGTCATTCATAACAGTGTGTGCGATTCTTGCCTTTCTTTATTTTAGAGGTATGTTTTCATCAACTGTATTTCTAAAGTTTTAGTATTGCTAATTAGCAACTTTTTTCTTGAATCAAACAATAAATGTGCGTGTAATGAGGGAACAGAACAAAAAGTTCCTACCAAGCTGATTGCTTCCCGTTTGAGGTTTGCTGCGTCAGTGCTGCAAAGAATGGAGGCGGAGGAGGAGGAGGAGGAGGAAGATGTGTTTCCAGATAGCTTTCTGATGGGGAATGGCAGGTTTGCAGCAGGAGGAGGTTTTAACCTGTCGGTGGTTCCCGTTGACAAGGTTGTTTCTGCTGGTTTCTTTACTTTTAGTGGTCCAGAGGAGCTGCCATCAAACACAATCAGAGGCCTTTTCCTGTTGTGGTTGTTACCGGAACTGAAAATAAACAAACAACAATAATCAGTCTTTAAAATGGATTACACTCGTGTTGATGATACGGGCTCGAGGCACACGGAGAGGCACCGCTCTGTGCTGGAAAATCTTCAGAGGCACGCCTGTTATTTGTCCCCTCACCTGCGGTTTGGTATCTCGGTGCCTTACAGGTGGAGGAGGGCGACACTTGAATTGGTGGAGATGTGTGCACAGAAACTTTTCTAAAACACGTTGGTCATGTTTACCTTCACATTGAAAATGCGGAAGGTTATGTTTTGATCGCCGTGTATTTATTTATTTGTATGCGTGTTATTCGCAAAACAAAAAAAGTTTTAAACCGAATCGCATGAAATTTGGTGGGATGATTGGTTATTATCCGGGGACCATTTGATTAGATTTTGGGATCAATCGGGTCAAAGGTCAAGGTCAAAATCTTCTTCTTACCATAGCACGGTCAATTTGTATCCAATTGGCATGCAACTAATGCCAACATGTTCATAATTCAATGCCCAATCTTGTGATATGCGAAGGTATGCGCTCTACCGAGTGCCCATTCTAGTTTGTGTTATGTTTTACACTGTGAAACAGACATGTTATCTCACAGAAATAGAACAAATAGTTTGATTATAGCAGTAATGCCTTTGAGGGCCCGAATAAAAAGGGCAATGAGTTAAGGCTCAAAATAAAAAGCTCCAACAATATTAGTGGATGACATGTCTTCATGTGTTTATCCTTTTAAAGTTGCAGCTTGTTAGGGTGGAGCCCAGGTCGTACTTAAGTAACGGCATTGCACATGTAACGTTTCAGTTACTTTCCATCACTAACGCGCTGCCCATGAACACTCAGCGCATCTTGAACGCCTCCAGCGGAGCACGCGTTACCTGTGCGGCCCGTGGCCGGCCGGTGTGTGCCTCCCTCGGATCTCCTCCATCCTCTTTCCCCAGCGGCTGTCGGGTAACGTCCTCTGCGGCCGCGGGATGACGTGCTGCAGGTAAAGCTCCGTGAGCCGGTCGCGACTTTCACATACTCCGGTATAGACATGTTTCTGATTCAGAAAAGAAAGAACCGTTAGCTCACCGTTTTCACGATATTACAAACAGTAGGCGACCAGCGCACGTGCACGGACCGTTTCTCTCTCATTGTTAACTCACCTCGCTTAAGATGAGCCGCATGAAGTCGTGAGACAGCAGCTCGGGGTGCATTAACAGCTCCACGTCTGAGCTACGGATAGCTTTTCCACCCTGTTTCGTGGACGCCGCCATATTGGATGATATTCGTTTCCCGTCATGCACCGCGTCATAACAACAAGGCATGTCTTTTTAGACTTCTTTTTTTTCAACAACGCTATTGAGACAATTTACAATTACAGCCGTGTGGAATAAAGGTTGTAAAAAGGTGTCGTGAATAGGATACAAGATAAAGTTTAATATAGATGTTGTAAAGCTTAGAGTGGTTTTACGTTTTAATATAGTTTGTTTGCATATATTCAGATATAGAAGAAATGCAGGCCGTTGCTTGTCAAGTACAGTCAATTCTAAAAGGTTTGGCTTTTTGATTAAGAATTTGAATTTGTGAATGTGAAATGTTGTCAATTTATTTGTCAGAATTAGGCAAAAAGAACTATGACCAGAGATTTTATCAAATTATTAATAACAACAAATAAATAAAAAAGTTAAATCCCTCCAAAAGTGTTATCAGCAGAATTCATCTAACATATCAAAAGAAGCCCAAAAGTACTCATTGTGTCGTAAAATCCTCTATTTGTGCATTCCACTGCATTCATGTTAATGTTGCATGTTACTGCTGTCGATGTTTAAGGTTGAGCTAATGTTATTCATATACTAATGTTAAATTGACAGCAATGTATATATACTATAAGATCATCCATCATATGTTTGCATATGTATCTTGTAGAAAACATCAGCTTTGTGACGATGCATTTTCCAGCCGAGACTTTTCAAAAAGTTTATTTAGTCTAAGAAGTAGGACATAAAGAAACACGTTGTCCTTCAGTTTATCTCAAACCATTTGAAATCAACACATTGGAGATCCATGGTTTTTATACGACAGGAAGCGGTTGAAAATTGTAATATGCTTTAGTTTAAAGCTGTCAGACAAATGTAGTCAACTTTAAATATACAATATTGACCTCTGAGATGTATAGTGGAGAATAATAAAGTAGCAGAAGTTGAAAATACGTGAACATGTGTCATATATTCCCGTAAAGTTATTATTATTAATTTACTTTTCTACTAACAATTGGAATTATTTATGATTAAAGATGCTCCGTCTGAATGGTTTACAAACTTCTTACTTCTACGCAGGTTCAATTAAATCGATATGATGTAATACGCAAACGTATTTCACGCACTTCAAAATAAACAATTGAGGGAATGCCGCAATTGTAAAAATAAGAAGAGGGATAATAAAGTATTTATGAATGCTATTTAGTCCCAAAAATGTGAAAGGTTTGCATACTTTAAATGTGATGTTGTCTGAACGTTCATTACATGTTTTTCTACATATTAAAATACAAAATGAACATTATAATTTTAACAATATAAGGAAACGTGACCCAGTCCAAACTACATTTTAACATCCTGTCAGGTTGTTTTTTACAACAGTAAATGAATGAAACTTAGCTGTGGGAATGTAGAAAACCTACAGAGTTTTTTAAAATTCAGTCGAGCTGGTTGTATAAACTGCCTGCTGCCAGCTCGTAGTCTCTTTAAAAATCCCTTCTCCTAATACGCATTAGATGTAATTAAGTAATTAAATTAAGAGAGTAATGTGATGCAGAAGCAACCATGAGATCTCAATTAGGGGGAGAAGCCGTATATTGGTTGTCATGTGTTGTCAAGCGTCTTTGAGATTTCTATAAAGCGCTATATAAATCTAATATATTATATGATTACATTTGTGAAACTAAGGATGTGTTTTTAATTGTTTTAGCGACTTTCAGGACTAAACCATTAAACAGCACCGGGTGCCCTGGTTTAAAATGTGAATATGACTTTTTTCATTAATTGATCAATTGATGGCTAGAAAAAATGTATTGTCTATTTTGTTACTCCATTAATCTTTTCAGTTATTTAAAAGTAGACTTCAAAAAATTATAATTTCTATGTCTCTTACTCCATCTCTTCTTATTTTTTGACAAAATATTTACTCTTTAGGACATTTTGATTCGGCACATTAGCATTTATTTATTTCTTTAAATGAAGACCACATGTCTAAACCAGCCCACTTCTTATTGCTGATCAGTGACCTGGTGCCAGACCTACAGGATCACTGCAAACATCTCTCATGTGTTCTGAAGTCATTTAAATGAATGAAGTGAGACACAATGGCATTTCAGTCTGTGAATAAGGCTGATTCAGCAGGAAACAGAGCTGTAGGTTTGCAATGAATAAACAGCCCCATCTTCCTGTTTAATACAGTACTTCAATACAACCTCCAACTTGTACAATGTCTGTGCAGGCCTCCTTCTTCCAATGGTATTACCTAATCTGGTAGAATCTAATGCACAGACGGCTGTGCATGTAGAGATACTATCCATCCACTCAAAGGGAGTAGATGTCTTTGGTAACTTATATTCATTGTGTACATTGTAAAACACGGACGGCTAGACTCAGCAGTCTGTCAATGCGACATCTTTTTACAAACTATTTATTAACCTGGTTCCTTTATTTATGAAAAGATGGACATTCAAGTAAACATTCACAGCTCAATAACTGACACACTTCTTTGTTGACATGCACACAGTTGTAATTAACAGTTTCACCTCACACAGCATGTTTCTGCACACAATTTCATTCAAATTATTATTATTTTTAAAGCATCAGTAGAAAGCTTACAGACTTTCCTCAGAGAACATCAATAAACACTAATACTGGGTATGCTTTTCTTTCAACAGTAGGAAGAAACAATTCCATTGATAAAACACATCAGTGACAAATTATGAAATGGAGAAGTAAATTGACAATGGTTGATATGAAATAGTTTGGCAGTATATTTTAGAAACCATAATATCTGAACAAAGTTTGAAAACAATTGCTCCATATATTCACAAGGTCTTTTCAGCAGCTGTTATGGAGCTTCCGATTATATCCCATGACCTTCTTCAATGGCTACAGTTGTCCAGTTATCGTAGAATAATTATCTTCTATTCTCGCTGGCTTCAAAATTGACAATGAAAGTTCATTCTTGCGGTGAGATTATTTGGTCAGAGACTGGTTTATGTGTTTAAAGTGAGTTCTGATTGCTTATTAGCAGAAAAACTACGAGTTATAACCAGCTGATGTCGACACCTGCTGGGCGTCGACCAACTGGCCCTCCTCGCTTCACACCGCTGACTGAATCTCGCTGCACACGTAGATGTTGCTGGGTCTCACTCTCCTGCGGCTCCGGCCCGGCACTCTGGGACACAGCCTGCAGCTCTTGGGAATGAACTCCTGACAGGCCTCCCTGAATTTTCGGATCCTCCAGCAGTAGATGACCGGGTTGAAGACCGTCTTCAGGTAGCTGAGCCACAGGGCTCCGATGCTGATCGGGTAGAAGACGGAGCTGTAGTAGAACTGCTGGCTGAACACCGCCAGCAAGCTGACCACCGTGTGCGGCAGCCAGCAGGCAGAGAAACCGACAAAGAGGATGAGGATGGTGGTGAAGGCTCTCGTCTTGAAGCTCATGTCCACCTTGATCTGAGGCGGCCGCTGCAGGCCGGGGAGTCTCATTTTGCTGACTTGGTTGGGGGCTGGCAGGCAGGAATGCTCGCTGGTGTGGTTGTGGATGCGCAGGGTGTTGCGGCGCACGGTGTTGAGGATGCACATGTAAGAGTACAGCATGACAGTGAACGGCACAAAGAATACCGCAACTGCCAACAGCACCATGTAGCCGCGGTCCGCCAGAGAATCACTGTAACCCAGCACGCACTGCGGCGCCCAGGCACCCCCGATACTGGCTGCACCCGTCCTCCAGCCCACGACAGACGGCAGAGACACACACAGGCTCAGCACCCATGAGCCTGCGATCAACAGTTTGGCTCTGTGCGGGGTCAGCTTGTCCTGCCGCTGCACAATGATGAGGAAACGGTCCACGCTGATGATGAGGAGTATGGACACGCCCTCCAGGACGAACAGCCAGTACAGCATGATGGACGCTCGGCAGAACCCGCTTCCGAAGCTCCAGTCGGCGGTGGTGAAGGGCATGCAGAGCAGGGAGAGCATGATGTCCGAAAAGGCCAACGTGGCGAGGAGGAGATTGATGGCAGAACGCATGGCGGGCTTCTGGTAAACAATCAGACACACGATCGCGTTGCCGAGGAAACCGATCGTAATCATGAAGATCATTAAGGCTGCCAGGGTCACGCGCAGAGTGACCGATATGAGGGGGGTGGCAGCTTCCGACGGGAGACTTTCCCCTGCTTCGTCTAGCATGTCCGGCCCCATGAAGGCGCACTCCTCCTCCAGCAGGCTTTCATTACAAAAAGCCATGACCGCTATCATCCAGGGATGTCAAAAACCTGAAAACAAACAGTCAACTTCCATCAGAATGTATGTCTTTCAATGCATCTGTTCCATGATTTGAATGGATGATGACAGTGCATGACATGAACGTGCTCTCTGTCTCTTGAAATAAGCTGCTGTAAACATGGTGAGTATCTCAGGAGTTGCTCTGTGATGTATTACTCAGGAACAATTGTTGAGAGGAGGAATGACGTCCCCATTATATAAGACAGACACACCTCATTGAGAGAGAGATCGTGGCCCAGGACAGACGTTTAATAGCTGCCTGGCTTTAAAGGTGTTCATGATTAACAGCTGTGCAGACTCACATGGGTGCATATACAAACATTCACACCACCGGCCCTTCCGAAGCAACCACTGCATGTAATTCTTCACACACGAATAGAAATAGACACATTTACGCAACAGGATAGTATAAACTATAAACCGTGACGCATGTCCTCCTTCGACTGACCAGACGCTCATTCTTGGATGATGTTTCAGACTCTGATGCAATCTTGATCAAACAGAGAGGCATCCCCAGTACACACACAGGACACGTCGGTTGCTATGGTTTCCACCTCCTGTTCCTGATGAGGGGGAGACAGTGTTAACAATGGGTTGAGGTCATTCTGGCATTCAGGGCTCAGATGTGGTCCTTCCAGGTGAACTGGCTCCGAAGCGCCTGGAGACAAGCAGATCAGTTCAGGGTGATTAGCTCACGCGTTTAGTTCCTTGTGATCGCGTCTAGATGTGATTTGTGCAGCCGATATCGTCACGAGTCATAATAGTAGGCGGTAGTAATTATGAATCGCTTTGTCCTGAATGTCCTAAGTAAGACATAACAGTGGGACAGTGAGCCATCATGCACAACATCAGGACCCTGAAACTTCAGTCAGCCATTATTCATGTGATCATTAACCAGCTTTTTGTTCTGCCTTGTGTAATATATAGTGTGAAAAGACCTGATTTTGTGATTGTTCTGTAGTAATATACATAGAATATGAGTCACTGTAATATCACTAATAAAACTCACGAAGTTTGAATGACCCTACGATAAGAGGACTCATGTTATTCCAATATACGATAGTTCACCCACACAGGTTAAAGGAAACGGCCCCTCCAGTGATTGTAGCTACATTCTTGCACAACAACATTCTAAACTAGAACGGGCACTCGGTAGAGCGCATACCTTCGCATATCACAAGATTGGACATTGAATTATGAACATTTTGGCATTAGTTGCATGCCAATTGGATAAAAATTGACCGCGCTATGGTAAAAAGAAGATTTTGATCTTTCCATGACCTTGACCTTTGACCCGATCGATCCCAAAATCTAATCAAATGGTCCCCGGATAATAACCAATCATCCCACCAAATTCCATGCGATTCGGTTTAATACTTTTTTAGTTATGCGAGTAACACTCATACAAATAAATAAATAAACTAGAATGGGCACTCGGTAGAGCGCATACCTTCGCATATCACAAGATTGGGCATTGAATTATGAACATTTTGGCATTAGTTGCATGCCAATTGGACAAAAATGTATCGTGCTATGGTAAAAAAAAAGATGTTGACCTTTCCATGACCTTGACATTGACCTTTGACCCGATTGATCCCAAAATCTATCAAATGGTTTCCGGATAATAACCAATCATCCCACCAAATTTCATGCGATTCAAGAATATTTTGACCTGTTCATGACCTTTGACCTTGACCGTTGACCCGATCGATCCCAAAATCTAATCAACTGGTTTCCGGATAATAACCAATCATCCCACCAAATTTCATGCGATTCGGTTCAATACTTTTTGAGTTCTGCGAATAACACGCATACAAATAAATAAATAAATAAATACACGGCGATCAAAACATTACCTTCCGCATTTTCAATGCGAAGGTAATAAATAGACGGCGATCAAAACATAACCTTCCGCATTTTCAATGCGAAGGTAACCACTGCAAAGTGTTGCCGGTTGTTGCCAAGGCAACAAGGTCACCAGTTCCATGGCAACCAGCAGTCTGTACTATCATCCCCTAGGACAAAATATCAGTGTTGGCTATTTAAGACTTTTTCAGGACTCAAAACTCTAGTTATATAAAACATATTTGTTCTTCAACCATACAGCAAATACGCCTCACTGTCAGACATTAAGACATTATATACATATAAATATATGTATGTATGTATGTGTGTGTGTGTGTGTGTGTGTGTGTGTGTGTGTGTGTGTGTGTGTGTGTGTGTGTGTGTGTGTGTGTGTGTGTGTGTGTGTGTGTGTGTGTGTATGTGTGTGTGTTGATTGAGAACAAAGGGAAGTAAAACATCATGGGATCATGTAGCCTACATTCAATACAACGACACATATTGACGTAGAAAGCCACAACATTTATTATTTGAACACCCCCTAAAATGACTGAATTAAAATATCAAGATGACGATTCTCCCTGTAGAGGAATCCGAGCTTCTTATTTCCACAAAAACAAGCAAGTGGTTTTACGCAGCTGCTCAGCTTTGAATCAATATGTGAGACTGATGTGACAATCACGGGGAAATATAGTAGCGCAAGAAATGTCTAAATAAAATGTAATTCAGAAGTAAAGGCTCACGCTTTATTTGCATACCACCCTTTGATGAGTAGCAGCATCCATATGCAATCAATCATAGAGGATTATGTAGGCATCAGCTCCTCGATGCAGATTAACGGTGTGCATATACGTGACATGCACGCGCCTACCTTGACGTTACACGTGATACAGAATGTCATGAATGTCGCATTCCTCACCCTGTGCATGTTGGAGGTTCTCCCAAAAATGTCCGACTTTGAACATTTCACCGCGGGATCGATCGCCATCGCGGCGGCTGCGGATGCTGCCGGCGCGAGGCGCGCAGGAGTCCCGGATTTAAAGGGCCAGTGCGTAGAACGCGTGTCTCGTGTAGACGGTGCGGTGTTTCCGGTGTGTTGTTGTCTCCCACACGTGGATCATAGTGGCATATCGATGTTATTGCTTATTAATTAATGCATGACAATAAAACGTCACAGAATAGCATTAATTTTGTTTTTCAAAAAGCAAAATAACACTTTTAGGCTATACTACAGATTTAACATTGTTGGCTGATACATGTCACCTACAGCTATATCATTGTAATATGTACAGCATTTTCCCTAAAATAATTGGACAAACAAAACATCTCATCTGAGGCCTATACGATGGAATCTTATACAGATAATAATACTAATTTGTACACTAAGCAGTTCCTATATTCCCCCAAGGAAGTGACACAGAGGTGTATACAAACAACAAGTTACATTTAAAGGAATATATGGATTTGCAATATCCAACTTCCTTTGTAGCTCTCAATTCCAATCTTTCCCATTTCTTATCACCTGTCAGCATTTTTTTATTTTTTTATTTTTTATTTAGCATTTTTGATAATAAATCCTCAGGGGGATTAGGATTTATTAATCCCCATCAGTAAATCAATCTCACATCCACTGCCTCAAACATCCAGGGTTAGATTATTGTTTTCTCTTCTGGTTTTACAGGTTCATATATTAAATTAGTCTTTGGATCCTAAATTTAGAAACAAATCTTGAAGACTATTTTGTTGTTGGTTTTTTTGCCATGTGATCAGTGTCCTCTCCTCTATTCAGAGATGTGCATTAATATGTTTTGTCCAGGAGATGGAGGCATTGGGCCTTACATTCATTTGGCCTTTACTATTTCAAGCATATTTCAGACATTTATGGGTTGGTATGTTACGGTTTATATGTATAGTTTTTTTTATTTAATTCAAACTTATTTAGAGTTGTGGCACCTCTTTTTAGACCGATAATATTGGTATAATTATTGTATTTTGAGGAGGTCCATCACACATCAATCATAGAATCTGAGTCCAGATGTGCAGAATGTGATGTGTAGACACAGATTTCTAAATGTAATTGATTTTATAGAAGAAAACTATTGTACTCTCACACACATACACGCGGTCACATTCACACACTTAGCATGCAGGCGTTGAGTATTTTCATGGGCATGCTTGTCTAAATTGGCATCGTGCCCATGTGTTGAACATGCCCATCAAACGAGTTCCACTCCACCGGTCTGGCACATGCATGCTCGTCACGTTCAGTGGCACCCACACAACAAGCTCGCTGGTGAGAGAATTCATTCCCCCGTCCATTATTCCACAGATGTTTGCTTTAATTTCTTCCTGATGTAGAGACATTGGTACTCCATCATTCACCAAAAAAGCCAAAACGGACAGCAAAAAATGTTTCACAGCTAAATCTGAATAATCCGACACAAGTAACAATATGGATTTTGAGATGATTGAGTTTTTGTCCACACAATTTTTGCTAAACTTAGAACATATAATACATGCACACACAACATTACTATTAAAATACATGTTTGGGGTCCTTTATTCATTGCCTGCCACTGCTTCTGCCTGCAGGTATAGTCACATGTGTCGTGAGTTCTGATTCACACTGAGGAAGCCACAGCGTGTTAATCAGTGTTAGGCTTACACGGTTAACCATCGACACAATGTGAGAATAATTAACGCCAAACAGTAGGGACTGATAATGTGCAACCCACTGGAAAGAGTTGTACATTACAATGTTCTTTGAAAAAAGGTCTGCAGGTTCAAACAGCAAGCATGAAAGGAGGGATCATCATGCAATAATTGCTCTGCGTAAAGTCCTGAACAAGGCTTTAAGAGCAATTATGAGCAATAATATTAGCATTCGTTGTTGGCAGTTCAGTTTATTTATTGCAGCCCTCTTTATGCATGAGGTCATAACATCTGTTACTGCATTTATGATGCAACAAACAATACTCCAAAGATAATGGCGCTAAATTTAAGTAGCGCACACATTTGTGTAAGCCAAACACGGAGGTTTGCATGACACTAGATGAGCATATCAAAGCTTCGTGGGATATTTACTGTCGATTGGGAGGAAAAAAATGTAAAAATCTCTTAAGCCCGTGTTGACCACAGACATTATTCCAGGTTTTGAGAGGATGTAGCTGGAAGTCAGCAAAAAAGTTGACTCATTTCTCTGTTTTCAGGACTAATGTCTGTGATTTCAGGATTCATTTTTGTGTTTTTCGGACTAATTTCTGTGTTTCTATGACTAATTTCTGTGTTTCAGGACTAATTTCTGTGATTTCAGGACTAATTTCTGTGTTTCAGGACTCATTTCTGTGTTTTCAGGACTCATTTCTGCAGCACTCTAATGCACCAGCACTGACTGCACTTATCGTTGTCATCACAAGATGCGTGTGAGCCGAGCCATGTCTGTGGATTGAGCGGTTTGGGCTTCAGTACCAGGTTACTGTCGCATCATCAGCTCGCACCTTCAGATCCCAGCATTAATATTTAGAGAAGACTATCGCGTCTTTTGATGACAAAACCTTGAAGGGCTTTTCAACCCTCAATTCCATCCTTATCTCTTATATCTTTACATCGCTAAGCTTCGAGGGGATCACGCTGCAATCTTGCAAGCTTAGATTTTACCTCCATGTTTTAACGGGGAACTCTGGCTTTTTCAGCTCTCAAGGGGGAATAGATCATGTTTAGAGGCGTCAGTAGATTGTTACAGTGAGCTGTGGGGACAACTTTCATCCTCTGTGATATTGCTGCATGGGGAAGAGAAAGGAGCAACATTTTTCATATGCATTTTTTATTCCCCTAAATTCATTTAACGAGGATTTATCAAAGCAGAATCAAAACAATGTTGACAAGTTGGTTGATTTGTGTCTGTCGGCATTCTTCGGTATCAGCAGCATAAACTGGTGAAGTATCATCTGCAGTTCTTCTTTACACTCACTTGTACCCCTTCTGCCTGTTAAGGGATTACAAAAAGGCTGCATTCATGCAGGCAGGCTGCTATTTATAACCTACAAGGCAAACGTTTCCCCTACATCCCGCCAGTGTTCGATGAAGACACACACACACACACACACACACACACACACACACACACACACACAGACCTTTTTGAGTTATGTCTGCATGTGTTTTTGAACAGCGTTATTAAGATGTGTATTTGGTATTGGCATTGTTAGGAGACATGTTGCTTCAAAAGGGACCGAAATCCCTAAAATATTCAATTTAATAAAGATTGACTTGAAGAGAGACAGATTTACCAAAAAGGTGTCAGTCGCATGTATGTTTTCAGCTCAAGCTTCTGGAAGATATCCAGTAAAAGAATACTCAAAGAACAATTAAAAGTGTGACATTTAGCCAACCATTAACTTCCAGGTTTGAGTTTACTCCTCAGTGTTCTGTCTGGTTTGGTGCCAGGTGCTGTACCAGTGGACATTTGACCTCCTTCCAAGTTTAACCACTTCTTCTCCTTGGCTTTTTCCCCGCATTGTTTTCTCCTTCATCGCTGAGACATTTGATTTGAGACCTCAGCCCTTATGTCTGTTTCTCCCCGGATGTCTTACTGTGTGTCTGTGTTTGTTCTCTCTGTCGCTGATCCACTCAAACGTGACACACATTGTTTCTCACAGCCAGGGTCCTAAGCTTCTCGCCGCCTATCTGCCAAAGCCATCGTCTGTGGCAAACGACTCGCTAAGAGAGTCCCTCTATCTCGCCGTCACCCTGGCAACCGCTGCCGAGGTAAACCGACATCTGGGATAGCCAACCTCTGTTGGCTGCGTTCCACGATGCTGTCGTCCGTGGCACTGCCACGGGATGTATGTGGCTGACTTGCCGAATATCACGTGTGGAGGCAAACTTCGAGGAGAGACTTCTGTGATGAGCTCAATCGTCGCGAAGAGGAGGCAGAACATCTGGGACGCGGGGTGTTCATGGCTAATGACAGATTCTTTTTTATTCATGTAACCATTGGTGAAGCTGCTCGGACTGCAACTAACAACTGTTTCTATGAATCGTAATCTTAATTTTTTTATTGAGCATTGTGTTTAAATAGGCTGTATGACAAAAGAAGAGTGATACATGATTGTTATACTGTCCCACAGCATGAAATAATGTGTTCCAATAGTTTGTTTTATTTCACTTATGAAGTGTATTATTATCAATGAAGAAAGAAAAGACATCATATTGTCACATCTAAAAAGCTGGAACTGGCGAAGTTGCCATGTTACAATTTTTTTTTATTGATTGTTAAACTTTTCTGTCAGTTAATTATTTCTGATCCTGATTATTCGACTATCCTTGCAGTTTGAGACACAGCTTTGCAGGCAGAATAGCATGAAACTTGTATAACTTCTTCTTGAAAATGTATAAAACAATGTCTCTAAGTTGGCTTCGTTTCTCATCAAAGATCATTTTAATTGCCATTTTGACACTCAACAATATCCATTAAAAAGCAGCAGAGAACTGTGACATACAAATGTTAATATTTCATTGAAAAGACGTGAACTCAAAGGGTATGATGATGGTGTGTGTTTGTGTGTGTGTGTGTGTGTGTCAGAACAAACCTTAATAATGATGTTTCTTTCAGATAGTGTAACACAATTATTTCCTTATGTCAAATTTATTAAATAATAAGTCTTTTCCATGGAAATATACACAGTGGAAACAAATAAATAGTCCAAAGCATCACACAAGAATACACGGCTGACTAACTTGTACATAAACTTAAGGGAATGTTTGCTAATTTAGTAAAAATACTTTTCTGTCAAGGAAAACACAATACTGGTAAAATCTTAAACTGTGTCACAACATAAATCCACTGACACACAACACTAAAGTCCAAAACACGATTCAAAGAATATAAAGTATTCCTCATTAAAAACAATGATCAATGTCTTTCATATAAAAGAAACGATGCAGTCCAGTCTTGCCTGCGGGACACTAAACTCTGCAGCAATGCAAAGGATATTTATAGATACAGAAATATCTTTTATATCTGGAATCAGATTGAAAAATTACTTATTCTGTATACTTTTTGGTGAACAAACGTTGTCTTTAATAGACTTTGAATTGTTTTCTACTCAGGCTTTAGTTAAGCGTTTCATTTTCTGTGCCAAAGGCTGATTCATAGTGCAGAACAATACCCGAGGATGCACAAAAGTTGTCCTGCTGTGAAGTGACGTCACTGGACAGCATTATTATTGGGGAGCAGTAGGCTACAAACAAAAGTGAATCACTTATCCTATAGCATGTAGGGAAACATCAAAAATGTTCTTGAAAAAGGTTTTCAAACACACGGATTTAAAGTCCAGACACGTATTTTCACGTGTCGCTGTACATCCTCTTGCAGTCTATGGAGGGCGACGGCGTGTCCGGACCCATGCTGCCCACCTGCGAATACGCGTCCTCCGGGGTGCGAGGCAGTCCCGGCGGCGTCATGCGCTTCTCTTTCTGCCTGCGGTTGCAGAACCAGACCCTGACGACCTCCTTCTCCAGCTGCAGAGTGTTCGCCAGAGAGGTGATCTCCTGCGCGGATGGTTTGGGACCCTTGAGGAAGTGGCTTTCCAACGCGCCTTTTACGCTCACCTCGATGGACGTGCGCTTTTTCCTCTTCCTGCCCTGGGTGGCTATCTTATCGATGTTGGTCGGGCTCCCGATGGTGGAGTCGGCCTCCTCTAGCCATCTGTTCAACAGAGGCTTCAGCTTGCACATGTTCTTAAAGCTCAGCTGAAGCGCTTCAAACCTGCAGATGGTGGTCTGAGAGAACACGTTGCCGTACAGGGTGCCCAAAGCTAAGCCCACGTCTGCCTGAGTGAAACCCAGCTTGATCCGCCGCTGTTTGAACTGTTTGGCGAAATGCTCCAAGTCATCGGACGTCGGGGTGTCCTCGTCTGAGTGCAGCTCGTGGTTCGCCCCGTGATGCTGGTGATGGTGAGTGTGGTGATTATGGTGGTGATGGTGATGATGGTGGTTTCCGTGGTCCAACTCCGGGGAATCCGCGCGCACCAGCCCCTGGTGCATGAGGCTCTGTCCCACGTGCGCGCTCAGCATCCCGTTGACTGTAAACCCTCCGGACTGAGAGTAAATGAGAGACTGTTGCTGCTGTTGTTGCTGCTGCTGCTGCCCCTCGGTGATACTGATGTGCGCCGCGGAGGTGCCTCCCCAACTTCCCGGGTGCGCCTGATGGGGTCCCAGTTGTGGGGACCTGTGGTGCAGAGCGGTGCCTGTGTGGAGGTCCTCTCGCCCTCTCTTCACGTCCTGCGGCTGTGAGCTGGGTGGCCACGGAGAGCCAGCCTCGGCAGCCGACACTGCGGCTGCCGCGGCTGCTGCGTGAGGCAACGATGTTACCCACTGGTGGGCATGGCTCAGCATGTGGCCCCCGTTGCTCGCCACCATAGCTCCCTGCATGAAGTCACTTTGCACCATCTTTCCTGCAGGATCCCCTCTGTACCCAGTGGACACCGTGGTCACAGCGGTGCTGCCCGGCTGCATCCCAACCCTCCGATCAGAGTGAAGGACCGGGCCGGATAAAATCCTGCTGCTGGCTAGGTATGGACTTGATGTTGCTGTTGCCATCCCCCAAAGCATATATCTTCAGATGTGTATCTCTTCTGCTAAAGTCCCAGTTTTAATCCATGAATGAATTAAATATAAATGTAAAAAATAAAAGAAAGAGTAAATAACTCCATAAACGCTCAAATGATACGTTTAGTTCTAAAGCAGGTTGTGCGCGCGGAGACGTTTGCAATACACACACTGGTTTGGCATTCCAGCGTCACAAAACAATAGTCTTCAAAACTTTTCTCTGTCCCGGGAGCTCCGCCGTGCGTAATCCACAGACCCGGCGATATGGAAACACACACCTTCTCTGCTCCGTGCCAAGCGGAGGAGCTGCTCACGTATGACCCGGTTGTCTGTTATTGGCGTTTTAAAGCCATTCAATGCTGATGACCAAATCAACTTTAAAACCCCTCCAGTCCTCTCACTCCATCTGCTCCATCCGGCGCGTCCTCTGCGGTGCGAAGAAGACGAGCATGTGTTTACGTTGTGCCAAGGCTGCGTTTCCCCTCACCCATCTCCATCCAATTACAGGAGAAAGGCTCTGCAGAGCTCCCGCTGATTGGACGCACCGTCAGAGAGGAGCTGGTGTGCCTCAGTTCAGCCTCGGGTGCACTAAGTTCTTACTGCAGGAATGAAGCAACACTATGAGAACATAATATTACATAAATGAGAATAAGAAGAAAAACGATGCAGAATAACCTGATGTGCCTTTAAGGACGCGCAAATATATGAATCATCTTGAGAAACAGAATACAAAATCCTGCAACAACAACAAAAAGTCTTACAAAATGATAATAATTTAGTGAATGTGATGTCATAATTCACCCTTGTTCCTGGTGTAGTTCTATACACAATTATTAAAGTAATGAGTCACACACATCGGTGTGACTGTTCCGGGATCGCGGTCCCTTTTAGTGTTGTGTTGCTGTTTGTGACGCAACTTCCACAATAATACCGATTATATTTGCATTTGTATTCTTATTCTATACGTCTTTAACAGATCGTGGGTTGTACAGCCGATAAGGTGCACCACACTGGTGAGGCTGAAGGTGCATCCTGGTATCGTGAGGCTGAAGGTGCATCCTGGTATCGTGAGGCTGAAGGTGCACCTGTGAGGCTGAACGTGCACCATATTGGTGTGGTGAGGCTGATGGTGCACAAAACTAAAAACACACCGTGTTGGTTGGATGTATCCATGCCTGCTCTGTTTAGCCTGTTAACTAAACATGTCATGGGGAGTTTTCTACCACGACTTTGCCTCAGTTTGAAGGGCCTTGCGAGAGTAAAGCATCGAATGGTCTATAGACTGCAGCAGAGAGCCAGGTGCAGCCAATAAATGTGCTAATTTATGTTTTTCAGTTTTCAGGATTTGTCTTGGATCTCATCCAAAAGGTAAAAGATAAATGGTAGCAACACAATCACAACATTTGAATTCCAAATTTCGTTTAGATCTATCCGATTTTAGGAAGTTCGAAAAAAAGTAAAGCAAAGTAAAGTAAAGTAGTAACATGTTGATGTCATACACTGCATGCTCGTGTCATGCCTCGTATTATAACTAATTATATGAGGTTAATACAGAATCCCAAGTATAATGCAATAACCCTTTCAATAAACAGTTTACAAATGTTTCATCATTTGGATTGCTTTGTTTCTATTTCATTTGGGGGTGGGCAGGATGCACTCAGGGGTGTGACACTCGTTTACAGGACGCAGCACAACCAACACGGGCTGCTGTCACAATAAATGATACAATACAATATATGTTGCATTTACAGTGAAACATCTATGTATATGAAGGCTGGAATTCAGCTGCTTTACCCTTTAAACTTATAAATCAATCAATCCATAAATGTTGGGAACTTGAAAAATATAACCAAAGTACAACTTTCTTATCAGACTTATATATTTATAAATACATTTATAGAGTTCAAAAGTGTATATATATGTGTACACACAAATTTGTGTTTTCTTAAGAATTCCTCATAAATAATTAAATGAATGAGTACATTAAAAAGACAATATAGAGTTCAATATATAACAAATGTAAAACAAATTAAAATGTAAATATATATATTATATATATATATATATATATATATAAACGTATATTTTTTACAAAGGTTAAGATGTTGCTGAGTTGAGTAAGCCCATTGATCGTTCACAGATTACTTGTCATTGTCAATAGTCAAAATATGCGATTCAAACAATGACTTTTAATTTGGCTGTAAGGCATTAGTAAATAATGTATTAAACATATTAAGACTATTCGTTATAATATACAACATTTATTGTTGTCACAATCCTTCATTAATGATTTAACTTCATTAATAAACAAGCACATTGTGGATTTTATCATAGCTTATAAAGCATTGGTACAGAATGTATTAACCATTAATACATCTGTTTACAATTTATAAACAGAAAAATATGAGTAATAATTTTTTTCACAGTCTCTAAAACCTGTTTATTGTATTCAGTAAAATACATTAAACAAGCTGCCAAAAAGCACCACAGTGTTTCACATCTTTTCAGCGTAGCATGCAGCACAACGTAGAGGAAGCCAAACTATACTCTGGGAATGCACTAATGTTTTTCAGGTGTTGTGCTGGCTGGGTCCTCTATTTGTTATTCATGAAGGAAGCTGGGTGAAGAGACCTTCTTCTGATGCACATTTTTCTCTCTGCTCTCTCTCTCTCTCTCTCTCTCCCTCTCGCTGAAGCTGCTTTAGAACTAAGCAAATAATCTGTTTTAAATGTAGTGAATACTGCAATTAATCCAGCATAATGAGCATGACATCATCAGCTAATTTGTATTATTGTTTATTTGAGATATTCTTCAAATCAATTACACAGAGACTTTCTCTTTCTCTCTTTCTCACTCCTTTTCTCTCTCTCTCTTTTCTCCCTCTCTCCAACTCTTTGCCCTCTGTTGAGTCTTCAATATGCAGATCGGCCATTTCTGCCCCTGGGCTATTTTCTTTGGTAGACTTTTGAAATATGCAAATACTTCCAACAAAAATGGTAAAAAAGAAAGAGGAAAATCCTTCATCTGGGCTCCAGGAGTTTTCCATTCAAAGAAACAGATGCGTTTGCCTTGTTCAAGCTCAGGTTCCTCCTCTGTTTGGCTTCTTTGGTCAAGAGTCTGTCTAATGAAGAAGAAAGAGACTAATCAGAAATTAAGTTGTGAGGATGACAGAGTCGCTGTTATCTGCACAACTGTTGCAGAGACAAGATCTCACTGGAAATGTTTTTCTTTTCATTGAATCATTGTATATGTATGTATGCCGTGAAGTTATTCGACCCGGTGAATCGTCTCTTCTCGGCTCCTCCACCGTGAGCCGTGCAATGTGTTGTTTACAGATTACCGAGCTGCACTGAAAAACCCTGCTGAGAGAACAGAACTTCTATCCATGGCTTTCATCTCTCTTTATATTCCAACCTCCTCAGTGTCATCCTGTGGTTCTGATCATGAGTGTGTTTGACCTTCAGCTCTCCCTGAGTCAGAGCGCTCTTTCACAGCGGAAGTCTCTCCCCACAACCCCCTGTTGCGCGTTTAAATCAGAAGCAGAGGCCGCCACGGAGAGTAGACATGGGGAGACAAAGCGTGGTGGATAGACGGGGTGCAGGGAGAGGTGGAAGCAGCAGATTGTCCCTCATTTCCAAAGACAGAGAAATATGAGACAAACATGAGCGACAATATTCAAACTTACGTCTGAATGCACTGCGATGTACTTCTTTCCAGTCAATAAGTGACCTTTTTTAACTGTGCTTGATGTGGTGGAACTGCTCTGGGTTGAATTACTTGTATAGTGAGAGTAAAAGGAAAAGAAGGAGCTGTCTTCCACACTGGAGCAACAGGCAACGCCAACCCCCTGCTGTGACTTCAATGACGACATCTGATGGACAGATGCACTGGTTGAATTCTCGTGTTGTTTGACCCATTACGCGTAAAGAGGGAATACATTTTAAAATGTTTACAAAATTGTAAAATGACATTCATTAATCCCAATGGATCATTTGAAAGGGACCAAAGTGGCAGTAACAGAAAAGAGTGAAGACAGCCGTGAAACGATGCACTCATCGCTCTTTTTCTGTGGTTGTGCACACATAGTTGTGTGCGTGCATTTGTGTGTGTGTGAGTGTGTGTTTGTGCATGCGCAAGTGCTGCAGGTGTGTGCAGGACCTGAAATGTACCCGTTTCTAAGTGTCGGTCGGCATTAGCATAACGGTGAAAGATGTTCTTTGAACGATGGCTCGTTACAAGCAGACGTCTTTGCTGAATATTTATGCTAAGCTAACGCAAAACGCAGGGAGAGAAGAGGAACATCTGGGCCTTCACAGAGGAAAAACTGAGGAAATTGAGAAAAGATGAGACTCGTGGGGCGTAGTGCTTTTAGATGTAAAAAAAATAGCGTGCTGCAAAAAAAAAAGAAGACATGGAAATTGTGTGAAAGGAAAGCAAGCTACGAGCTTTTAATTTCCTCTTAGCGTTTACCGAGGCTCGTGGACTGAAAATAGAAATCAAAACGTGCCGATACCTTTGCGGTGGTGTTTGTGTCTTCCCACTGTGGCGTCTAATGAGCCCGTGACCACGTTCTCTTTCCAAAATTTCCCTCGCCGTCTTTGGAATACGACTGCAAACAGTACGACAGAGAAATTGAGTCAGGAAATACCTTCAGCTCTGCCGCCTGTGGCTACGGACAACTGTAGCCCTGTACCCAGGCCCGGTCCCGAGCCAAGTCAAACAGCGGGTGTCCCTGAAGGGCCGGCCTGGCTGAGTCTGGCTGGCCTTTCATGAATGGACCGATTTCTCTCTGAAGCTCCCACCGAGATCCACGTGGTTATAAAGCCTCTCTGTAGCTCGGAGGGTTTCTCTCAGGTGGGATGGAGGGGAAAGAAGGAAGTATCAGATGGTGAAATATGAAGTGACTTCTGATACAAGTGGCCGAATGGTTAGTGGCTTTTTGAATCATGAATATGCTCCTGTTACACTGCGATCCTGTGCGCATGGATCATACCTGGATTAGTAATCAATTAGTATACAATCATGTATAATCACAGGGTCAATGACCTTCTGGGTCTTGCACTCCCCTGTACCCTGAGGGACAAACACAACCTGAGATTCAGGGGGAGGAACACGTGGTTGTGTTCAGAAGGACTTCTCTGTTCCGTTGTGTTTGAGAAAAGCATAACGAGGAGAACTCTCTTGAACATGAGCGAGTTATCGTGAACTTATCAGCACCAGTACTGCGCGTGGAGATCAGCTCCAGACGTCAATCAAAACACCTTACAGTGGAATCTAATTAAATAAGTATGGTACATACCTTTAAACGCAGCAGGCTAACGATGTCATGCAGCTTTGGTATTAACACTTATTCACTGCACAGTGAGGGGAGGTTCGCACCAGCACGGCACGCCACCGTCACGTACTTCTGGGGAGAAAGAATGCTATTTCTAGCGTCTCGCATAATTTGTACTTCTTGTCAAAGTGACACATTTTTAGTTTTACTGAAGGAAAAATGCAGACTAATTAAGTTCAGTTGATGAAGGTTTAGAATATGAAACATATCGCTACTTTTATTTCATCTATATGCATTTATGAAAAGTCCAATACTTCACGACAAGCACACATGTTATTAGTATGGTCAGCGAGGACCAATCAAAGGAATAATTCACTGTAAAAATGGCCTTCTTTGATGAGGCGCTGCCACTTTCTAACAAGGCACATTAAATAAAGACAAGTTTTAATTGTCTTTATTTAAAGCGCATTACATCATTACATAACATTACATGTCATTTAGCAGACACTTTTATCTAAAGCGACTTACAGTGCATTTAACCATGAGTACAAACTCAGAACAACAAGAATCCAGAAAGTAACATTTCTTCAAGAAAGTCAAACTACACAAATACCATCAGTAATACTATAAGTAATACAATAATTTTTCTGTTTTTTTATTTTTATAATAAGTAATACCACAAGTAATAACATAAGTTATACCATAAGTAATAACATAAGTAATACTATAAGTAATACTATAAGTAATAACATAAGTAATAACATAAGTAATAACATAAGTAATACCATAACTAATACCATAAGTGCCACTGAAGTGCTAATCTGTTTTTTTAATCCAGATATAGTCGGAAAAGATGTGTTTTGAGTTTCCGTTGGAAGATGTGGAGACTCTCTGCCGTCCTGATGTCAGTGGGGAGCTCGTTGCACCATTAAGAAGCCAAGACAGCAAACAGTCTTGATTTTGTTGAGTGATTAGCTCGAAGTGAAGGAGTCACAAGTCGATTGGCTGTTGCCGAGCGGAGTGAACGTGCCGGGGTGTGAGGCTCGACCATATCCTGGATGGAGACAGGACCCGATCTATTTGGAGCACGGAACGCAAGAACCAGTGTTTTGAAGTGGATGTGGTCATCATCTATTCATGCAAGTAATAAAGTGGCACTAATTATTGTCAACTGATCCATCTTCAAATGCCCTCCTCTGATAAAGACCATGTGGTGGAAAGCTGTGGAGAAAAAAGCTCTCAAGTGCACCTTCAGTTGGGATTGTTTGCCCAAAGTATGTTTTTCTTTTATGACCTGACTGCGCACATTTCCAGATGCCAAGACACACGAGCACTCTCGCAAGTGCGCTAACAGAAAGAGGAAATCAATGTCAATCGAGGACCACGACTTGAACCAATGACAGGCCTTTGTTGGTTGCAGTGCTTGACTTCCCATCCTTGAGGACGTGTCCTGAAGACCCGGCAGCTCACCGCGCGGATCAGAGACGACCTTGGTATGCGAGCCGTGAAAACACAGCCTGCTACAGCATCTCCCTTTGATGTGCATTATCAAAGACCTTTCTCCTCCTCTCCTCCCTGGACCAAAGGCTACTATTGTTTTTGTTGTTGTTATTGATATTATTTTCCACCCTTATAACACAAAGCAGTCTGACCATGACTCTGATTCTAATGCAGAGGTGGAGAGGGTGTTTTAATGAGCCGCAGAGTAGATCAGAGGGGCACGGGGAGGGAGGGGACGGGAGGGGGGGGGGGGGGTTCAGAGAGGGAATAGGTACACTGAACATCAAAACACAGCTACAGTACTCAGGTTCTGCTTTCCACCAGCCGTGACCTGTCAGAGCAGTAGCGGCTAGAGGATGTAACGTGGAAATTATGAATTCTTGCTACTAGGTAAACAAAACCGAGCACGAAACCAACCGTAAAAAAAAACAAATGAGGAAACCTAGAGGAGATGTTTCAATGTGGCCTCCAGGTATGAATGTTTATTTCTGATTGGTGACGGAGAAAAGTGCAAAACAAAACCAGTCAAACAAGCACTTCAATCAATTTGCACCAAGTTCAAACTTTTGGATTTGCAACATTTGCCAACAGGAACCTTCTTCTCTGTTAGCTGTGCTGCACCGACCGCTTTTCTTTCACCTCCTCCGTCTTTTAAGTGCTCCACTTAAAAGGATTGGATTTTGGATTTGCAGCCGGTTATGACACATGAGTTGAGGGTAGGAAATTGACGTGTTTTTTAGGGGGCAATTTTTGCTCCCACTGACTGAAATACAGGGGCATTAAAAAATAAATTGGGGGCACTTTTTTAAACGTTTAAAATAACATTTAACCTTTGTTAAAAATAATGAAAATACTTATTGGGTCAATTGTGATCAAATGGCAATAATAAGACTTTAAGACGGTAGTCTACAGATTCAAAGTGTTTTATTTTTATTTTAAACAAACAGAAAACAAACAATCAGACAATCATATTCAATTTTATTCCTTTTTCTTGGTTATTTATTGTTATTACATTTTAAAAAAAACTATTAACAATAATAACTTATTTCTTTGTTTTTTTATAATTCAAAACTATAGTTATTGATTATTTGTGTGTAACTACCCAGTAGAGGCAAAACAGACGGGACAGACACAACAAAGAACAAAAACAAAATGCTATAAAAGGTGTAGACATAGATTTATTACATTCAATTTACAAACAAAAACTCAGCAGAGTTGGAGGGAAAATATAATTTCAGAACATTAAAAAGTACATATTACATTATATGATGGTATAAATATTTATTTTAAATAAACGATGTGAACTCAAATCCTTGCAACCGAGCTTGTGTTTGCTAACTTGAATTGGTGGCAGAGTGCACAGAGCAGTGCGCCAGCAGGTTAATCCAGCTATGCTCTGACCACAGTCTCATCTGATCTGGTCTGTGGTGCGTAGGAATATATTCCAAATGGCTAAATAAGTGAAGAAGAAGCACTATTCCCTCTCGTATAAACTATTGCCAAAGTGAGAAAAAGAAAGACGAGAAAACATGCTTCCAGAAGAACAAAAGTAAAAGTAACTAAGTACCACGGAGCACACAGAACAAAATTACTTCTAATGTATTTATACATTAAAAAAACGCCAAACTGGACTCACACCGTCTGCACAGATTGTTTTAACTCTGACGAAAAAAAGCTTCGCAGGAGACGTCAGGCGAATCATGAATACTGTCTGAACATTCAGAGCTCCCCCTCACATCAGCATTGTTTTGTTGTTTTGTGACTTTCTCATCGTAAAAGTACGAAGACATATTTGTCTGATGGATGAGTGTTATTTCCTCTTCGATGCAAAGCGTCTGTCTTCCTCCCGCTCTATCCTTCTCTCCGCTACAGCTCTCTTACAGGAAGCAGGAGTTGGTGCAGCTTATAGATACACACTTGGTTTACATGCCCTCTGCAAAGTCTCACGTCTACAAATCAAGTTTCAGGTGTTTCAGCATTTCTGTCACAAATCAGATTCTCTGGTTATTCTCTCCATCCTTCCACCAACATCCTTTAAATATTGGCATCTGCTGCAGCTCTATCATGCTCTCCAGGGTCCGGGCTACATGCTGATTAATCATTCACGAGAACAACTGAAGCTACACGACGTACTAGCTCCGACTCTGAGAGGCTGGCTGGATGCACACAGGGACAACGCTTACATGTTGACGGTGAGCAGGTGTTACACTCACGATATTTACCGTTTGCTAATCAGCGCTAAATGTTCCAAGAGGGAATGTTGTTAGTTTTGCAGGAATTTGGACATAAAATTAAACATTGCAAAAAAATGCAGTTTACGCTCAGGCTCTGGCCCACTCTCTTTCTTGATCAGAAAATTAACATTTATTGGATCAAATGTTTTATATATATATATATATATATATAAGTTATTAAGATTCATCCACAGTGGGACATGAATGTGTGTACCTAATGTATCCAATAGTTATTTATAGATGAGATATTTCACCCAAAACGTCAACTGCATGGTCACAAGACCACACAAGTCTTAATTCATCGTCTGAAAACAAATTGAGTACAAAGATGTGTGCCAAGCCCTTCAGAAGATTGTTAAGATATTCCACTTATATAGTTTGTGGTGCGAGGAGAAGTCAGAAGATCGTGAGACTAGGATTCGTCCTCTAAAATGTCTAAAAATGCAGCCTATGAACATACTTGGGAATAATTTCTAAAGAAACAATGCAACTGATAGAAATACACAGTATACACACATAGTGCACCTTAGACATTGACAAACGCAAACACTTTATCTCCCTCTTCCTATAGCTGTCCAGTTATCGGAGTGGAAAAGCAATAGAAAGCCGGTGATTTGTCAAGAGTCTCCGAACCAGGTTAGAGTTCAAGACAGAGAGCAAAGTGTACTCCAACCAGGCAGATGGGAGGAAGGAAAATAAAGGACTTGTTTACCTTTCCTCTCCCTGCGGGTGGAGGGCGATTCATTAGCTGCTGTGTAAATCAATCTGCTTCTCCTTAAAGGCTTGTCAATTTAGCCCCGATGTTTGGCAGCCTGACATCGCTCACTGGATATTTAACTTGAAAGCCAATTAATCATCATGATTAATTCGCTCACAAACCACATGGAAGTGTTCCACTTCACCTTATGGAATACGATCTGAGTTCTCTGGACTTGAAAAGAGAGGTATTGAAAGCCTCACAGCTCCATTCACTTGTGATCAGCCTCTTAATACACAGTTTCAGCTGCGACTCCACGCTCTCCTCTCGGTACCAGTGTTGCAACCGCAAACCTACAACTCACACACACACACACTACCGTGGTGCATAATTATAGAGCGATGCTTGAAATGGGAATATACATTTGCTTGCAAATATAATTAAGTAACTCCGCTGTGTAGAAAAACATACATTTTCAACACCACTTGGCCGCACGCTGGCTGCTAGTATTTTCTTAGCCTAACTTAATTTCCCCCTCTTTCTCAATGAAAAAGAGGGATCACACATTAGGAAAGTGGAGTTATAATATTTATTCTATTTGGCGCTCTTTGTCAGTATCTTCCAGAGGCTCAGCTGAGGTCATGGAAATGACTTTAACTGTGTGCAAAGTTATTGAGAAAGAAGGTTCTTCAACAAAGAGAAGGAGGACAAAATGACTGAATGATGTTTCTGCTCTTCAATAATAATAATAATAACTTTATTTATATAGCACCTTTAAAAACAAAGTTGACAAAGTGCTCTACAGAGAATCAAGACAAAACAAATAGAATGGTAAGATACAAATATTTAAAAAAATAAACAGACAAACTAAATTAGGGGAACCAAAGAACTGCATAAAAGGACGACATCACTGAAATGCTGTTGTATAAAAATGGGTTTTAATGGGATTTTAAAAAAGTTACTGATTCTCAATGATCATCAGAATGTAATCTATACATTTAGTAGGATGGCTTTCCTGAACATTGAATGCAATACAACTAGAGTTCAAACCGTAAGATTTAAAATCTCAAAATGTCATGACAAATACTGCACAAAGCGTCTCGATCATCCTCTCCTGAATCGTTCACTGTGATTGGCCGAAGCTGACGCAACAAAGTAATGAAGTCAAAGGTTGGATGATTTATGACACCGATTGGCTGACTGATGACTTCCTGTTCGAGCCGCTGCTACACGGCCTCGCACTATAAGAGGACATGAGCAGCAGATCAATCAGTCAATCATATCCTCTCCGCCGATAGCGAATCATTGTGGGAAGAACATTCTTTAGTCGCCGTCTAATCTCTTTTGAAGCGGCAAGCGCTCAGTGTCATTATGGAGTCCGAGTGCACAGGCTGACACCTCGGCTGCCAGACTCAGCACATTCACTCCGTCTATGCATGTTTGCCGAAGGCAAAGGATTCTTTGTGCGCCAGAGCATCTGTTTAACACATGTCACAACTTTAAATTATGCCTGAGGTATACGTACGCAAGCTGGACTGAACACTTTCTGCCACATTGCCCAGAAAGAAAAAGATACTATGAGGCGCTTCACGAGATGTATTGTGGAGACCAGACGTCATTGCTGGAATTTAATGCTTTAATGTGGTTGTAATCAATATGTTTTATATCAACAATGGATCGTATAATTGCTTATATGTGAAAAGGATTGCTCGGTGACAAACCCAGAGAAATGTCACCCCGTAGCTCTGCAGAGCTTCATAGCAGCTTTCAGCTCATAGTTCTGGTTTTCCTACTGTTTGGGTCCACAGTCACAGCTCTCATCAGAGGTATTCAGCGGCAGCAGGCAGCAATACAAATATCTGCCGAAGCCACGACGTGCTTAAAAAAAATAGACACCATGTGCAGATAGATGGTAAACGTAGAAAATGTTGCCGCTAAGGAGTCCAGTATTTCCTTCAGGAGTTGGAGGAGACCAAAATCGAGCTGAAAGGAGAGTATATGTTGGACCTGCTCGGTGGGTGGAGACGTAACTCCAAAGGAGTTTACACCATCATGCAACCATCTGTAAAAACTCTTGAGAAGAAGACTACCAACAACAACAAAAGCAGTAACCTCCAGTTTCTCCAAGACATACTGTATGAATCATACTCAAACATATCGATATAAGAAATATCTAGAAATCAAGACTTTATTTGGCTATAATTTCCCTCCATCAGTATATCAGACGATGGTTAACATCAGATAAAAACATTCAAAGACATCCTGAATATCCAGTTTGGATGAAGTGGATTCTAATAGTGATGATGTGGACTTACTTTTTCCACTAAAAAGCCAAATTTAAGAACTACAAGATTTATAATTCAGTTTGTCTTGTCATATTCAGAATAGCTTCCTCTAATAAACACTTGTTTGACACAAAGTTAAAGTGCAACTTGTCTTCATAGTGCTAAAATAATGTGATTACATTAGAGCTGTTTTAATGAACTAAACACCTCTCCTGATATATAGGCGACAACCCCAAACACACACACACACAAACACCCACACACTCGCCCCGACACACACACACACATGCACACACTACCACTCGTTGAGCCAAATTCTGCCCGAACTGTAGCTCCAGCCTCTATTTGAAGAGCGGGACATGAAAGCAACTGCAGACCTTCCACGTGGGCTTGTATCGGATCTTAATTAAAACGCCTGGCATATTATTTGCTGTAACAAAGGGAAATTTGGGGGTTCATTTAAATCCAATTAGGTCTGTTCTGATGCCTCAGGAGATGAGAGAGTAATTGCTGTTTGAACACGAAGGTCTTTGTTCGGGGCTCCAGTAGATTGATAAAGGCAATAAGCACACAGTGTGGAGATGGGGCGGAGCTGTGAACTTACACTATACGAAGGACAATTAGTTGTATGGAAATTGTTCCTTGTGTTCTAAAAAAAATAAAATATGATTGAGCCCCGCGTGTTGCCCATGTGAGCCTCGACATAATCAAAGTGCAGACGGTTCATGTATTATTTCACTAACTGCAATAAACGTCTTGTTTGAATGTGATTATCATCTTCTTCTTTTTTACCGCTGTTAACCACATTGATTTATGAGGGACTCAGGTGTTTTCCTCCAATTGGCCAATGTGGTTGGTGGTTGTGATCAATAACAGCCCCTTAAACCCCTCCACATACACACACACAGATAAATACTCTTATTTTAATTTAATTTAAAACATATTTGCTGAATGGAGATGCTGAAACTTGCTTTGTCTTTGGTGCCCAGATTAAACAGCGTAGTGTGACCCCTGCTTATACCATCACATAATGTGCACACACACACACACACACACACACACACACACTATGGCCATGATCTCTCACCTTTCACCCTTAACGTGATCTATTGATTGCGTCTGGCTGAGTCTGGTATCACCACACCATAACCAGTGAGTAAAAGGGCATTTGTTGGGCTCACATGATTCCTGTAAGTTATATCACAATTTAGTTCAGACTACAATTAAAGGAACAGTTTTACATTTTAGAAGACATGTTTATTTACTTAAATAGCGTTAAATGAAAAGGTTTGTATCACTATGTCTAGGGATGGGCATCGAGAACCGGTTCTGTTTTAGAACCGGTTCCCAGTGAACCGATTGTTTGGGATCGTCAGCCAAATTCTTTAACGGTTCTGCTAACGGTTCTCTGTGGCGTTGCGCATGCGCAAACTTTTTTAGTTTCTTCTTCAGACTGCAGCAAACATGGCAACTAGGCAGAGGCGTTCTAAAGTGTGGCTCTATTTCACACGACAAAAAGACAACTACGCCACTTGTAACGTGTGTAAAAAGTCTATTTCGTCGAAGGGAGGAAATACAACAAATATGAATAAGCATTTGAACACAGCATGGAATTAAATGACAGGAATGTCGTGTTCGACGCAGCAGCAGCTCAGCTAACGTCGGCGCTTCATCTCTTTCTGTCCAAGGTAAACTCCTCCAAAGTGATCACAACCACTCACTGTGTGAAGCCATTTGCCTTTATTGTGTGGAGTCGATCAAGTTATCTTCTGTCCCTTCGTTTGAAGCATACATTTCAGCTCCGGCATTGGTCTCATGATCACTTCACGGTTGGATTGAAAGTCCAGTTTTGAGAAATGTTTGATCGTAACGGTGTTAATTATCGGAGGGCGTGTGTTATCAGCAAACGTTCGCGTTATCGTGTTAAGCCATTATTAAACTGAGCATATCGATTTTTAATCCATTATTAAACTTAGCATATAGCTACGCTAGCTTAGCTACAGAATCTTCCATGTTCAGCCCCCTACATTGAGGCAGAGGTCGTGTTTGCCTCCCCTCTTAATGTGGCTTTATGTCAGCTCAGTAAATTCAGCGATTTTGTTAGGGCCATTTGTTTCATTGTGTAAACCAGCTTTCACGATATAAATAATCTCCATTGCCATCCAATTTATCTGATGACCTTCAGAGTCAGACCGGTTCAGAGGCTGGTCGTCTGTCTGGGTCACAGGCTACAGCTAGCACGTCTTGTACACCTCCTCATATCTTTGTGTTCAGGCATCCTCCACCCCATCTGAGAGAGTGTTCTCCACGGCTGGAGACACAATAAGTCCTGAGAGATCGCGTATCCTCCCGGAGAAAGCAGACATGCTTATTTTTCTGCACAAGAATTGTTGATGATCCATACAATTGATGGTTGCACACTTGGTATTTGCCACTGCTAGTTTCATTTTTGGCAGCTCAGTTCATATACCCTTTAAAAAAAAGGAAGGAGCACTGTAATTTCTAGGAACATGTTTAAATTAAACAGAATACATTTTATTCAAGTTATGTACGTTTTATTTTAAGTTCAAGAGGAATATGTATAAATGTTTTTTGTTATTTAAAAAAATGTAAATGTGTATGTATACATACTGTATATGGTGTGTGCAGCATTATAGAAAATTAATGTAAATAAACCCGTTTGTGCTCTTTTTTTCACCCCTTGCCCAATAAGAATCACACACACACTTTCTTAAGTAGCGGAGGGACAAAGTAGCCAAGATGAATACAGTATTACTCTAGTTTACAGAGTTTCTTACAGGGGTCCAATTAACAGAAAGCACCCAATGGGATCTCAGAAATGCATAATCTCAAAGCCTTTCTTTGAAGCCAGAACATTTGGAATATGCTGTGTTATGACTTGTCTGGGTGACATCTGATTGTACCTAGACTGAAATATGAACACACCATACTCATGTATCTGTTTCGTACCTGTCTGTCTATTCCCACAAAATACATTTGACCAAAAGACATCCATCACAGCTGCAGGAATAGGTGTTAAGCCTGAACATTGAATTCAGGGCAATATGAAGTGTTTTTAAAGAATCTTCCTCTGTGGTATAATAACACAAAGAAAGCTACTTGATCCTGTGATCCATCACTCTATGTTTAGTGTCTGCGCTTGTGTATGTGTGGATAATAGAATTACCGGATCAATATCACTGAGCAGCTGGCCTCACCACTGTGCAGAAAACACTCTTACTTCCTCTTTCCCCCTTTCTTTGTTCTCTCTATATCGCTCTCTCTCTCTCTCAGCTCTCAGAATTTGGTCAAACCTCTCAGGTGAAGTGGCATTCAAGTGAAACCGTTTGACGTATTTTATCTTCCCCCTTCCTCTTGAGCTCTCTGGAGATGCTTCTTTGGCTCGGGCAGTTTTGCCAGGGGTCACATCTGGAGCCCCGTTGAGGTCAGAGGTCACATGATGGTGAGCAAAGGGCGGTTTTCTGGCTTTAGGCCAAGGTCAAGGCAGCAGATGTTAGTGTCCGAGTTGTCGGCCCCATCCTGCCCTTGGCCTTGGGCTGATCAATAGGAGCAGGATCTCTGCTTGTCTCGACCAAACGATCAATGATCCATTTATATTTAGTCCCTCCAACGTCCAACACATGCCCACCTTTCTCCATCCATCTATCTGTTGGCAATGCTCTTCAGAAAAAAAGCTCACTCATAACTAAAGCGCAATCTTTTTTTATTTCAAGTGCGAGAGATCAACATTTTAGGAGAGAGATTGATCTCTTAGTGTGTGGCTCTCCGTTGCTGTCTTTGAAGTCTATCTGCAAATCTGTAACATCTAATTGGTGCTCCTCCTCCCTCAGTTTTTCAGGTAGAAGCTGGCATTTAATTATTTTCTTTATTGTCTGTCAGTATTAATGATGTTGAGTAGATATCTGAACGTTCATACATTGTGTACTTGGCTGCCGCTGTTTCACTGTCCTCTGCTCAGAGCGTCCTCTGGTTGCTCATGTCTGCTCTTCTGCTGCTGTCATCTAACGACAGTATTGCAGTATTATTGGTATTAATTCAATAAATCTTGAATCATTTCAAAGCAAAAAGACAGTTGAATCCCTGTGGCTATAATCACATTTCACATGGGCCATTTATTAGGAGGCGGCTGCTCATCAACAATGGATCACATGACTGTTGCTCATAGATGAAAGCCAGCAGACGTATGAGCCAGCTCTTCAGTTCTCCTCAGATCTATAAAGCTCGAAGAGTCTTTGAGCTCTTTAGTTGTACAACAACTTCACTCTTTTGCTTCACTCTCGCCACTCTTGCCAACTTAATTGGGTTTTTCTAACGCCAGAGCTTGTTCCTGCTGGATGCCTATTACAAACCCCACGCTGTAACTTCACAGTGGTTAAAATGATGTTATAAGTTATATAACCGTGTAGCTCAGTGAATATTTCATTCCCAACCTGCAATCTCATCCAAATTGATTGAGATTGAAAAATCAGATTTCTGCAGCCTGCGTTGATTAGACGTCCTCTGACGCTTTCTGTCTTGTTTCTTGTTCCTCCCTGTTAGCTCCCTTCACTCGCACTGATTGTCGCCGCTATCATAAACCTCCTTCGATCCTCTGCAGCTTCTCCGTGACATATGGGACATTCAGACAAACTGAGGCTACGTTGTTTGGACAGTGTTTCCTATTAAATGGCCTTTCCTTCATATTCACACATGGTGCATTTCCAGTCCCAGATCAATTATACACATGACTACACTTGGAGCTAAAGGAACAGGCTGAATCTTTATCACCAGCCGAAGTGCAGCAGCACTGTGACTCCGACTGAGCAGTCTGCTCTCTGTGCTGGTGTTTGCACTCCCATTCAAAGAAGAGGGAATCTCATTTTGTTCTTATCAAAAGAGCTGGACTCGGACAAGGCAAGTTAACATAGAGCTTTATTAGCATTTTGCATTCAAAATCACTCTACTGAAAATGCTGCTGAGATGATTATTCACTTCAACTCAAAGTTAGTTTTAACTTCTCAGTAACACCATCCGATAGCTCTGCATGAAGTGACACAAATGACTCTTGTGTGCACATACATCTCGTTTATTCTTTACCATTATTTATTTTGGAAAAACATCAAGACAGATACAACAGAGACAAATTCTTTGTAATTAAGGTGATTCTGATGGTTAGAGTCGTGTTAACTATCCATATTCTAAGCTACAAGTCCATCTTCGACAGCACTTGCCATTAGAAGTTGAGATGCTTGCAGATGCGTCTGAACTCCCAACCCTTCGACTCGTGGACTCGACTCTTCTGTCGAACTAGTGACGTTTGTTCGAGAGTTAATTCAAAGTTTATTCATGTAATTTAGCTAAATAAACACCACTGTTCCACCACGTTGGTGTGAGTGAAATATCCCCAAGAACTATCGGATGACTATTCCATAAAACGATGACATTCATTGTTCGCAGAAGATGAATCCTCCCATGCTTCTCAATGATGTTATAACAAAAATAATATTCTACCAGTAGAAACATCAGCATGTCAGCGCTGCCATTGTGGGCTTTGTCCACTTGCTGGTTAGCATTGAGCTCAAAGCAACACTCCAGCCTCACAGTCACAGTCATGGCTGTAGGCTTCAGTCCTAGTCCTCCCGTCAAGATAAATTTAATGTCTACCGTGGTATACTATTGATCAGAGTATGTTCCAATACTCGATTCTTTGTAGTTTGCGTTATTAAAAATGTCAATATACTCTAAAATGAGATTTTATCCCTTTAGCCCTCTTCAAGGAAAAAACACGTATACACCACTCATGGAGGCCGACAATAACCCCAAATTAATGTGTTCAACATTATTGCAACATTGAGTTAACAATATACTAACTTTGTTGGCTTGTCACATAAAAGTATCTATTAACTTGAAGATGTAACCATGTAAACTAAACACATCCAACAGCCGGGTTGTCCATCTCCAACTAGTGCCTTTCAGGACAAGGACATACATCTATCTATACATGCACTGAAACTTGAAACGAGAGGTCCCCCCCCCCCCTCCCCCAACAGTCATTCCTTTACTGATATTTTCAGTGTCAAAAAATCTGGCAGCTGGTTTGAAAGATGAGGAAATATGTTTGAACCTGCACCATCTCTTGAGTGTCCCAGTGGGGAGTGCCTACTGGAAGGAAAGTCATGTATTATTTAGTCAGATCTTACCTTAAACTTGATCAGGGCTTGATTGAGAGAAGCTGTGACTGGTGGTTTCTTTTCTTATATGCAAAAACAAATCGGAGTGTCTGTTCAGGAAAGAAGGTAAACTTGTGAACTCAACACAGATCTCGGTCAACGCATACATACACTGATTGCAAAGTGCCCGAAATGCATCACACTCCTCTGAGTCCATGTGCACAGGACAGGTTGTGTGATCAGAAAAAAAATTACTCTGGTGCATTACATCATTGGACAGCTATGTGATTACCTGCAGTCCTTGAGGAGCTGTTTCAAGCACTGACAGACACGAGCACTTGAGTATTGGTATTGTGTCAAGACCACGGGAGCTGCGTTTTAGCCAATCCTTAATTAAAGTCGAAGTTCCAAACTTCGTGCTCCTAGCAAACGAGCCATAGCTGATATGCTCTTCAAGTCATTAGTAGCTCTCCTTCGCAGCGACCGCAGCACCTTGTTAGCAGGAGAGCGGCTCATAATCCCCAGACAATATACTCTGGTGCTTGTGAGGTTAATCTGCGACTGAATTTCCCGCAGTCTCTGTGAATAAATTGTCAGTGACGGAGTTTCATTGTGGGCGTCAAAACCAGCCTCTGTCAGCTGATCGTCCATGACCAGTGCCGGTCGATCAGTCTCATGTACAATGTGTTGTGAGATGATACACTTGTTACAGTAGTTTAATTATGTGGCCTGCAGCCTCGGCTTTCTCAGTTGGTCTGGATTCATATAATAATTTAAAGAAGAACAAATTGAGGAGGCTCTCAGTGTATTTTGTCATAGTAGGTTCAGATTTATTATAGTCCCATTACATTTAGTGTGTCGCAGTCAGCCAGCATGCCCAATGCCAGGGCCTTGTCCGGTCCAAGTGGAACAGGGCCATAATTCATGTTAATAATTAATTACACATACAGTATACCGTGCAATAACTTTTTTATTAGATGCTGTGAAAATGGCTTTTTAAGAATGATAGAGAGGCTTTATATTTCAGATGGAGTTCAGGGGTTCTTGTTCATCGTCTGGTGTCTGTCCCAGAGAATACGCTGAACATTGGGCTCCAAGGCTGATAACTTGACTTGTAATAACTAAACAAATCTATGCAGTTTATGAAAATCTTGTTTTATTTAAGGTCATATGTTGTTTTAATCCCTTTTTACAGTAACTCACATACTATCAGGGAATCACACATATGAGCAAAGAAGCAGGTTAACCTTCAAGCTACAGTATACATTGATTCAGTGTTAAATATGCATTCAGAAGATTTATTGTCCTGCGTTGATAGCTCGCTGAAGTTGGATATACTCCACCAAAAATGGGTTTATCCTGCTCCTCCCCCCACCCCACCCTTTCCGTTGTCAACGCTCAGATCCACAATCAAGATAATCCATCATTGTGGCACATAATGCAAAAAAAAGATATTAAACTCACTTTAAATGTATTACCAGGGTCTGAAATGAGAATAAAATGCTGCTTAAGCATTCCGTGAATGTAAAAACAGGAGAACACGGCAGGTGACACGCCTTCAAACCTGACAATAAGAATACATATTAATTCATATTTTGATAAATGAATTTTAACTTGATGAAAATTATTTTTTTATATACTGAATCTGGTGCTACATACTGTATGTATAGTATGTCCTCAAATATGACTTCAATGGAGAATGGCAAGCACACTTTATTGAAATAATGCTAAAGATGGTTAATCTTAGTTCAATAATGTTTATCCATTGTGGTTTAAGAAATGTAACAGTTATATTTAGTAGTTCACACTGTTAGTAGTTGTTATAAGGCCCAGTCTACATATTGATATCATCCAGTTATTTATCATATTTGATCACATGTTGTAATTCTTTCATTCTAAAATAAAGTAAAATAAATAAATAAGGTTGCTAAAATGAGAAGATGCTGAAGCAATATGAACATAATGAGGGAACAGATGGCAAGGCAGAGAAGGAAGTGTGGAACAAGAAGAAATGACAGATGAGAATGATCAAATGCAGATCGAGCAAATACACAACAAACTGGCCAATAACAATACAGATGTTTTCAGACAGATGTGGCCAACGTGTGTCTGAATTCAACACGTTTTACAATAGTGTGATCAGTTAAAAAAAAACTTCAGTCTGCGTAGGATTAAGATTCTCCTCAGCAGCGTGGAGGAAGCAGAATTACAAAAAACACATTTGTGTTACTGTAATTACATTAAACATTGTGAGTTAGCAGAGTGACACACACATGTCTGTAAGAGCAGAATAACAATCTTGAACATTTTAGAGCTTCTAAAGATGGAATCAACAAGATAGGTAGGTAGGTAGGTAGGTAGGTATGCTGGTATGCAGTTAGGTAGGTATGCATTTAGATAGGTATGTAGGTAGGTATACAAGTACAGGTAGCTATGCTGGTAGATAGGGATGTAGGTAGGTATACATTTAGGTAGGTATACAGGTAGGTAAGTATGTAGGCAGATAGATATGTAGGTAGGTAGTTAGGTAGTTGTAAGAGCCATTTAGTTTGTTTATGTCTTATTGGACCTCCCACCAGTAGGGGGCGTAGGGCCACTGTCAATTAAGACAGATGCCAATATGATCAGGGGGGCACTAGGGTCAGATGTTGCTAGATTGGCAGGAGCACACATATTTTTGATTTGGGAGGTCAAAAGGGTGTCATTGTATTTTGATTTTATTATTTTTTTGGGAATAGACAAATGGGTTTGGACTAGGAACGCTATTTGGGTTTATGTTGGAAGCCATACAACTTTAGGCAACTGGGTAGGTAGGTAGGTAGGTAGGTAGGTAGGTTGGTTGGTTGGTAGAAAGAAACGAAGGTGGATCATGGTGTGTTACATAACACAGACTTGTGAGAGGGCAAATCCTTTCCAAATCCCACTGTGAACCCCTCCACATTGATCCAATGTGTTTGTGCAGATGCTCAGAAGCCTGTCGCCAAGGGAAACCCGGACGGCCTCTCTGTCTGCTGAACAGGTGCCCCTTTGCTCATCCTGGAGGCTCAGATATCACCATGCCAACAAGCAGGTGTCCTGTGTGCCCATGGGCGAAAGGCTGGCATGACATCTGCTGCTGAGGCCGGTACTGGGGTTACACAGAGGCCAAGTAACACAATCCATTTCCCATGCGTCTGACGTCAATGTTGTTGTTTTACTTGACATTGTCGACAATGTTGTAGAGTAGCATTTACATTCTCAGTGGCAGAAACTTCCCTTTTACAAAATAGTAATAACACATTTTGGTATAACCCCTTATATACAGGTGGAGTTGTCCAAAGTGCTTTAAAACAAAGTGAAGATAATAAACAACAAAACCAAACAACAAAAAGGAAAACACTAAAACGTGTAAAAAATTTGAAGTGTTAGGGGGGTCCATAATTGTGCGATAGTTTGTATTTTAAAATCCAGCACAGAGGATCTAAAGGTTTGTGAAGGATGATGAAACAACAAATAATTATTAATGTAGTCCCGTTGCAACCTGTTAAAAGCCTTACATGAGTAAAATAACTTTTAAATCAATCCTGAGGTCAAATTGGGGTGTTTCTGCTTCTAGTTAAAAGCCTGGCAGCAGAGTTCAGAATATATTGTAATTAGTCAATGGATTGCATTACAATAATTTCAATAAAGGCACGGATACGGTTTTTCCTCATCTGTTGTATCCATGCAATATTTCTTTAATAAAAAGACAGCTGCTTGGACCCCTTTTTTATGCAGGATTTAAAATGTAAGTCTGAGTTAAGGATGACGCCCATGCCCGTGATCTCTAAATTAACCTCTGGGGTCAAACTACAAAGCTTTTTTTTATTTGCCTCTCAGTGGCTGCCCTAGCTAACGGTGTTAACAGCGCTAACAGCCCAAACGATAGTGAACGTTTGCATGAAGGGGAAACTGGAGGGCGGGTGCTACGCTTCACAACGTGGCTGTCGGTCGCCATGACGTTATCCGTCGTTACCGGCATATGAGATCGGGCTCACGTGCACTAGCATTCACATGCCTGGCTGGGTCAACCAAAAAATGTAAATGAAACCATTTAGAGCGCTCCACGAGAGGCCAACGCACTTATACTATTGTAATCTGATGTGTGTCAAAGCCAAAGGCAGCACTTAAATCTAGAAGACCAAGAACAGCCTGGTGACTGGTTCTGTTCACGCTGACTGAAATTTATCTAAAATATTATGTTGGTTTCAGGGAATTGATAATTTGGTTAAAACATTTTTTTCAAGTATCTTACTTAAAAACATGAGTTTGATTTTAGCACCAGAATAGATTTGTTTTCCAACAGCTGTTTGATCGCTACCATTTTGAAAGATTAAAATAGAAATATCCATTCAAGGGACAGACTTTAGACTGTTATATAATTGGAAGACTTACTTTCATTATAGCTTGGTGATTTTGTCTTTAAAAGATATTACAAATTCCTCACATCTATAAGGGAAGATATTTATTTGAACATGATGCTATTGAAATAATCTCAATATTTATTTATATACAGTGTACTTTATAAATCCCACATGAGGAATTTTTTCAGTATTTATACCAAGAGGTGCGCTATAAAATATTTTTTTAAATGCACAATATATCCAAACTAATAAACCGTTCTTTTGAGCCATTTATTTATTTCTGATATATTAGATTTATTAACCAACTCATAATACTATATTTTTTCCATCTCTGCTGAATATCCAAACTATTCATACATTCTGTCATACTCATTGAATGTGTTGTTACTCTGTAATGATTCCTTCTGGTCACATTACATCAATTGCATCTGTCCATCGTGGAGTCCTCTGTTGCTCTCCTGAAGGTTTCTTTTCTTTTTTCCTGTGAAAGTTTTTTTTCTTCTATTTCTTGGGAGTTTTTCCTGATTCGATGTGAGGTCAAAGGTCAGGGATGTCGTATGTGTACAGATGGTAAAGCTCTCTGAGGCAAATTTATAAAATAAACTCAATTGAAAATATTGGAGGCACACAACCCCAATCTGTTGAACTTCATTAAATGTGTGCAGAGCGGCCTTCGTTTGCCTCTTCGGTGGCAGCCAGAAAACCTACTTGAAGCAGGTCATTCAATGCAACACCGTTATTGTAAAAAAAAAAGATTGCTTCTGTGTATTTTGGCATGCCTGACAACATTCATACAGCGTGTTTTTCATTTGTCTTTTCTCCAAATACCTACACTTTCAATGTCTGGCCTTGTGAGGTCTTGGCAATGGAAAAATCCAATAAAAGTAAACACTAAAATCTTTAGCTCTGTCTGAACAATATGAGCTTTGAACAGATTCTTCTTGTGAGAGCATGTAACATTTAAACACTATATTGTTTTTACACACACACAAATTAAAATCGTCAGTATGTAAATCTTAAACATCGTTAAACATGAGCGCACAAGTCATCATTCATATGTGTGTGTGTGTTTGTGGCTCCCAGAAAAATGCGTCTGTGATTATTCATACCATTCAGAAGAGTGATTAAATATTCCTGATACCCTCGGAGCAGTGAAGCAAATGAACCACGGCTACGTTCTAACTGGAGCTGACAGATCTTTTAAATAATGTTTATTTATCATCGGTAACATTTACCAGCCCTCGTATGGTCCCTCTGGCGTGTGACTTCCAGCCCGCCTGAAGCCCGGCACCATCTCCGTAGCTGACATTTCCTCTTCGCTTTGTTATGCTTTGAACAACTTTTCAGAAAGTTTGCGGTGTGGTTTTTTTCGGGGCTTTTTTCCTCCTCTTCAGTTTATCTTCAGAAATGAATGTGAAAGAGAAGAAGAGAGGGTGAAGTGAAGGTGAAGACGATGTAAAGGAAAGGACAAAGTGAAAAATGTGGAGTGTAGAATGTCTCTTGTTTTTCATGTGTCTTGTTGAAATCCTCCTCGCCTTCCTACATTTTGAATTATCACAGCAAACATATGCTTTATGAGGCAAAAAAATAGTTTTCCAACTAAGTAACTAAATATAAGGGCAATCTAAATTGCAATTCAAACGTATAAATTAATACATGAATACATGAACGTATTCATCTGTTATCTACATGGAGATACATTATTCACTGCTTTTTCCTTTCCCCGACATCCAGGCTCGAGTTATTATTATACTTCAATTAATACAAAGTACTCTTACCATCGCAGAAGCAAACGCCACACACTCAGGATTTTACTTTCAAGGAATGTCAGCCCTACTTGGGGTCAAAAGGATAATTTTGCAAGTTAAACCGGTATAAAAGCACAGCGGCAGAAGACGAGGACACACGTGAAGGCTGTTGGTGAAGAAACGGGATGTTGTTCCGTTACTCTCACAAACTTTAAGCTTTAATTAGGAAGTTCGAGTCAAAGAAAAGAATTGTTTGTCATCAAAGCTGTGGAAGTTTCAGAAGTAAATCCGAAGGTAAAGCATTCAGCCCCATCTTCTGTAGTTTATCTTCAAATGCCTTGTATTGTGTTGCTTTTTTTGTCTTTTAATGGCACATTCACTGTCTTTTTTTGTATGAACGCCGTAGAACTGTATACTTCAAATGTACAATGATAGTTAACAGTGTTTTCAATTGTTGCAGCTGGAAAACTGTAAAATCAACCTTTTATTTTGTAGTTTTTAGTTTCCTTTAATACTTGTTTCCTGACGTCTCTTCCTGTAATCAGAGCCATATTACTGCAGCGTAGGCAACATTTATGACCTCAGGTCAGTGTTGTTAAATCTCAGCACAAGAAGTGTAGTTGAGCTGCTGTGACGTTAGCGAGACATCACCTACGCTAACCTCCAGCCGGCGTGACTCTAATGTCTGCACATGTGTAGTTCAAGTGTTAATAATAGGCCCGCATTTGCTTTGCCGTAATTTCAATACATAATACGTAATTTCAATAAATGTTACTCTAATGAGGGGAGGTTGCATATGGAGCAACTCTTATGAATACACATGAAGAGTGAAACAAAGGGAATGGACATCATTTGAATAGGTACATTAGAATTGTATATTTATTTTCTATTAAATATGGTAAACAGTGTTAGTGCTTGTTTATTTAATACATACACGCTGACATGCTTAAGACTAACAGAAATGACAGTGGCCTCTTGTAAAAAGACATTAATAAACATGTGTAACATTAAAAGTGACTGGAGGGCTGTGGTTCAGTTGTGATCTACCGTTGATGAAGAATAAAGGCGTAAAGCTGCGGGAAGTAAAGATAATATATTTGAAAATAAAGATGAGTATAAATATAAATATATATTATATTAAATTAAATTAATGATACGATAAACTTTGTAAAAAAGTATACAGACTATCCATATATATATATATATATATATACGTGTATATGGATAGAAACAAGGATACAGACTATCCATATATACGTACAGTATATATATATGTATATATATATTAGCGCTGTCAGCGTTAACGCCTTAATCTATGCGATTAATTTGGCCGCGTTAACGCACTAAATTATTTTACCGCAATTAACGCAACTTTGTTTACTTCCGGTGTGCCTTGAAGTTTTTACATTCCTCTGAGTGTCAAACCGCGGCAGTACGGTTTAACACTGTTTCCGTTATTTAAAAAATTATTTCTCCGCGAAAATAAGGAGCAGAAATCAGTTTAAACTCGTGGATGAATCAGTCGCGTTTCCTCCTGCTCCTCCTTCCTCCCGTCTCCCCCTCTGATACACAGAGGAACGGAGGGGCGACGTGTCGGGCGACGTGTCGGGTGACGCGGCGCGGAAAGAACTCATCACACGAAACCTTCACCGTGATTGGTCAATCCATTTGTCTGTCAACATTTTGCGAAAAAAACAACCAATGAACACTCAGTAAATCACAAAGGACCTCCCACCTCACAGGTATAGCTCATTAGCAACCTGTCAGTCAGAGAACCAGAGGACACGGCGCGAGGACAATGTGCCTCAATATATAGAGCTGAGATTGTTCTGGAATGTTTGATGTATAACACATGGGTATGTGTCATTAAAACGCCTTTAAAAGGTGAATTTACATTTTTTTTGTAAAATGGAGACCATGCCCCCAGCCTCCAGAGGGTGAACGTGACATATGTGAACGTCAGTCAGTTACCAAGGCCACTGGTTCTGCTGTGTTCAATGTTAAAGATGACAGGACCAATGGGGTCTCAATATACTTCTTTTTTTTTACTAATCTGGATGTTTCACTGAAGAAACAATTTATCATCCACAATATTAAATACCTCGCTGGCACTTTATAGGTAGGAGCCTCTTTGAAAACACAGCTCTGTGTGAAGTTTTGTCTTTAAAAAGAAGGGAAACAAAGTTTTAATCGCGATTAATGAATTTCAAAATGTGCGATTAATTAGTTAATTTTTTTTAATCGATTGACAGCCTTAATATATATTTAAAAAGTATGTATATATATACTTTTTTACCAAGTTTATAATCCTTTTTTTCTGTTGACATAGTTAGAAATATTATAACGTGGTAAGTAATATGTAAATTAATGTATATGTTTACAATTGAGCTCACAGTTAAAGGTGCTGGACTACATAAATTGCGAGGTGTTTCTAGTTTTGGAGTAAAGTACAACACCATCACTAACTGTGACATCAATGCTAAAACATATCATTTTTATTAATGATAGTGCAAAAAAAACGAAATCATAAAGGGAGACTTTCTAACATTTATGTTTTGCGAGACCGTGCAGGTATACCTAATAAAGTGGACAGTGAGAGTTAAATACATTAGAAAAGTAGGGTTACAAAAAAAAAAATGTTGAAAAATACAAACAATATTTTAAAAAAGTATTCCATCTATAGGTGTAATGTCACATGACATCTTGTTAAATAAATGTGTGGACTGACGTACTGTTCAGATGGAGAGAGAGAGAGGCACGGTACAGAAACGCCAAGTGGCTTTGGTGCCTTGATGTCTGCCTCTCAAACAACATGGTACAACACTGCATAAGAAATCATATGCAAGAGGTAGATTTGAATATTCATGACCGAATCCATCGGCTGTTTGTGCCGTAGCATTAATTAATGGCTGGAGGGGAAGCTATACTAAATACAGCGCTGAAACAAAGCAATCCCAAAGAAAGACTTTAAAAGTGAGAAATGAGTATCGTGGGTGGCTGCTAACACGGTATCTTTCAAACAGCATGGGATGTTCACGCTGGAAGATTTGACTATTATATTTAACACCCACGATCATAATTTAGGTGAAAAAGACAAAACTCTCTGATGTGAACTACTCTCTCACCCAGTCTTGAATAAAATCTCTTTGTTTAGGATATTTGGGAATACATGTGTGTCATTTAAAATGTGTGAATATTCAAGAGGAAGTGTGGTTGGAGAGTCCCAATCATCTCCGACACTCTGGCGGTTAAAAGAGGGTTTCACCGTGAAAGACATTAGCATTCCTGTGAAACAAGAGACCTTGACTCTATGAACAAGGGCTATCCATACACACTTTGGAATGTAATTTATATGCACACACTGGGGTGTGAGGCCAGAGGATGTGAGAGGGGCAGAAAGCATCCACTCGGTACAGGTGTAGCGCTCACTGGCCGACTATATGTACTACCTGCTTTATTCCCCCGGCGCCTCTCTGCAGTGAGTTCCCGTGGCGTTACGGTCTCCATTGGATCTGAAAAGATAATATATGAAGGTGTGCAGATAATTGGATGCCCTGCTTGTAATTTCCTATATTTCCTGATCTTGAAGAAGTAGGTTTCCTCATCAAGGAAATTGTTGTAGTGAGTCTCAAGCAGCGGACCGATACCAAGTGTTGATTTTCAACCGTTTGTTCGATGACCTGAGTTACTTTTTTTGTGCCACCGCCACCGGTGACCTATGCGTTCAACTCTTTGAATTATGCATGGTGGTGATTATACAACGTAGTCCTCTGAATTGTAAATTCCCACAATTATACAGCCCATTGTCTATTCATTATTTCAGAACGAATGGGAAATTATGTAAAACTATCTCTAAAGAGGAAAGCAGCGTGTAATATGACTTGCCATATTGTTCATGCAATTCAAATACTTTGCTTCTTCTTTTTTTCCGAAGGGATGAAAGTAATCAGATTTGGATGAAATCTGACTTGCATGTCATGTGGGATTACGATACATTTGGGAAGATAAACTGTGATAACTACACGACGACGTGCCAGTGAGGTAAGCGCACTCAGGCAAAGAGCGCTTACCAATTAACTTGAATTTCTTCAAGGTTAAATATACAAGTGTTGACTGAGTCAAACCTGTGGTCTTATCTCAACCAGACGGGGGGAAGGACTTCAACAAGTCCCACACTCTGCGGACTTTTGATCTCTTCACTCGAGCTGCGGACGCACACTGTGTATTTAACACAGATGCCCCAAAAAACTATGTTCATATAGTATGGCCATTTCTTCCAGGACACATATGCACACGCAACTTCAGATCCTGCAGCGAAAACTCTGCAGAGGCATTCGCTCTCCGGGGCCCCGACTGTGCAACTGTTGAAAAGGTCTGTTGAGATTTCCTCTCGCCACCTCGTGACTTCCTTTAAACTGCTCATACAATCTACTCTCCGTGGATTAATTCATCTGCATTTGGTGGTCCTTTTTTTGCACCTCTCAAAAATGCGTTGTGCGTATTGATGGACGTTTTCTTTTCCGCCGTACAGAATGATGTATGTGCAGTTTGACATAATAATCTGTTTTCACATTCATCTGTTTCACACGTGTGCGAGCGAGCAACCGCCTCCGTGACATCACGACTAGTTCGGGAAGCCATCTTGGTTCAATATGCAACTTGTACAAGAGGGATGTGTTGGATGTTGTAGTTTTTTGACAAATTATTTTATGTTATCTAATTGTTTAGCATGATTTTGCATAAACGCTATTTATAGCAACTCTGGTTTAAAAAGTGCAATAAAAAAGAGAGTTTTTTTGTGTATTAATTAATTTTACAATCGCTATCATACTTTGGTCCAATCTGAAATCGTATTTCTCAAAACTCTCAATGAAAACAATTAGGACAACATTCAGTCTGTTGTGGATTATACCATTATTGCAATTCATGTTGTTATTGATATATTGTTTTCTCATCTAACAAGCTTCTAAAATGCATTAATTGTCATTAAATACAATCTTACCAATACCAACGCCTAATGTTCACAACCTGACAGTTTCTTACCATTTCTTATGCACAATTTTTAAAACAGGGCTCTTTTTGTCATAAGTAGTGGAGCATCTTAGATCTTTTGCTAAATGAAACACTGAACTAAACAATAATTGATAAAAACCCAATTCAGACACTGCTCTTCTCAATATAAAACATTGTTCACAGCTCTACTTTCATAATGATGTAGCCCAGGTTTGACTGACATGAATATATTCACAAAACAAGATTGTGTTTAACTGCACCCTGATGAAAAATATGACTTTTCTTTCCATGTCGTAATATCAATCAATACAACAATGCATTTCCAAAGTTTGCATTTTGCACATGTTGTGGCTGGATTTCTTTCTTTAACAATAGATTCTGACTAATCTCTTAACCTGATGTATCCCTCTCCTCTCTGACTCCTGGTGAGACGTCACAGGATACTCACACACTGGACCTCAGTAATCAAACACCCACAGGACACGGAGAGTTTGGATCAGAGTTCACTTCACGTAGATTTATTTAGAACCTACAGTTTCACAAATAAACCTGAGCTGGGTATTAAAGACACAACCTCCCCCACATCCGTCTTTCCAAACTGCCGAACAAACATCTTGACATATTATTCATAACATCACACATTCGATGCATGTGCCGCCTCCGTCCCTCATTACATACTTCTCGTCCCTCAGTTTACGCCTGCCTCAGTTGCTGACGTCCCCGTTAAATGTAATGATTTGGTTTCTTATAAAATAATGCAGACTCTGTAGAGAGCTAAAGAAAAGTCACTGCAGACTGTGAACAAAGGTTATTTTCAATACACAAGTGTAAATATGATTTGAGAGATGTTTGTAAGTTTACTGTAGAAAAAGCTAAAGAAAGGATTAAAAGAAGATGTATTTCTATCGTAGGAGTCCAACGTTAAAATCCAACTAATTTTTGGTTTTCAAAAAGGATTATTTTTAAAACAGTTTTTGAGGTTTATAAGTGTGATTGAAACGTATGCATGTTTATTCTTTTTCTTTATTTCATATTAATTATCTGATTTATTTGATAATAATAATTTAGGATAGGAATATATAAGCATTTTTACTTTCTGTTTTGTATATTATATATAATATGAGTGTATTATATTGCAATAATTGACAGAATAAAAATACACAACAGAACAACAACAATTTACAGTAAAAGAAAACTGAATTAAAAAAAACAATGACTTTCTTTTGAAGACAGGTAACTGAAAAATTATTTGGCTACTTGTGTCATGTACAGTAGGTGTGTTGCAATGTCAAGAGTATGTTAGCCAAGGTTATGTTCTTTTGTGCTGTGCTATTCAATGCTAAATAATGCTATGCAATGCTATAGTATGCAATGCTATACAATGCTATGCAATGCTATGCAATACTATGCAATGCTATGCGATGCGATGCTATGTTTCTTAGTTCCGTGTCTTGCATGTCTGGCCTTGCTTCGGTTGCATCATGAACACGCTTCAAGAACCTGCAGCCAGACGGCTGCTTCCTGTTTCCCTCTCATCCTCTATCTCCCCTCATCCGATATTCTCCTCCTCACCTCCAGCTGCACTCCATCCCTCTGCTGAGAACAGGTATTTGTTTAGGAATCTCTCAGTGGAAATTATACTCCATCTCGGGCGTTCCCTATCAACACACAATTATCATGGGCAATCATGCAGAACAGTGCTGAATTCAGCTGGGAGTCTGATGACATTACTGACTGCAAGGCCTCTTCGGTGGGTAGCCTGTACCACACCTGCATTAAACCCACCCCCCATCTCTCTCTCTCTCTTTCGCTCTCTCCATCAGTCTCTCTTTCTCCCTCGCTCACAGTTGGATATGGATTGAGATTGTTGAAACATTTTGTTCTCTTATTAGGATTTAATTCAAACCAGGACTTCCACCAGATGAAATCTCTTTTCTCCAGGAGAACAATCCTGGGATCTTATCTTGACATCTTTGGCCTCGTCTTATGACCTGCAGCGGTTTGCCTCGATGCACCTTCTCATGTGGCTGAGCTAGAATTCGATGCTGCTTCTTTTCCTCTTCCTCGGACAGCAGTTTGAAATTTAAAGAATTTAGAAGTGTGAATCTTGTTCCTAAGTGTCTTCTGTGAAGGCAAAGTCAATCCCACAAAGTAATCAATGCCTTACATTGTGCTGCTGCCCCCTGCATTCTGAAGCATAGCACATATGTATGATAAGCATATTATGAAGCTGGAAAGGCACAGAGTCGATACCGACGCATGAGAATCGACACAGGAGTCCATTCAGATCCTGATCAAATGCTCCATTCATGAGTGAAATTACCATCCGTCTGTCAGCGGAGGTGTGAATTCTGTCATCTACAGAACCTACATCTGAAATTGTGATTAAATGCATAACGCTACAGACACCCCACATGGACTCAAGATAAGGAAAATAGGATTTCCGCCTCTCAGGATGAAGGTTGACGTGTAACTCGTGAGGCAGTGATGCCCTCTTGTGGTATTTTAGTTGAATGTTTTGTATTTGTCCAGACCTGTGTTACTATGATCCAGTTTCATTGGAGAATTTCCCACAATAATCAATTTATTCCATGTGTAAAAAAAGTCCCTCTGATTGGTTATTGCTGTTCGTTACTTATTTATGTGACATGGTCTAAATAACGATGGTCCTTTGACTGAGAATGTGATGGATTTGTCCACAATGCCATTTGTAGATTTCCTCAATGAGTTTTATCCTTTTGTTAACATTGATATTGTAATGCACTTGATTTGGTAACACCATGTTTACTGGACCTGGTGCTTTTTATTTATGCTTTTAAAACTTTTTTTCAGGCAATTCGTCTCTGAAATGGAAGTCTTGGTTTTGGCTAGACGTATTTTAAATTCTTGGCTTTGGTACAATGACAAAAAATGCTTCATGTCCTTATGTTCTTGCCTTTGTCTAATCATTTTCATTAGCAGACAGAAAACAGAAAAAAACCTACATTTGGACAGATATGGTGTCAGAATCTCACAACATGTTTCCAGAAGAAACAGAAGACAGAAACCCAACAAGATGAACATGAAACACATATACTCAACACATACAGTAAACAATATTGAACATTAAATAATGCTTCAAACTCAATTTTGAAACAGAATAAGATGTGAACACAGAAACTGGTTAATGGTAAAAAAAACAAAAAATGTAAGTATACTTTTGCGTTTTTTTGACCCTCGCTTCAGATCAAGGCCTAAAGGCCTTTGGCATGTTCCCTTTCTTATGATGAGCATAGCTCTGTAGTTCCTACTTTACCGGATGAAGTGTTGAAGAAGTGATGAGGTTTATGAGCCTACTATCGGCCATCTACCTGCTATCTGCAACATCTACAGTACTTAGTGAAGACATTGTTGAATGGCTTCGCTTTAAAAAAAATACAAACAAGCCAGAGCGTTTCTTTTCCGTTACAACAGAACAACAAGGTGTGTCGCCTTTCTTTAGCGGGGTGCAGGTAATACTGAGTTGATACAAATGTGCTGTCCTGCTCTTGTAAATACTCACCAGAATATAAAATGCGTATTAGGTTACAGCGAAAAAAAATTGTCCCACTACAAATGCGCTATCCTGTTTGAGGAAGAACACTAGTGCCACGCTGTTTGAGAAACTTACTCAGCCTTTTTTGTCAAGGGGTTTCATTTTAATCCACTTTTAAATTCAATGTCTTCAATGTAAATTTGTGAGCTTGAATTCGGTCTTTTCACACAGAAATGTAGAATATCATCAGCTTTTAAATTGACTGCACAAAAAGCTGCTGCCAGTGTTCTTTACCACACAAAAAACACCCATTACTGTACATGCAGAATATTCAAAAAGCCTTTTGCTCTGCACTTATTTTATTATTATTTTTAACGCCATACACAAGATATAGAAGAATAACTTGTTCAACCAGGGAACAATATTTCCCAACCAAAAAATGCTCCAATTAACAACATCATTCATTAAAATGTGATTAATTTAGAACTTTCTGAACCTATACCCATATAGGTCTCATAACCCTCACAATCAACACACAAGAAACAACAGTGTTGTGCACCACAGGTATTTAGACGGTTGGCAGTGGCGTATTGAGAATAGCACATAACTGTATGTACTATGACGTAGCTCAGGCTGGAGTGATGATGATGCCATTTCTAAACTCAGCAGTGGTTGCAGTGATTTCTTTTAATCCTGGAACAAACTCAAAAACACTCCAACCATCTCACGCCCCCACGCGTTCTCTAACCTGCTGCTGCTTAAAGTCAGTGGTAGTTAATCTGGATGGTTCGGCCAATGAGGAGGAAGAGAAGGCCGGCCAGGAGGCAGAAGAAGATGCCGACGGGGGCGAACATGAAGGACAGCCCGTAGTTGAGGGACAGCTGGAAGTCTGGACACAGTGTAGAGCGCTGGTGGTCTACGTAGACATCCACCACACCCAACACCTGCACCCACAGTACGTACATCACCACCACACAGAGCAGGAACAGGCCTGGTGCAGAGGAGAGGCAGAGATGAGGTTTTCATAAACCAATGGATCCAAAACTATAAATACAGTAGATGTGCAACCAGTGGTGGGAGAAGTATTCAGATCCTCTCCGTAAGTAAGCAAACAATGTTAAAATACACCGATACAAGTAAAGGTCCTAAAAACTGTCAGCTAGATACAATGTTCTGCTGAATATGACCAATGTGAGAGATATTTCATTATCTATGGCATTATTAGGTTCTTAATACTCCTGCAGCCGTGGCTGAGCAACATGAGACTGGTACTGCTGGAGGCGCTGCTGGTTTTTACATTTACTCTTCTCAAATGTGTGCTTTTCCATGAAATGTACATGTTTCTTCTTTTGGTCACAATCTGTAAATTGAAGTAAATCATCTGAGGAGTCCACAGGGGAAATATCTCTTTTGTGGAACTTTTAACAGCTCATAGATATCTGAAATTGGAAAAAGTGTAATACTTAACAATGTAATACTTCTATGAACGTGTAATATATCTAAAATCCTGATTTGAAACTGTAATAGTTCCTTGCTAAAAGCACAACAGGAGAGATAAGTCAACTACAAGTACCTCAAAGTTGTACTTAAATAAGTGTACTTGGCTACTTTTAAACCATTTCCAACCTTACCGGAGGCCAGGAAGAGGCCGCCGCCTGCTTTATACAACCGGGGGCTGGCGAACGGAGCAGCACAGATGATGACGAACCCGCCGAGCACGACAGCTGCCACGCCGATAAGCATGAAGATGCTCCAGAAACCTCTGTAGACTGTAGACACAGACAAGCACGTCACTGAGGAATATCAACTCAATCTGTACAGAGCGGCAAATCTGAATAGATAAAGGGACACTTACTGATGGCCGTTTCATACTCCGTGGCATTGTGGGTCTGATGAGACACAGGAAATGGGAAGAGGTAGGCGTGCATGCAAATCTTCGAGTGAGGCTGATTTGCTGAAGAGAGATGGAATAAATTAAACATTAAAGTGAATGTTAATAGTAAACAAACATGGGGTCAAAAAGTCATGTTTTGTATCATGCATCCCAAGAAGCATAACGCTGGAGGAGAATGTTTTCCTGAACTCATCGGCTTCACGAGTCCATATCAGAGGAACTGGAACTGCACCATAACATTCTGTACATTGATTTGTCTTTCTTTATGGCAAACAAATTCATTTGTTCATGCATCATCCAAAATAACTCATAGAACATCAAATGGTTCCTAATAATTTAATAATTAAGGTTCAAGGTTTTTTTTATTCGCCATTTGTGCCTCGACCAACAGTCCAGACACATTGCAATTGTTTTGCAGGACTCTCCGTGTCAACAGAGGTACAAACACACTATAATAATAATAATTTTAAAAAGAAGAAGAAGAAATATAAAAACACACTGTACAAGGTGGTTAGAATATACAGTATTAAGTACAGTTTTTAAAAAACAGGTTATCAACAGAAAAAAGGAGAGGGCAGAGGTTAATAGATCAATATGCTCGTGCTGAGTGCTGTTCCTAGCTTGTGAAAAGAAAGAGGGGGAAGGGGACAGTTATGTGGGGATATTGCACATTTTGAGAGGTGGGGGAAGGTTATGTGGGGATATATATTCCTCTCTACCTCCATCTGCCTGATGAATCATGGAGGTCTCTATCGTGGAATATGCCTACTACCAACTATTCATACACTGTCATATTCATTGAATGTATTTTAACTCTAAATCTGTCCTTCTGTACACATTACATCTATTGTTCTGTCCATCCTGGAGAGGGATCCTCCTCTGTTGCTCTCCTGAAGGTTTCTTCCCTTTTTTCCCCATGAAGGGTTATTTGGGAGTTTTTCCTGATCCGATGTGAGGTTTTGGGGCAGGGATGTCTATGTGTACAGATTGTAAAGCACTCCGAGACAAATTTGTGAAATTGGGCTATACAAATAAACTGAATTGAATTGAATTGAATATTGCACAGATTATTATATTGCACATTTTCGCAGATACTACACATTTTTCAATAGTTCTGTTGATGATCTTTGGTCTTAATCACATATTCAATTGCAGTATGTAGCAACGGGGTACCACTTAAATACTTAAAGTAAAGCCAACGGCATCAACAAGTCGAATTTACTAACATGTGTCACTTACTGAACCAGAGCTTCCACAACAGGTTGTCGTCACCTACGTTGCCTCCAAACGAACACCTCCAGAAAAAACCTTCATGATATAGAGTGACATCACTAGCGCCGTCCTCCATCACCACATCTCCGCGCTGAAAGAAGGAGTAAAAGATAGAATAATGCCTCCTTACCTTAATATATCACAACTTTAAAAAGTCTGCAACTTATAATGCAGAGTCATGGATGGATCTCCCTGGAATCCACTGATGTGATTAAAGCCTGAGAGCTGTCAGCAGATCACACGAGGCAGGTGTACAGTGCAGCTGCTTAGTCGGGTCAAAGGTCGAGCTGAGCAAGCACCTCCAAACTCATGTTGGTCCGGAGCCAAGCGAGCCAAGAATGTTCCCATTCAGGAGAACCTCTGGTCCTGACTTGCCTGTAACGTCGTCCATACGACAGTTGTAATGAAAGCTCGCCGTGCAGGCTGTGATGACGTTGCACCTTAAATATCAAGGTCGATCTAATCAGAGTTTGCTTTATTTTGAAATCAGCATAGCTTAACAAGGATAGTGGCTCCTAACCTGAGGGACAAGAACCCCGTAAAGTGGCGGGTGGGGTGTGTGTGTGTGTGCGTGTGTGTCCTGTGCTGCAGGATGCTGCCAATTCTACTAAACTGTCCACGAAAAGAAAAAAAAATTCTGCACTTTTTTCATGTTGTTGCACTAAATAATGACGCTTTAGTCAGTTATTAACTAAACATCCATTCCAGAAACTCACATTGTATTAAACTGCGTGCTACCACTCTTGGTTTTATTGTGGTAATATCATGTCTCGTTTCCAGTTTCAGTTCCCACTATGAAAAGCAAGGTATGTTTTAGTCAGTGATATTTAATACAGTCTCATACCACTGGGACTACTGGAATTTGTATCTCTATCACAGGGCCACAAGCTATTTCTCAAACGCTCCTAGCTGCACACACACACTGCATTAAACCGTGTCTGATTACATAAAGAGGTCCTACAGGGATGCAGCTCCACCCTGTAGAACATCTAGTGAAAGAAGGGTTGAAGCCCTTTGATCACCGTTTCTAAAATAGAAGAAGGGACTTTGATGCTATTTTAATCAACCAATAAAAGTTTCAAAATGCAACTTCCGATAACACCATTTAAAGCTTAAATACAAAATAATGTAATTACTGTGTGTGGCCTAACAGTTGACCTACTATTAGTAAATATATAATCACGATAACTACTATTTGAGACATAAAGAAGACGCAACCACCTGTGACTGAAGTCCAACACCCACCTCTACGGTCACTCCATCCGGACCGACAGATCCATCCGGGTTCGGATGGCAACTCTCGGAGGCCAGCAGCCAGTAATCAGTTCCAAACGAGAGGAGGATGAACACAGCTGCCAACGCCCCAAAGAGCCCTGCGAAAAACAACGCCACGCTGAGCTTCATGGTCCCGGGGACGACCAGCCACTTGGCTCCTGGATCTGACTTTCTTCTTCAACTACAGTGAGCGCATGAGGCAATCAGAGCTGGAAACAGCTGGTTTATGTTGATATCTTGACTCCTCTCCTGTCGCTATGTCTGTGTTATGGGAGGACAAGGTTGAGCACATGACTCCTCTGCTAGGGTCCCCCCCCCACACCCCCACTCATCCACACCCTGGGCTATTTTTGGGGGTCTGACTTGAGGCGGCTGCTCCACTCCCAACAACCCCACTGTGGGGGCTGAGCGTGTGCAGCAGTCGGGGTGTGTGAAGGGAGGGGAGCGTCGCAGAAATAACCGGCGGCAACTGGACACCCGGTCGTCTGCACGGGAATGTCAGGGAAGGGTGACACTGAAAGGACAGAAAAAGAGGAGAGTATATATCCCACAACATGCGGCACAACGCTGCTTGACCCACCAGGATGACCCGCACGTTAATATCATAACACATAATCAATAGCATGTCCTCTTAATGAGGGTGATGAAAATGAATGTGCAGTTACATATTGGGTATTTTCAGCTGTATTACAGCAAGAGCTTTATAAACAGTTAGATTAATCATTATAGACATAATACTAAAAAAACACATTGGAAGTATGTCTCAGAAAAAACTCCCATGAATAACAGAAACCCAATTTTCCAGTTATTATAAAATACACACACAAAAGACATATCAATTAGCATGTAGTTTTAAATGTAACTTAAAAGTCATTACGGTGAGGCAATTTAGCGAGTGCCATCAACACAAGTTGTAGGTGTAAACACACACACAGTGTACATTTAGGGGAATCACTGGTTTATTATCATATAAGGGGCTCATTTAGCAAATGTACACACTGATATGGCCCAGGCTTTCCACCCCCATCCACTGCTCTGTAGTGTGTGTGTTTGTGTGTGTGTGTGTGTGTGTGTGTGTGTGTGTGTGTGGTAATAGGTCAACATAATTATGAAATTATAGTCATGTAACGCGTCTTAGTTTTAACTGAAATTTCCCCACTGTGGGACTAATAAAGGAATATCTAATCTAATCTAACTGCGTTGCATTAAATTAATGTATATTGTTGCAAACACATGCCACTATATTTGTGGTACTGATTGTACTACATTAAGTGCTTAATAACGTGCAGTTATGTATTGCAATTATTTAATTAGAAATGTTGCTATAATGTGTACTTTTGCTCTAAAACCGAAATACCCAATGTGTCCAGTAGGTGGTAGAAAAGTCTCTAACCTGGGTCAGTCCAAATGTTACAGCTGCAAACAAAACAGACTGATCAATTAAAAATGTGTAGTTATACTATATGAGTTATGAAGGGCTATTTGCCATACAATTACAAAATATATTATTTATATGTCAACAGCAAAAAAAGAAAGAATAATAACTCAAATAAAAATGTAAGTCACGTTTGTATTTCAATATTGCACATATGTTTAAGTGCTTATAGGGACACACGCGCGCCCGCACACACGAACACACATGAAGAAAGTCTTTTTAAAATGTATTTATTTATATACATATATACACAATTCATTGTGTTTGTGTACTAAAATAACACAACATATTACAAAAGAGGAAGATCAACATGTGGCTTGTGTATAATACATTATCAGAACTTTACAAAATCTAAATAAAGTAAAAATCCCAATGTCGCTCATCTGTTTGTATGAAATAGTATTAATCCATTCGGTTACGTGACGTCCACGGGCGATACCAACTGTCGGAGCAGCCCAGGGGGGGTCAGACTCAGACCACGGAGGCAGGTCAACAACTGAGACTCGAAAAGTCGGTGCCGTCGTGGATCATGTGTTACCTCTTTGATAATCAGCCTCATTTCCCTCCTGCCACATGTGGGCAGATGTTTAAACCCGACGCGTATCACTCCGCCTCCTGCCCGTGACTCCTCCGCCGGGTAAACTGACGAGCTCCGTGCTGCCTCTCGAAATCAGTGAGAGTCGAGCGGATGAACTTCCGCTTGTGCTGTCACACCGGGAGGATGAACGACCACAAATGTAGCCCCTTATTCCAGAAGCCGAGAGGACGGTCGAGGATTATAAAATGCATCTACGTGGTGGGCTTCTTGGTGAGTAGCTAACTGAAACTCGATCGATCTATCTTGAGACTCTGTTGTGTTGTTACATAACTCAAAAGGTATAATGTGAAAAAAACAAAAACCATTTCACAATTCAGATATTAGAAATGAGGGTCAAACTATACAACAAACATCAAGATCTCCTTAAATTGCTTGTAGGGTATTAATAATGGCAGCAAAGTCCTATATTCTCTTTAACATAATAATCTGACCCTTGCATAAATGACACTCACCTGTCACCTGCAGTACAAGGATCAGGTTAAGTTGGCTCTATATCTGCAGACATGCAACAGCTACTGTCGTATTCATTGACTGTAAATATACATTATGTATCGTGGCTATAAGCAGCATATGATTAAGACCTGACATTGTACTGGAAATAGTTGTGTTACAAAAATGCATCAAACTAACTTTTAAATTTACATTTTAAACGTTATTCATGTCATCAAAACATGTTTGTTTGTGTCTGTATTTTGAAAAGCACCACCCTCAATTTTCAGGTGTTTCTCTACCTAAAGAAGGGAGCTCTCATCCATCAAGGCAGACTGGTTTGACACCTTTGAGTGCTTTCTGTTCAGTCGCCTCTTCACTTCGTCACTGTCAGTAACGTGTTGCAACAGGGTTCGGTCACTTCCTTGAGTTTACAAACACGCTGAAGTCAGACCAGCGAATATGACACTCTGGAGATAGTGAACATCCTAAATATCCGATAGCCCATCTGCAGCCTGTTTCTCAAACTGAATAATCATCTGGTTAGAGGCTAACAACAACACCGTTAGCGTAGCCGAGGTGAGTTCTACCGCTGGGGATGAACACACACTCTCTGTGACCGAGCACAGTGTGAGGAGGGCTCTGTTGAGGGTGAACACCAGGAAAGCTGCAGGTCCAGATGGCATATCTGGGCGAGTACTGAAGACCTGTGCTAACCAGCTAGCTCCAGTGTTCACCACAATATTCAACCTCTCCCTGGCTGAGTCCGTGGTCCCCGCCTGCTTCAAGAGATCCACTATTGTCCCTGTGCCCAAGAATGCTTCTCCAGCATGTATGAATGACTACCGACCGGTGGCCCTCACCTCGGTGGTCATGAAATGCTTTGAGAGGCTGATAAAGGACTACATCTGCGCCTTCCTCCCTTCCTCCATGGACCCGCTGCAGTTTGCTTATCGCCCAAACAGATCCACGGATGATGCTGTCTCCCAGGTACTGCACACCACACTCTCTCATCTGGACAGCCAGAGGGGGCTATGTGAGACTGCTGTTCATTGATTATAGTTCAGCTTTCAACACCATAGTCCCTCCAGACTGGCCGGCAAGCTGATTGAGCTGGGACTGAACACCCCCTGTGTGCTTGGATCCTGGACTTCCTGACCGCCAGGCCACAGGTGGTCAGGGTGGGCAGACACACCTCCAAATCCCTCACCCTGAACACAGGATCCCCCAGGGTTGCGTCCTCAGCCCCTACTGTACTCCCTGTACACACATGACTGTGTGGCCAGGTTCAGCTCAACACCATCATCAAGTTTGCGGATGACACAGTGGTGGTGGGCCTGATCTCCGACAACGACGAGAAGGCCTACCTGGAGGAAGTTGCTGATCTGTCACTCTGGTGCCAGGACAACAGCCTCATCATGAATGTCACCAAAACTAAGGAGCTGATTGTGGACTTTAGGAGGGTACAACAACAGAGGACGTACTCACCACTGGGGATTAACGGGACTACTGTGGAGAGGGTGAGCGGTATAAATACCTGGGAGTCCACATCACCGAGGATCTGACATGGTCAACGAACACAGACACTCTGGTGAGAAAGGCAAGGCAGCGCCTCTACCACCTCAGGCAGCTGAGGAAATTTAAAGTTTCCCAGAGGATCCTTCAGTCCTTCTACTCTGGACCTGTAGAGACGTCCTGACAGGAAGCATCACAGCCTGGTTTGGCAACTGCTCCGCTCAGGACAGGAAGGCTCTGCAGAGAGTAGTGCGTTCGGCTGAGCGCACTATTGGAACTACACTCCCACCCTGCAGGACTTGTACACCAGGAGGTGCAGAACCAGAGCCGGCAGGATCATGAAGGATCCTCACCACCCCAACAACAGACTGTTTCAGCTGCTGCGGTCAGGCAGGCGCCTCCGTAGTCACGCTGCAAGAACAGAGAGACTGAGACGGAGTTTCTTTCCTCAGGCCATCAGGACTGTGAACTCCGACCTCACCAGGACCCCCACATAGACCCACACAACTGCCCCTCTTAGGCACACACACACACACACACACACACACACACACACACACACTTACTGTAAATATTGTGTTGTTTTTTATTGTAAATAGTGTGTACTTGTTGCCCTTGCACATTCCTGCTGAGCATTGCCACTTTCATTTCACTGCACACCCTGTGTGTGTATGTGACAAATAAAACATCTTGACTATAAGAATCCAGGCTTTTGGCAGCCATTAACAGCTGAGGTCAATAATGCCACAACAAGTTAACCAATTAGTGGAATGAGTCTAGTGCCAGCACACTGAGTGACTTCAATAAAGACGTTTGGCAAGAGCTGCACCTATATCTCAGCAATGTGAGGAGATTCTCAGGCTGCTCTCTAAACTCTCTGTTTACTACTCTGGTTTTCAAGCGGCTCCTTCTCGTCCGGTGTGATAAAGTCCTGATCGAGATGCTCTCTGGAGCTCATTCCTGCTTTCTTTCTCCTTCACTTCCTGGTTTTCTTTAGGACTTGTTTGGCGTGAGCATGATCATACCGCTGCTGACCCATCACGTGAAGAGCCTCGGAGCGAGCCACACCGTGGCTGGTGTTGTAGGTAAGTTGTCGTTAGTAAAGTTCCATCCATGGTATTTGCATATTTAGGTAAGCTATTAATAATTAGGTAATAATTATTTTTATTGTATAGATTTTAGGATGTTTTAATGATGTGATGTAACGTGTCTTTGAGTACCTTGAAAAGCGCTGTATAAATTAAATGCATTATTATCATTATTATTATTAGTATGTAGCACCCCAACACTTTGAATTAGAAAGATGGGGTGGTTGGGTTCATGTCTCCATTATTATTGAGCATAATTTTAGTGATCAATTGGATCGACCATATAGGAAATTACCAAACTGACCCCAGATGACCGCTTTTAGTGAACACCATTTGTTTACTGATATAAATGATATATCCAACAATACAATCAAAACAAACAAAACAATCAAACTAAGAAACCGGATTTCTCCAAACAAATTGATAACATTGATGATGGTGATTAATTACTTAATTTACCCCCCCATTGGGCCCACATACACGCTCACACACACTCACGCTCCCCAACACGTTGCAGGCCTGTTGCAGCTCCTTCCTTCCAGCGCCGTCCTTCTTTCTGCAGCCGTGTCTTTCTGTAGCAGTGTCTTTCTGCAGCCGTGTCTTTACGCAGCCGTGTCTTTCCGTAGCAGTGTCTTCCTGCAGCAGTATGCACCTTCACACTTCATTCACCCATCATCTCTCATCTCTCTCACGCTCTCCTTTCACCTTTTAACTTCTAAACCCCGCCCCCACCAGGTGAGACCAATTGACACCTGTGTGCCCAATCAATCAATCAAGACAAGATATATATAAATATATTGATCTTTGTGGCTTATTTATATTCTTATTTGTATTTTCCCCCATGGCTACAAGTAGTAGTAGTTTTAATAGTATTATTATGATCTGCTTGACAGAGTTAACACATCTTTCAAATTTGCCTTTTAAATGATTGCCATGGAGAGAGAAATATCTGTAAATATTAGTCCCGAAACGATGGTTTGTTATTTGCTCATGATTTGTTCTATTTGCTATTTTCTATTTGTTTGCAGTGCGTTGAGCTTTCACGCTTCGGACCGTTAGACCAAACACGTCATTTGAGTTTGCAATTTAAATCTTTACAAATTAACTGATTATTCAATTTGTTACGGTAATGGAGAGGAAATGAATTCATGCCAGAAACTATTAATTTTAACGTTGAAAACATTGTGCTTCAAAGCTCTAGTGAGGTTTGACTTGCTGTGTGTATAATTACCAATAATGGTCTTTGTTATTGTTGCATGCTGTGTCCTCTAACTGAATTAAAACCAGATATGGAACTGTTGCAGGATCGACGTATGGGATATTACAGCTCTTCTCAAGCACGGTCGTTGTAAGTATTTTCTTGTTCTTCTTCTTGTTCTTCTTTTTATTTTTCTTCTTCTCTGTGAAAGGTCTCTGTCTCTCACCCCCACTCAACCTCTCCTGCTGGACAAGGCGTGCTCACAGTTAGTCGACAAAGTGGTTTGCATTCCACGACATCTTTGGCATTTTGTGAAAACAATAAACACTGGCTGTCAATACACTCCGTCTCTGCACATTCACACACACACACACATACACACAAGCTACACCTGGTTAGCCGCTGACACAAATATCACTCTTTTTACACAGGAATGCATTCATTTTCTTTTTTAATCCTTCCACACACCCAGACTGGACACTGCAGAGTTGTTTTCTCAGTGTATTAACCGCTGGATACAAAAATCAAAAGCCTTGATGATTGAAACCTTGTCCAACCTGTTAAGACGTTACCGCTACTCAAAGGAATGCAGAGCCGGTACTTTACAACCAGCGTGGCATCTGTCACACGATTCTCAGCTTCCAACGTCTCGTCTCCTGCAGCCTGAGATTAGTTAGAATTCTCGGGGTCATGCGACAAATTAAACAGATAAGTGGTCGACAAACTCAATTGGTCCTAATTACGTTATCTCATCAAGTGTGTGTGTGTTTGTGTGACAGAGAGAGAGAGAGAGAGATCCAGGGTGAGCTTGGTTGAGAGGAAAACTCAAGGTTTTGGGTTTGCTGTTTCATTGGTGGATATGTCATCCACCTTATTGAAATAGGGTTAAAGTTTAGGCCTTGGCTCCACCCGTACAGATGTTTCATGAGTTGAAACAAAGGTCTATACTCTTTCCACTCAATGTATTTTTTTTAACCAAATATTAATGCAATCCAACCACTCCTTAGATCTGTCACATTAATTCACACTCTCACTAGTAATGAACTGCGAATGCCTCGACTGTCAAATCCCCAACGGCAGTGAGGACAACATTCCAGCCGAGCGATGACGTATAAAAATGACTCAACGAATATCAGACGACAGATCTTAGCACACACATAATTTAACTGATGACATCAAAGAAAGTACAAATCTGGTGCAATATTTTTTTTTTTTTTAAAGGTTTAAAAACATGACTCTGGAGAAGTATAGACTTGATGGTATTGATAAAGCATAAGAAGTAACTGTTTATGCGAACAAATGCTTAAATTTCAGTTTTTGTTTTGTTATTGTTTTATATATATATATATATATATGGTTCTTTGGAACAAGTTATTTAAGCAATCATAGGTTAGGGCACCTATAAACTAGATAGCTTCAGCCTTAACTCTTTCGGTCAGCCACATGTATCGTTCTTCTTCTTTTTTTGACATTACTGGTGGTTGTATATTTTGCTGATAAAAAAAAACCTCATAGGTATGGGAACACCAAAGGACAATGTTAAAGATCATTCATCGTCAAATAGACGGTCATTTCCTGTTTGCGTGGCAGGGGAGCTGGAGTGACGTGGTGGGCCGCCGGTACTCCCTGCTGACCTGCCTGCTGCTGAGCGCCGTCGGCTACGGCCTGCTCGGGATGTCCACGAGCATCACTCTGTTTGTCCTCGCACGGATCCCTGTGGGTAAGTCCCAAACTAGTGGAGACATTTTGTATGTAGAGTTGTAATGGTTTGTATAAAATCCTATCTCATAAAATTTGAATATTTCCTCAGACCAAGTAAAAAAAAAGATTTATAACAGCAAAACAAAATCAAACATTTGAAAATGTGTTTCCAGGTGTTTCGAGTTAATTAGACGATTCAAGTGATTTGTTTAATACCCTACTAGTATACTTTTTCATGATATTCTAATATTTAGAGATAGGATATTTGAGTTTTCTTAAGCTGTAAGCCATAATCAGCAATATTAAAAGAATAAAAGGCTTGCAATATTTCAGTTGATTTGTAATGAATCCAGAATGCATGACATTTTTGTTTTTTTAATTGCATTACAGAAAATAAAGAACTTTATCACAATATTCTAATTTTCTGAGACAGTCCTGTATACTTGCACATGAAAATAAGAGTCTATGGTTTTAAATTAATACAAAAGAAAGCTAGGATAATCAATAAAGGATATTATGAAGGATGTTCTAAAGAATGTATTTTGAAAACATAGTCATTGTCATTGAAAGTATGATTATTGTATTATTCTGTACTACTGACTGTAAGATGTGTTATGCTTATTATAACTATGGCATGACGCGAGTATGAATGAAATGTATTGACTTTGGGAGGCGGCGTCAGAATGGGAGTTTCTAGAGATTGTCATAACAGCTGTTTTAACCGGAAGCAGACATTTTATTTTGAAGCCGATTTTATTGAGAAGGACTGAATATGAAGTATTGGGAGTAGCATTGTTGTGTAGTTGATAAGATTAGCCCGCCTCCTGTAGGGGTTAGCCAATAGCATGCTGTGAAATGTAAGGATCTATGCATGTGACCAACATACTAACCAATGATTGGCTCTAAGCCCAGTGAAAGGATGCCTTCACTACCGTAGGAGTTGTGAGACGTCACGTGTTGTCCTCTTGCGTGAATATGATAGACGGTCAACAGTATTTAGCTGCCCTTGGGCCTGTCGACTCATTGAAACGTGGCCGGCTGGGACAGCTACATATGCTTTGTGATCTTTATTCTTTTATTAAATACCTTTTTATATGATAACTTTCTGAATCCAGAACTTTTTCCAGCACTCTGACCTGGCAGATGTTTTTTTTTACTTAACATGTCACGTCTCAGTGGGGAGAACACAGGCGTAAATAATACAATCGATGATGGCTGAATTCCATTTAGCTTATCATCGTTTATGTTATCAGTAATAACCTTTTTGCTTTTCCTACTTGACACGATGAGATCAACATGCTGTGGAAATGGTCTGTTAGACAGATATCGCTATAAACCAAGTGTCTCTTTCCAAATAACTTTGCAATAGATCCAGATGGAAATATTTATTTGACCTTGTATGTTTTCTTTACTGACGTGCTTTGTTGCTGAATGCACCAATATGTATTTTTAAGTTAGAAATAAACAGTTTCATTCAATAAATTGGGAAAAAGTTTAAATGGGACAATAAAAACAATGAATTAATATGAATATATATACACTTCATTTTCATTTCACATACAAGTTGTAAAAGACACCAACGTTAGTTCCACTCTGTTTCTTTGCTCTTGCGTAGAATAAAATCTTGACTAGTGGTCTGAGAATATCTGTGAAGTACCAACATCCTCATAATCTGCACAAAGCCACCACCTTGATCCTAAAGGTGAGATCGGTCCCTCCGGCGTCTCACTGGGCGTCGACTGCTTTCTGCCCCAGGGCTGTTCAAGCACTCGCTGTCCATCTGCAGAGCGCTGCTGTCTGACCTGGTGTCCGAGTCCGAGCGCCCTCTGGTCATGGGACACTTCAACGCAGCCTCCAGTGTCGGCTTCATCCTGGGTCCCATGGTGGGCGGCCACCTCACGGAGCACGAAGGCGGCTTTTATATTTCCGCCTTCACCTGTGCCGCCATCTTCCTCACCAATGCAGGTGGGTGGATGGAAGAGGGAAATAACTGATTTACTGTATTTGGAGTCTTTATCTTACACGGCGATGTTTGTCCTCCCAGGGCTTGTGTGGATGCTACCGTGGAGCGAGACGTTAATTCACCGTGAGGACAAGGACTCCGGCAACGACACAAGCAGTAAGTCGGTTCCCAATGGCTCTGGCGCAAACAGTCACCGCCCGGTGTCGGCAGCAGAGGCCGACTCAGGCTCCAGAGCTCCAGGGCAGCAGCGAGGTGACCTCAGGTGGTGGGAGGTGTCCCTGCTCCAGCCTGCCTGGAGACAGCTGTCCTCAGTGGGCTCCAAGATCTACATGGTGGCCTCCTCGGACATGTGGGACCTCTTCCTCATGCGTCTTCTGATGGCTATAGCGATCATTCTTTACCACAGTAACTTCTCTCTGGCGATGGAGGAGCGTTTCTCACTTAAACCGAAGGTGACGGGCTATCTGATCAGCTACAGCAGCACCTTAGGGGCCCTGGCTGGTTTCCTGGTGGGGCCCATCACCCGGCTGTATGGGAACAACATGCCTGCTCTGATGCTCCACTCCACCGTTCTCACATGTTCACTCATTTTCCTGTACGCCACCGCGCCCAGTGTGTCGCAGGTGGTGCTCAGCTCCACCTTCTTTGCCATTTCCACCACTATCGGACGGACATGCATCATAGACATGGAGCTGCACAGAGGAGGGGCCCAGGGCAGTGGGACTCTGATCGGAGCCGGGCAGTCGGTTACAGCAGTGGGTCGAGTCCTGGCCCCTCTCCTCTCTGGTCTGGCCCAGGAGTTCAGCCCTTGTGGCCCCCCCAGTCTGGGCGTGGTCTTGGCTCTCGCAGCTGTAGGTTTAATGCTCAATAGGATCCCCAAATGGGACCGGAAAGGGATGACGAAAGAAAACAAAACTGAGTGACTGATTGAACTTGCAATCCTTCCATATCTACCACACAGAAGTGCACTTATTTTTGTAGGCAGCCCAGTGTGACGTCGTGTGAAGATAAACAGCAGGCTCACAGCGGGGGTGATACTGTTCTGCTCGGATACCTCCCGGCAGTCGTTATCTGCGGATGCGACAACATCACGGGCTTCAAATGGCTCTTCACCAGCAGTAGCGCTGCAGCACATCTCTCAGGAGAAGCATTGAGGTGAAGTTATAGCTGAGAAGTTTCATCTGCGTCCCCCTGCGCTGAAGTCTGATCCAACAGAAACGTGAGGGCCTTGTGTCGGCACCCGCTACTCGGGTCAACTTGGAAAAGCTTGGAAACAATGCACACTTGAATTTGTTTGTCATTTTTTAACCACTACATTGTGCAAAGTCCTCGTTGGAGTTACTGTGAACCTGCTGATACACTAAAAAGGCTAAATAACATTCTAATTAAAACGATGGCCTTTCAGGCGGTAACGCTGAGACTGTTCATAAAGGAGCTGAACCCCCCCCCCCCAGGGTAGGTCACGTTGTTTTCTAGGAGAAAGCAAGTTAGCCATAATTAGTTGGTTAATTAATATTTTACCTCAATGAGTTGTTTTTATGAATGCACTATATCCAAAAATGGTTCTTACGGTGGTAGCCTATATGACTAAATGTTTGTCCTTAATTTTGCATTTAGAAATGTTTATTTTTCTTAGGATGTTTGTTTAATCATATTTGTAATTTTTGTTTTAAAAAGGGGACCGATTTTTAGGCTCATACTTATACATTTGGTTACTAGAATATTTTTACAAGTCGTCATGTCCGAAACACATTACAGATTATTTTTGACACATTGTCTGTCTTAATATACCTGACATCATCCTCTGTCCATGAAGTAGAAATATATCAATATTCTTCTGATCATGCATCCTAATCTGAATGGCTTTTTGCATCACGTTTAAATGATCCGTCTGTATAACAGTATAAACTGCATTATATATTTTTTTTTGAAAGCCCAAATTCCCCCTGGTTCAGAGTGAGACTTGTATTGATTATCAGTTAATCCGTAAAGAACATGCCAGATTCATGCCAAAATCACAAGAAATAACATTTGTATGCGAGTCTTGAGCTGTAAATGACACATGGATGTTTCATTTAACTCTTATAGACTGAACTTACTTCCCTTTTCCTCTAAAGGCAGTGCCTTCACTTTCATATTTAGAAACTTGTGTCCATGGTGTGATTGAGAATTCTTGAAATCAGCTTCCAACATAGAACATTTATTACAGAAAGAATACAATATTTGGTCCATCAGTGCAACGGACATAAAAAAAGACCTCCAGTTCGTCCCAAGAGTACTTTGTACTGCACAGCAATAGTTCCTCATGTTAAACTAATATGGCTTATATATAAAAATACATCTTGTATCCTCCATTGTACAACTGTCACACACAAAATAGGCAACAAAGTACAAAAAAGGGAGACTACAAATAAAATAATTTAAATTACATAGTTTTAAAAACTCTACAAAAAGATAAAGTATTGAAATTCATGTTGATGTGAAATAACGGCACGGATATGATTTGCAGAAAGAGTCACGACTGACCGTTCATCTTCAGGCGCTTCACTATCGTGCACTGGGCTTCTGGTGTGGCCGACGCCTCCGACTACTGTCCACTTTGGGGGAACTTAATGGCCCTCCAGTGGTCCTTTATTTGGTCCTTGGGTGGTATGAACACACCGGAGTGTCCAAATTCTCTTGAAAGGCCACGTTCACACCTTGGAGTTCCACTGCGGCCGTCGGAGCAGAGGGTTCCGGGCTGCCTCGTCTCGGGGTTCCACGGCCCAGCTGGGAGGTGCGAGCGAAGGCCGCTGCTCCTCTTCCGCCGAGCGATCGGCCGAGCCACTTTCGTTGTCGCCGTGCCGGTGGCGAACAGGAATCTGGGGATCGCCGGAGGCGGAGTTTGTCCTGGACGTGCCACGCCCCGGCCTGCCCCGGTCCTGCCCCGAGCTCTCGTCCACCATGTCGACAGAGTGCACCTCTGTCAGGGTGTCCAGCCTGCGGAGAGGCATCATGGCTCTGGAGGAGGAGGAGGAGCGTACGGGCTGGACGGACCGAGAGTGCCTGGAGGGGTAGGCCGCCTCCGACATCGTTTCCTGATCATCTGGGACAAGTATAAAGAAATCATGAAGTGAATTTTATAGGCTAACACACATGTAATTAACCGGAATTGAGTAAATTAATGTGGGTACTGACATGTACCTCAATAGTAAACCTAATTGAGCGGCTGGTGGGTCATAACCATGACGATGTGGTGCAGCCAAACATTGGTAACAGTACAGCTGAGGCTCATGGGAATGTCATTGGTTTAGCTGATATTTAGTCATTTATTCTAAATTCATCTTGTAGAGGGATATGAATGTTCGTGATTGTCAATCCCAATAGCCAGCCCTCTAGCTGGGCAAAAAAGAAAAGTCTTGTAATATTTCACTCTAATCATCATATACTTATTCATATACCAGCAGGTAAGCAAAACGACACATGATCAAGTTCTATTTTCTGAGAAAAAGAAAAACATAACCAGTGAAGATGATTATTCCAACCCTAAAACTACTAAAGAGGCCTTAAATGAGAGTGAACAAATGGATGTTAAGTGGTTATTAAAAGTATTTTCAGATGCTTACCTGTATCGCTCTGCCTCACAGGGGGGAATTTTGAGTCCAGATTTTTCCCAGCAGGAAGAGAGAAGTATTTGTGGGATTTGGATGGCGTCTGGTAACAACATGGGAATAAAAAAAGCAGAATGGAAAGAGAGAGAAAAGGGAGAAGGATGAACGAGGGATGAGAACGTGGTGTTCCTGGCTCATAACGCAGCACCGAGTAGCCTCGAGTCAGCGCCGGCCGCAGCGAGAGCGCCGGCTGCTCACCGAGGACTGAAAGCTGCCCGGGCGGATGCTGCGGCGGATGCTGGCGTGGCGTCGTATCAATATCTCTCTGGACTGGCTTTCGTTGGGCAGCGCGTGCTTAGTTGTGTACGCCACCGTCTGGTTGAAGAAAACAAAAAGGGTACAAGATACATAATTATTATTATTACACAGCCGATCAACTGCTTTCTGCTCACAGATTGGACCATGATGGACGTCGCCATGCATTTACAAGCTTTTCCTCGTAAAAGGTCACTTCAGCTAACAAACCGATGGACTGTTAAAATGCTCCCAGAGGAGTCGGCATTCTTTACAGCTCGGACGACTCGTCCCAAAGTGGCCGCACCCGTCTGAACGTCTCCGTTTGGTATTTTCGACCTGCCACACGACGCTTTGTCCACATCTCAACATCGAGCTTTCTGACCGCCGCCTATTAGTTAGAGTGTTTGAAGTGTTTGTTTTAGCTCTAACAGTTTGCCACTGTGCTTCGGAGTCGTAGTTCTCAACCTTTGTTCTTGGTTGGAAAAACAAATGCAACACAGCGCTGAGCCACCAGTGTCTGATTTAATATAGAATATATATTCAATTTAGTTCATGGACTTACACTTATATGGTATTGAATATTTATTAAAAAAATATTTTTTCAAAGGATTTTGGAATGGAGGCTAATTTTAAGTATATATTTTTGAAATCTCATGTAACCCTGGAGTATGTGATGCCACTCCACGTACACCCATTTGAGAACCACTGTTCTTTAGAGAACCGTCTTAAGTCGATGCTCCCGTCCATCTCACAAGAGGTCAACACGACCTGACAGAGTAGGAGACAATCCAACACACTGTTTGTTCCATTGACATTACGATTTGAATTTGAATCTAATAATGTGTGTCAAACAAATACACATTTTAAATTGCAACATGATGCAAGTTTTTAAAAGGGACACACTTGCGTGTGAGACAGAACTGAAAAGAGTGAACAAGAGGGGCTCTGAAGACACCGAGACAAGATCAGAAGCACACGCTCCCGATTCCCGCCCCGTTGAAGCGTCTCTGGGTGTCGTCCTGCCCGCCGCAGTGTGTGTCTAAGCAAAGCGGCTCAGGGCTTCAGCGCCAAACACACCGCTGTGTGTGAGGAAGGCGTCGCAGGAGTTTGTCTAAGTGAGACGAAACCTGACGACGGACAAATGTGTCTCACAAACAGTCATCACAGAGTTTCAGATTAAAGAAATTTGGTGCGTTATTGACTTTTTCATGTAAATGAAACAAAGAGGATAACACGACTACTGTATGTGGAACATGTTCAGCTCGGTGGAGGAGCACATGGGAGGCTGAGCACATGGGAGGCTGAGCACATGGGAGGCTGAGCACATGGGAGGCTGAGCACATGGGAGGCTGAGCACATGGGAGGCTGAGCACATGGGAGGCTGAGCACATGGGAGGCTGTGGTCGTTGATCAATGTGAGCCAAACGCTGCTGCGGGTACCGTGTGAGCAGCTGAACGTTCACAACAACAACAACATGCAAATGCCCTGGTTTACAGAACTGGTGGTAGCTTTCTGCCTTCAAGCATTCAACCAGAGCCTTTTGGAGCAAAGTGTTACCACAAGATGATTTACTGCAATAATGCAACTTAGGAAAACTTGCTATATATATATATATATATGCATATATGTGTGTGTATATATATATATATTCAAGTAAAGTACAAATATCTAGTGTACTGACATGTGTAGTTAAATGTGTGCACATGACGGTCATCCTGACAGACCATTGAATGACTCACCCGCTGCCTGATCTTGTACATGTTCTTGGACAGGATCTCATGCATGCTCTTGAGATCGGGAGCCAGGAACTTCTTCCTCGGTTTAGCCGAGCCCTTCTTGTCCTCACTGCAGGACAGACACAAAGAAACAAAAAGGATGTTTGATGTGTGGAGACGACACGGAGGTGGCATTCCCGCCAGAGAGACGTGATGGAGGCTTCGTACGAGAGACACACAACGGACGGAGCGGCGCTGATGTCTCCCGACACGGTGTCCAGGATCTCCATGGCGCTCTGCAGTTCCAGCTTCTTGTACAGCGCCACGATACTGGACTCGGCCCGGTTGTCTCGGATCAGGATCTTCCGCAGGATCCGATTGTTGAACTTCATAAACCTGATATAGAAAGAAAAGGAATTTCAATTGATGAGGATGGACGTCTATCTGTCACAGCGAACTATGATGGAGAAAGAACAACTTTATGGTTTGGGAATTTATATTGCAACTCCGTTACCTTCATTTATTTAGGACTATGTTTTTGTAATAATTGTACAGTTGTATGTGCCATTTCACCTTTCGTGCTTAATTTTGTGGATAGTAAAGATTTTTATGCTGGTCTTTAAATAACGATTCATCGATACCAGGCATATGTTCTTGCTATTCTGCTGCTGTGACACGGCATGGGATTTTAATGTACTCTTTCAATTGCACATCTTTGACCAGCGGCCATCAGCAGACGCTCACTATCTTCTTCGTTTATGCAATCTCAACTTTGAGTTTCTTTCAGGGGCCTTTTTGCATTCAGCGTGGTCTTCAGATTAAACGCATGATCATTGGGATTGAGGCCATGTGACTGATCGTACAGGAACATCTGACTGATTAGGATCACCGTCCTGCTGAATCCTTCTTAAAATTAAAGGCTGTGTGTAAAAAGACTCCACTGTTCACCCAATAAAGATGTTAATATACTATATATATATATATATTTTGGTCACACCACATGACTATGGCCTTCTAATGCAGATTTCATGCAAGAGTATATATCCTGTATGATTACTTCATACACAATATATATTGTATCCTGTATGCATTTCAATAACACAGTGGTATACTAACCATGTGTACAGTATATGAAGAATATCGTATATATAAAAAAAAAACTTTTAAACTCTAAATTGTGTCAATTAAAGAAATAGTAAGTTTTTAGTTAAAGCAGGAAACTACGATGCACCAAAAATAAAAGTAAAGTAAAACACGTCAGAGCTTTTAAGAAGATGAGGGCGGAAGCTGAATCCGACACCAAAGTGTGATTAGCTGTCGACATTCCCACACAGTCTGGGAGGGAACAATAGCGTCGTCAAACAAAACACCTGAGGAGGAAACAGAGCAGGTAAATTTAAACCAAGAGGAAGAATCTTCTGTGAAACTTACAGTTTCACAGAAGATTCTTCCTCTTTAAACGAGTACTATAAATACTTGTGTGGCCGTTCACAATATATTGAAATGAATACCGTTTCTTTTTGAGCAGAAGGAGCACAACACAGTTCTTACTTGTCCTTCCAGTAGAAGTGGCTCCACTGCCCACAGAGGTCTTCTATGCCAGCCATGGTGTGCTCCATGAGCTGAGAGCATAATGAAACCCGTTAACACTGTGCGCAAATTCATTAAAAAAACACCTTGACAACGGTCACAATCTGCCGCGTACCCTGCAGTGGACCTCCACATTGATGGTGTCAAGATTGCGGTTGGTTCGGCGGACGTTGATGAACTCAATCAAAGGTCGGATGCTGATGCCCTGGGAGGAGAAAGGGAAAAGGTCACGGAAAAATATATTAAGAGGACTTTTAAAATCCCACCTGACTGTCAAAAGATAGGGCAGTAAATAAACTAAAAGATGACAGCATCAAGGCTCCATGCGGCAGCAGCAAAAATACCTGTTAAATCTCATTTAGTTTAAGAAATTAGTCCGAAATTGAGTTACAGTGCAAGATCATTATATCCAAAATACAGAGAAAATACTTGATAGTGAAATAAATCTTGTCTAGACATTAAATCCTGTGTTGTGTTTCAAGCTTGACAGAAAACAACAGGCCACTGAGACCATTTGATTCAATTAGGACTCACACAGACACAAAACACACATCTATACCGTGCTTAAGTTGAGAAGATAAATGATTCGCAGAAAACATCGTAAAATGTCTCGAGTATAATCCCCCAGTCCCCCTCTCACCTGGAGAAAGACGGTGAAGAGGATGACAGCAATGGTGGCCGTTATGAAGAGCTGCTTGCGGCCGATGTTCTCGGGAAGTGTGAAGGCCAAGGCGAATGAAATGGCACCTCGTAGGCCACCGTAGGCCAGACCGAATTGATCTTTCATGTTGAATGGGATGGTGCGGAAAGGGTTAATGATCTGAGTCAGCACCAAGACACCTGTGACGGGAGGAAGAGCAGTGTCAGTTACTTTGGGTTGAAATCTGCAGCGACTCATTTACCGACGCTATATCGATGTTGTGTTTGTAGCTTGTTTCACGAAATATACAAAATACATAAACAACGTATGGCGACAGTGAAAAAAACCTATTTTGCTGTCCTCTCTAGCATCTAATCTGTTGCATGAGGCGAGGTTCAGTCAAAACATTCATTTAGTTATTTTAAATGGGTGCTCAAGTTGGATTCAGTGTTTTGATATTCCAGCCGACCTCTAGCTCATAGCTGCCAACACCAAAGGTAAACATGTGCCGGTGGAGTTCTCGTGTTCACCAACAAATGTCCTGTTTACATTCAGTGTTATTCACTCAAATGCATTGTGTGTATCTGCAATGCCTGTAAACGCAGTTTACCGCATTGTTACCCTCATAATACATTTGCAAAGCAAAAAATTTTTTTAAAAATCCTATATCATTAAAAATATATGCTGTTGCTTGTTTGCAGTCTTCTTCTTCCCTGCCTATATTGCAATGAAGCCAATCAAAGTGTGTGCACATGCACGTGCACATACATGTGCGTGACACAAACTAAACAGGGACCCACTGGTAACACTGCTTCGTAGCACGACCAGGGGTCAAAGCCTCCACGGGGCCCCTTTAAATCATGCAGCCAGACCCACGGAGCCTCTCCTTACCCAGACCCCTCCAGACGAACGCAAACAGCAACGTGAACAGGATGTAGCCCCAGTTCCACTCATGTTCGGTCGTTATGGTGACGACCCCCAGAAAGAAGAAGATGAGGGTCTCGGAGATGGAGCCGAGCATCTTGACCACGTGGCGGATGGTTGTGCAGGAACGCTGGGACACGTTTTCTTCCACGTAGTACTTCATGGTGAGAGCGCAGGTCACAATGCTAAAGAGAAAACATGAAGCTGCAATGTTTTTTTGCAGAATTCTTGCAGCAATATTTTAATAATATTTCAACAGGGGGGGGGGGGGGCTGTTGAGATCTACTCACGCCATGATGGATGAGATGGAGAAGAGCTCCGCCACCAGATATGCCAGGTAGCTGTACATGAAGATGAAAAGCGGCTCGATCTCTCGGACCCTGGAGGTGAACCGCGTGGTGAAGGCGGCCGTGAAGCCGAACAGGATGCCGAAGCCCATCCCGCCGAGCCCGACCACGAAGAACCGCGCCACGCCGAGGAAAACGTCCACCGGCTCCACCACCGGCATCTCCGCCACAAAGTTGAACATGTTGTACAACACCTGAAAACACACACACAACCATGAAGCGCTCATGCTGACGCACACAGTCTGCCAAGTCAGCACGTGCACAAACAAGCAGCAGCACACACACACACACACACACACACACACACACACATCCCCGTGAGAGGTCGCGGGCGGTGTCACAGGGGCTGCGGCCTCTAGTGACACAGTTGCAGATAACGGTGATTTATTGGAATATTTACTCTGCGCTGTTTGCAATTTGATAATCTCATTTCACCGAGCGCACTGAATGGCTAACGGAAACGGAGCGTTTGCCAGAGCGACGGGTTTTGTTCCTTTTCCTCGTGTTCTGACAAATAACAAAGACAACGCCGCTTCATGGTTTAGAATATGCCGTCTGGCTGCACGCCACCGTTACCGCTGTGTGTTCAGGGAAAGACATTTGTAGACATTGTATGTCATGCGAAAGACTAAAGTCATTGTCCATGATACAATGCAGAGAGCACATTTAAGGTGGTCAGGATCTATATTTGTGTTCATGGTCAACAAGTCCCATGAAAAATGCTTTCCAAATTCCCCATCTAGTCTGTGGAAGTCTCAGCATTAAGCCAATTTGTTCTAAATACTTTTTTTTAGAAAGACTAAATGATTTCCTATAACAGCTGGGCATTGCGGTTGAATTTTTGGAAACTATATTTTCAGCCAGAGAGTTGGTGTCCAACAGCAGCAGGATGCTGTATGCTGGACAGTCTCTAAACAACGTAGCGCTGTACAGAGGAGGAAGACGTATGGCGACACGGACGAGTGCTGGTTGGGTCTTTTCATGAGTTTTTATGAAGAGAACTACATAATACCAGACACGCTCTGGGATGATGAGCCTGTCAAATAGTCTAACATTTATAAAATGCAGATCTGTATATCAATTTGAGGCAACAACAGAGTTCACTGAGCGGGTAACCCAGCTCTCAGAGAACTCGAGGACCTACTGGACCTTCCGTGGGTCCTCTCCACCATCTGAAGCCCGGACAACGGTTACCACCTTTCTCCCTAACTAGAGGCTGAGTGGACGTAGTTTTTACTTTGGGCAAACATTTGACATGTTGGTGCAATTCTGCAGAACAATGCAATCTGAGTAGAACTGACCTGAGCTCCCTCTGTCTCCTGGGGAAATGTGTACTAAACAAAAAAGGCACACCTGCGCTCAGAGCAGGTTAGTGTGTGTGTGTGTGTGTTTGTGTACACAATAACAAGAGGGTGATGGGTGAAATTTGAGCATGAGCTCATTTGAGTGAAGTTTCGGACGGCGTTGTCTGTAAACTGAACTCCTCCCTCACAGGCAAAGCAACGGCAACCTCACAAACCGGTTTGGCAGCCTCGGAGCAAACTCCGCGTCTCTGTTCCGTCTGGAGGCATCGCGTCTCTCACAGCGTTACTTCACCACCATTTATCTGTTTAGCAATGTAGTGCAAAGACAGTATGATCTCAGACAGGCATCCTAACCTGGAAAAGAGAGGGAACTAAATTGTACTGTATCTTGGGAAACCCGAGTGGAGCCGTTGGAAAAAGAATAGAAAAAGCTTCAGAATAAACGATAGTGGATCTGCCATGTTTTATATATCTCAGCGGTCTTGGAATTAAAAAAGTGGGTTTTGAATGATAGGTGGAGTCGCATTATGGAGAACAATGAGTGTGTGCTTCTGCTTTGTTCACACAGCAGCTGCAGCGCTTTCCCAGGGAACCTGTATTGTATCTCTCCCGTTGTAAGGGCCCACCGGCATGCCGGACCCCTGAAGGTGCCCTGCAGGTGTATTTGGTGACCGAGATGCCCTCAACACAATAAGAATGATTTGTACCGGACACCTCGCTCATTGCTCTGCGTGTTTTCAGAACTGGCGTTGTCCTTGAGGAATTCAAAGTCGGCCAACCTGTTGCAGGCCGTCTCAGTTTTAGAGTCAACCAACTCTCCGCCGCAGCCCACTCACCACAGTGACCGCATCATTGAAGAGGCACTCTCCGAACACCACGATGTAGAGCTGCTCGTTCACGGACACGTCCTCGAACACGCTCAGCACGGCCACGGGGTCCACGGCCGAGATGATGGCGGCGAACAGCAGGTTCTCCTGGAGGTTGATGTCCTGCACGCCGAACGCCTCGATCTGGCATATGGCGAACAGAGACATGCCGATGCCGATGCTGTTCCACAGCGTGCCGACCACTGCAAACCACAGCACCTGCACACGCACACACACACACACACACACAGACACAGACATAAAACATACACATTAGCTTCACAGGAGAGGAAGACATTGAAAGATGAGGCTGCTCTGTAACGGACCGTGCCGATGTTCTCGAATAAAGGCCTGGTGGGCATGAAGTAGGCCGAGTCCAAGACAATCGGGGGCAGCAGGTAGAGGAAGAAGACGTTGCTGTTGAGCACAGCAGGCGGCTCCTCGTGGACGGAGTGCATGATGGCCCCTACGATCAGACCGATGGTGATCAGAAGGCAGGACTCCGGCACCCAGACGGTGATCTTGTTGTACACATGGAAACCTTGAGAAGAAGAGATTTGGTTCAAAAACAGGAACAAGGCTGCCAGCATATAAAAAAAGGTCAACACAAATAATCAAGAGGCATAAAAGTTACTGTTATTCACCAATTTTCGCGAATGAAGCCAGCAGGATCCACATGGTGATCTCGAATGGGATCTGTATTCTGGGGTAATCCATTGTAAACACTGGCATATTCGCCTTCTCCGCGTCGGGGAAGGCCTGCGGGCCGTCATCGGGGACAATCGGCGGCAGGAGCGTGACACTGCCGGTTGGTTTGGGTGAGTTTTCCCCTCTGGAGCCATGCAGGAGACTTGAACACGCGAAAACGATGAGTACAAGTCCCGTTCGACGCGCGGTGCTCACCTCCATTGCGCACACGCCTAAAAGCCCTGAGCAACCTCGATGTGAATATCAATCCATCCAGATGCAGTCGAAAGGAGAAGCAGGGGATGGGGGGGGGGGGCAGCCTCTGCTCTTAAAGTTGATGGTGTGAATGTGTCCTGCAGTCACTCCATCTTCAGCAGTGACGCTGAATGAACTTTCCCCTGCGTGGTCTGGATCGCTCTCCTTCAAACTGCCGGACAACACACACCTTTACCTGCAGCGCGTCCACGAGTTCCGTTACAGGCTGGGCTCGACCCCGAGCCCTGCTCTGATTGGATGTCGCCTCGCAGCAGATCAGAAGGGTGCGGCGCGGTGTTTCCGCGGGCCATTCAGGAACCACTCTCGAGTTTCGGTGACACCAGTTTCCTGAACAACACGAGTTCCAACTTTTGCTTGTAACTCAAGAAGTTTTCCCAAATGTATCTAAAGTTAAAATGTGCATGATTAAAACATATTGACTCATGTGAAGCGTTTGTTTTCTTCCTTTAAATATGACTTGTTGAACCAGTTTACCTCTTCAATTAAAAGCAACAAAGGCGACCATTAGAGACATCTGTCCATCTCTGGCAAAGTATGTGCAAAGTATGAAAGCCCATTTCCACAATAAATAAAAAGAAAATTAGATTAAAAGGTTTGTAGTAATAGGAGACGTCAATATGAGAAAAAAAAACACGAGGCGTTTTTATTTTCACCTATAGGCTACAACTTTTCAATGACATTTGATTTATTACAAATAATGTTAGAATTAGTTGAAGTAGCCCTTAGTTTTTAAATTATTTTTTAAAAGTCTGGATGTTAAAATGTAGGATTTCGCATCTTAATTCAGGGAACATGTGAACATGTTTGATTGATACGTGGACTGGTGTTGAATCTCCTTTTTAAGTAAATAAAAAAAGCAAGTCACACTTTCTTTGGACCCTCATCTTGAAAAAACAAAACTCTATTATGACAAACAACAATATAAAAAAACGTATTTTGGATTAAAAGAGCTGTGTTATTCTTATCAATCGCAGCTTGTCCTTCAATAGTATTCAAATGACTGATGGAAGATGTATGTGGATATATATCAAATAAATCAGAACATTAATATAAAATAAAGAAAAATAATAAAGAAAATAAAAAATTATATATATACATCAGGGCTCCAGACTGCGACCAAATAGTCCCATTTTGCGCCTAAAATTAGACACAGTGCGAGTAAATTTTTCGTCAACTCGCGCATGCGCGACCAGTAAATTAGCAGATTTCTTTTTTTTGTTATTAAATATTTTTGTTGCTGACAAACTTGTTCTACACTTCAGCCCACTATAGTTAGCGGTAATGCCTGAATGACTGGTTTGCTAACCGACATTAACTCCAGAAGAAGAAGAAAGGAGACGAAAACCGAAGCAGAAGGCTGGCAAGCTAATGTGTGAAAAGAGGCGCACCGCAGCGGAGACACAACGAGGGCGAGGGCCGCAGAGTGAGAGGTCCACGAGGGGATCCTCACCACCGAGCGGCGTCCCCGTCCCCCGAGTTGAATCTTTGGGTCAACTCAGCCGACTCTCACATGTCTGAGCCCCTATACCAGGGGTGGCCAACCCGCGGCTCGCGAGCAGCATGCGGCTCTTTGCCTGGTGTCATGCGGCTCTTACGTTCATATCTAAGTTTGTGTTTTTTTGTATGTGCGTGTTCGCTTCGCTTGAGTTCAATACGGTATTTTTCGTCAAACGCGCATGCGTGAGATGAAAAAAACGCAAAGTTTCCCAGTAGGGCACGGGTCTCAAACTCGTGGGCCAAACACGGAAAGACCACATCCGAATGTCGAGCGGGCCGTTCTACGGTGGGTTACGCGAATGAAAGTGTCCGAAAATCAAACACTGCACTTACGCCATGAACGCCGCATTATGGGCAGCTGGATGTCCCGCACTTTGGCTAAAGTAGTTTACGGTGACGCTTTCTCCAGCCGCTCTCAATTCAGCGGACACGGTGTAAGAGCAGCGTTGCGGGAGAACCGCATCCGAATGTCGAACACTCTCTTCGGCTAAAATGGTTTATTGGTGGGCGTTTGATTACTCCAGCCCCCCATAATGCGGGGGGCTGTTGTCTTAGTACTGTAGGAGTCCATTTCTGTCATTATCATGTTGGTGTGTGACATTTACAACAAATCTGGCTGATCAGAGGTGTGTGTGTGCGTGTGCGCGCGCACACATATGTGTATGATGTGGCTCTTTGCGGTGACACAGTAAAAAATGTGGCTCTTAGTCTCTGACTGGTTGGCCACCCCTGCCCTATACACTGTCGCTCACGGTAAACGCATTCGATCGGGAGCGCGCGAGGATTTTGATAAAGTTAGCGGAAGGATCTAAGTGACAACATCCGGTTTTGCAAAGTTAGCGGAAAGAACCACGTGAAACAACATCCGTTTATCAAAATAAGATGTCGACAAATCATACACGAACATATAAAAGTAAACAATGAACTGATGTATCTTTATAGATCATTTCTGAGATTTAGCTTAAATTATGCTAACATTAAAACATTTACTGGACCAAGGAAGAGTTTATAAAATTAGTCAGACTTTTGTATGTTAAGAAAAGTCCTGTATATAGATTTCCCAAGAGTTCCAGGAAATGAATAATGCAGATGTGTTCCATACATATCTGAAAACTCATACAATAGCAATCAAACAATTTTAATGTATCAATTAGGACATTTTTCAAAGTAAAAGTCCTAAATGTTTAAAGAAATCTATAATTTCTTTAATGTTTGAGTTGCTTTATATATGTATTTCCTCATAGTCCTAGGCAATAATGCTACACAATAAATAGAATGCTTCAATCGACTCGGTGATCGGTATTATCGGTGATCGGCAGATACTGATTTCAGTGATCGGTGATCGGCACCAAAAACCTGATCAGTGCATCTCTAATCATAACATCATCAAACCCTAGATGGTATTGAAAAGAGAACGTGCTGCATAGTAATATTTATTTTTGATTCCGTTTCCTAAAAGAAACTGCTTTCTATGAATGCATTCAATCAATGGGTGGGGGGGGGGGTGGTGAGTGTGCTCACCCGTGTGCGCGCATCACGGCAGAACTTCGATGTCGGTGCGCGCATCGCTCTGTCACGCGAGCCGAGAATTGTTGACGGGGGGGGGGTAGACGAAAATTACAGAGTGGCGGGTGGAGATTTCACCCTGTTATAATGGTAGGGGAAACACTGGAGTTGATAAGCGTGTCTTCTTGTCTGATCAATACACAACTGTGAGGTGCGTGAATGGACAGAGCGGCCAGCTGCTGATCACTCACTCAATAGCTCGACCTGCACGAATAGACGGTGCGCGCGCAGCGCGCAAACATTTTTTTTGGGGAGCACCGAAGACCCATTTTGACCCAGGAAAAACCCTGTGTGCGCCCCTAAATTTTCTGCTTGCGCCCCTAAAATTTTAAGTTAGGGGCCACTGTGCTCCTAGTAAAAAAAGTTAGTCTGGAGCCCTGTACATTTTATTTTGTATTTTCTTTATTATTTTTTCTATAATGTATATATATATATATATAAATATTTATTATTTTTCTTTATTTTATATACATTTTCTGATTTATTTTATTATAATAATTTAGATCGGAATATATAAGCTTTTTTTGCTTCTACCTATACCGTTTCAGTCTGTTTTGTATATTATATAGAATACTATTATATTGTATTGCAATGATTGACTGAATACAATACAATACACAACAACAACAACATCAACAAAAACAACATATATGTTGTTATTTGGTTCAATGTGTAAAAATACCCACGCACTGTATCGCAAGTTATATTTGCGGGGGGCGGTGGCGGCTCTCTGCACACCGGGCCGACGGCGCCCCCCAGCGGCGGGAGGAGGGTCTGCGCTCCGGCGGCAGCTCTTACGTCTCGATGTGTCACACAGAGTCAGGGCGAGTCTCGACTGCAGACATCGTCGAGGAGCAACCATGATGCGCATCAATAAGAAAAGACCCCTTCGCTCCTCTCCAAACGGTAGGACATCTCTATTTGTGCGCGTGCATTCCTCGTGTGACAACACGTCATTTCCCGGTGTGTCGACGGGCGCTTGTGGATGCGGACGGCAGCTCGCAGCGGGAGCGGAATGAGACGTGTTGTCTAATGTCCATCGGTCTGCTTATCCTCTCATACACCGCGCCTTGTTTCTCGTGCTTGTGCTTGTCCTGCAGCACCATGCGGCAGCCTCAGCACCAGCAGATATATCATGACGCAATAGTTGTTATTGCCCGAGTGTCAGAGAGGATATGTATCCACACTAGAAGTGTAATGTGTTATTGGCTGCCATAAATAGATTCCCATTGGGCAGCTCTGGTGCGCAAACAGGCTGCTGGAGATCACTGGATGACACCCGGTTTCACGCAGGTGGAGAAGAAGAAAAAAGGCAAGAAGAGTGTTCTGGTTGGATTATGAGTCATTTTACATATATGTGTATATTTATTTTACATACGCGTTATATCTAAAACCGGGTGTGTTGCTCATGGAGCAATGTGTGACGTAATTACAGGCCTCCCGGATGCTCCCAGCGGAGCGGAAATGATTAGATCTGATCTGGTGAATTTATTGTTTTCACTCTTTTCATAACAGAGAGGGAACATAAAGACATTTTGAGAGGCTCCCCTTAAACTGTCTCTTTGCATCTGTGTGCTGATGTGTGTGTGTGTGTGTGTGTGTGTGTGCGTGTGTTTCTCCTGATACCTGGAGTAAAGACCCGCCTCCTGTACAACTCTGTGTGGGATCCTGTAGCATCATTAACCAGAGTTCATTCATCACATCATCAAAGGTTTCTCAGTTTTACTGCTGTCTTGGAAACAAGAGTGTTACTTCCTCCTTGCACTTTTCTTTGCACGCGTGTGTGTGTGTGTGTGTGTGTGTGTGTGTGTGTGTGTGTGTGTGTGTGTGTGTGTGTAAATGTCTTCCTCCTGGGGGTTGAATACTTTAGCATATTGTGCTCCTCTATGATCAACCCAAAGAATGTATAGAGCTGTGGATGTCGTCAGTCGTCCATGTGTCCATGGTTACGACATCAAGTAGGCGCCCAGGGGAGGCGGATCAGCTCAGCTGTGGACCGAAACGGGGTCAATACATTGAAATTGAGAGGGACAGCATGGCGGGGGGGGGGGGGGGGGGGGGCAGAGAAAGAAAAAAAGGGGAGGGATGATGACAAAGCAGAAGAAGGGGGACATTCTGGGGAGATTTAAAGAGATGAGGAGGAGGTGAGTTAAGGATGAGGACATCTGAGACATCAGAGAGAGACACACTGCAGTGCAGGGGGCCAGTTGTCATGTAGAGTTCCACCTGAATGTATATCTTCTTCTTCTTCTTCTTCTTCTTCGAAGCTGGAAAACCAAAGCAGTCGGTCTCCCACTGACCTGTTTGACCTGCCTATCTGGGGTCAAAGGTCACCTACAGGTCAGCAACTGTGGAGCTGGTCCAGTATTTAGCCTTTTTGCCCAGTGGCACTTCATCGTTGTGGCTGCTTGCTGGCCCAATTCTGAAATCTATATCAACGAGCTGTCAATCAGAGCTGAATCGCTGGGAATCTAAAAATCATTTCAAGTAAATTTTCAAGCAAGAAAAACAAAAAGTTCTCCGGTTGCAGCTTCTCGTGAAATAAAATTGGCTGCTCTTCACTTCTATGATTATTAATGGAATATTATCGGCTTTGGGACGGTTGGTCGAATAAAACAAGTCACTTTGGGTTCATAATAATTGGCATTTCATAGACTATTTGATGAGCCAGGAAAATAATCAGCAGATTAATCAATAAAAAAGAAAATCCTCACATTTTCATTTATTTTACGATTGACTGATATGATTAATCAATTAGTCATGTATTCCATAGAATGCCACCGGATGTCTTCAGGTGTCTTGTGGTGTCCGGCGTCCAAATGGATTAATGATGTACAACTAACAGAGAAAGTTTTGCGATAAACAATTAAATAAAGTTCTCTTAATCTATTTCCCATCCACTAATCAATTAATTGACAATACGTTTCAGCTGCGCTCCCGGGGGCCCTTTGCCCTTCGTCTCGATGAAGCCCACAGATGTGACGACAATGAGGATGTGAGGCTCCCTGTGGCCCGACATTAGATCCTGTTGGTTTCCCACAGTGCTGGCAGATTACAGCCTTTTAAAAGACGGCTCCCCGCTGACAACGACGCCCACTCAGAGTAATGAGGCGGAGCACCGGCGGCGGGATTGTCATCAGTCATGGTCTCACAACACAGATTGAACTGGCAGAGAGCAAGAGAGCATCACGCTCACACTCTGGATTCAGCGCGTGTGACTGTGATGACGTCGAGTTCGTCTGTGCGGAGGCGCGCGACGTCAGGACAGAGTCACGGCGGATAAAAATAGACCCCACTGTGCCGAAGCTCTTACACATGAATGCGCAGCGGTACGCACACACCAGCTCTCCTTTTGTCGGTGTGATGGCGGATGAACAGAGTAAACAACACACACACACACACACACACACACACACACACACACACACACACAAGCTCAAAAGAGGAAATGTAAACATTGACCTCTGAGGGTCTTTTGAAGCAGCTTTCAGCTCAGGCTAGTCGTCTGCCCCCTTTTCCTTTCCTCTTACCTTTCACATTTTCTTCAAGAACCATTTATTTGATCTCTCTCTCTCTCTCTCTTCCTCCGGGTTCATATGTGTTGCGTGCGTGTGAATTGCAGAGGAAGAAAATCCATCTACTGACAGCTTGATTGTCCTGTTGTCTGATTCTCACCCTCGCTGGATGCCAACCCGGGCACGGCCTCCGTTTCCTCTCCTCTCGCTGCACATACGCTTGGCAGAACTCGTGTTATTCAGGAGCAACATGAGCCGCCCGTCACGCTGCGCCGTCCAAAGGAACAGTCCCACTGAGCATGGACTGGATGTGGTGGAGCAATCCACGTTACATGAGGGCCAGGTCTGAGTGGTTGGTAACAGTTGTACAATGAAACAGTGATTATATTTAATTATCTGTTGCATGTTGGATATGGAGACATTTAAAGCATTTCCAACTGACTGTGTTAGAGCAGCGTCTCAGTGAACCGCAGGTCAGATTACTGCCACGTTGGGTATTTATATTCATGGGACCTATGGACGGGGATTGTTGGTGATTTAGTCCGTGATTTATTATCATGGTACGTTTGTGTGACATTTTCAGGTTTCCAATATTACTCAAAGATTTGAAGGACGGGGCGTCAGAGAAAAGTCACAAGATAAGATAAGATAAGTTAATCCTTTATTAGTCAGGATCACAGCAGCGGGTGCACATTAGAGCATTAATACAAATAAAAGATACAAAATAAAACACAATAACAATACTAAGTACTAATATTTATACTAAAATAATAAATATACAGAGGAAACCTTCTATATACACAAGGCAGTGACCAAAGTGAATTTCCAGCAGGTTAAAGCGTCCTGCTCCCCGAGATAAATCCTTTTGATCTGAACTGTTAGGATCTGTGTGTTTCCTGTTTTATGTTGAAGTCCCTGTCTCGTTTCCTGTTTCCCTGCTCTTCCCTCCCTGTGCTTGTCTGTTTCTTTCCTGATTGTTTCCAGCCACGCCCTGACCTCTACTCTTGAGCTTCTAGATTCTAGAAGCTCAAGAGTAGAGGTAGCTCGCTGCGAGTTCGTTCTAGAATCTAGAACGAACTCGCAGCGAGCTACTGGCAGTCCTTCTATTTAACTCCCTGTGTAACGAGCTACAGCTGCGACGTTAGTAGAGTGGCTTCAGGTGTGCGCCGGAGCGCGCCCGGCTCGTCCTCGTCGCCAGGTGCGCAACTCTCTAACAGCGCGCTCCGAGGTACCGGGTGTCTCGGGCTGAGGTGGGACCCCGGCTGGCTGAGTCCTAACATGAATGACTACCTGATGTTTATTCACAAAAGAAACAGCATGAGAATTGTTTGTTGCGTCGAACAGTTGAAACTTGTTTGCGTCGGTGTGTCTTTTCGTGGCCGCTCGAAGCGCTTTGCTTTTGATTATGCACTATTTAGACACAAATACCCTCCTTCAAAAAATCATTCTAAACAGGAAAGAGGCAATAAACACTTTATTAAGATTTCCACAGCGTCCCCGAATGTTGAGCAGTTTGGCTTAATTCATTATATCTCTGTCTGCATGTCGGTTTGATTTTAATCCGTCGGATCACAAATAGCACCAAAAGGTGACGACTCAGTGTTTCACTTACGACAGCTGTGTGAGAACTCACCCTTTCCCCCCACTGACACTGTTTGTATTAGCACATTATCAGAGGGAGTCGGGACTCACAGGAAACCACTCAACTCTCAATAACTGCTCATCTCAGAACGGAGCATCATGCCAAGACATCCAGCTGCCACGAGTTATTCATCGCTTTAACCCAGCGCGTAATGGAGCCTGTACTGGGATGCCAGTACAGCAACCTCCAGCAGCTTTGTAATGATGTCTTTATTCCTCTGAGATCAGCTTTCATCTCAATGAAAGGACGACATCGGTTCAAGGTTGCCCGGTCTGTCTCAACTGTTTCTATGGCGACGGCAGATGTTCACTTTGTGGTTTCCTTCTTTCAGGCCTCTGTCATTGACAACCGCGTGAGCACTCGACAACACAAGGGAAACCAAACGACATCTCCAAGAACCGACGCGGGCAGACGGCAGGTTTGATTTTGAGTCGGCTCGACATCGTTTTCCGCTCTTCGGCTCTTTTATTCTAGAAATCCATCCTCGGCCCCCGCCGTGACCCCCGCCATGTCCGGGAAGGAGCGTAGCCCCCGGCATCGGCCGTGGTCGGTCTACCGGGCCAACACGTTTGATCTCTCAGCGGAGATGATGGGGCTGGCTCTCTCAGGTAACTAAGTAACTGCTACCATGGTAACCTGTTCTACCACATCGGCGATGAAAGGGTGTTAAAAAGACCTCCTCTCTTCTCTCTATCCCACAGGCAACAGTCAGGATCCAGACGAGCCCGTGCTGGAGTTTAGTGTGGGTGAGTTGATGGAGAAGAAGGTAGCAACGCCTCGTCTCCTTTGGGGCGTCGGGACAGCAAAAGTGAAAAGTCAATTCACGTGCACACTTATTATCACCACTCACGGATCATCAACCGGTTTTAGACAACGTGACACGTGTGTGCAGGATTACAAAATGAGGAGGAAGCCGTGAATGCACTGCTGCACACTGGATGTGCTTCATGTGTTTGTTTACCGTTCACTGACAGCTTCATTTCCACCGGTAGGCCTGATGAGACGAGGTAGTTGAGCGTGACACTAACAACGCATTGATCCTCGTAACGACAGCGGCGAGTGTGTCTGTGTGCCCAAAGCTCTCCACACAGCTTATTCCTCTTTATTGTTGCCCCATTGTTGCTCCTCACACAAACCCACACCGGCTGACGCCTTCATTCATTACGATGTATTTACACCGTCCAGCCCACGCCGGAATAGTGCACCACGTGAAAATAGTCCGCAACAAATGGACTTTTTTTACTTCTGTTTGAGTAATGTTCTCTAAAAAGTGACATTGTACATTAATGAGGGTTTCAAAATTGAAATTGGAATTGAAAGGCAGACTCCTAAAAGCATTGTTGGTATACAAATGCAACTGTTTGCGAAACATGTTCACCATCTTATCTTCAATTGATACCATATTCATGTTTACAGCTGCCGATAATTAGGCTAAAACATAATTTGATGCTGCTTTGGATGATCTTGACACAGCATCATTGATCATTGGGAACACCACTTGTGTTCATCCTGAGAGCAAATGACTGTAAACATGGTGTTCCTTCCATGGCTGAGGATTAGTGGCCATCCCACCATTAAATCCCACCGTTTCTAATCTCTTTCTGCGTTTCTGCGTCGCCGCAGCCTGCAGCGAGCTGGTCACTCCCTCTCTGGACCGTAAGCCGACCAGCTTCGTTGCCGTCAGCTGCACCACTCCGCCCCAGGCCTTCTGGACGAAGCACGCTCAAACAGAAATCATAGAGGTATACGCCGCTGTTCGCTAACTCCCCTCGCCTCCCGCCTGCTGTTTGGAGACTTTGAAACCAGCTCAGCTGTCTCTATCTCTGTGTTCAGGGCACCAGTAACCCAATCTTCCTGAGCAGCATGGCGTTCTTTCAGGACTCTCTGGTCACTCAGCAGACGCAGGTCAAGCTCTCGGTCTACGACGTGAAGGACCGCGCCCAGGGCACGGTAATGCCCGTACACCAGAATCACTCCTTACATTAACACTTGACTCTTTGCAGTCTTCTAATGTCCTATTAGGAAGTGAATAGAAGTTATTATTTACTAAATCCTTAATAGTCAACAATTTACTGCAGTGGAAATCCTCTAAATCAGGGGAGTCAAACTCATTTTCACTGTAGGCCACATCAGCGTCACGGCCGCCTCTTAAAGGGCCGGTGTAACTGAAGCGATGTATAAACCACTCCCGAACATATTGTTAAATAACTCTCTTTGCATTTGATTGTTTATTCGAGAGTAGAAATATTGTACACAAGAACATTTCTCTAATATTACAATACAAATCCATTTAATTTGTAACCTTCAAAATAAAAGCACAGGATATAAAGCTGATCATGTGTCTTTCAAGCCGTCAGGGGCCGCATAAAATGACGTGGTGGGCCGCATTCGTCCCGCGGGCCTTGTGTTTGACACTTGTGCTCTAAATCCTGTGTGTGTGTGTGTGTGTGTGACAGATGTACATGCTTGGTTCCGCCATGTTTTCTGTGAAAGAGCTGCTGCAGGACCAACACCACAGACTGCACCTGACGCTGAGGTAACACGCTGGGCCTTTTTTCCCCTCGACGGGCGACGACGTGACGTTTGAGTTCAGGGTGTTTCATTCGGTGCGTGTCACTGTGGGTCAGATCAGCGGAGAGCAGCGGCGTGGGGAACATCACCGTCATCGCCTGGCAGATCGAGGAGAAGCGCGAGCAGAGAGCTCCTGTGGCCCGGTTACAGAGAGGAGACACCGTGAATGGAAGGGTGAGTGGAAGCGTTGGGGGTGATTCATTGACTATTTGTTTGGCGTAAAGTTTATCAGCAAATATGTTGTACAATCGATTAATTTAAATTCTTTTTTCCCCGCACAATACTAAACATTCCTTAGTTGTGAGCCTTTTCGGCTTTTGTCTCGTGATGAATCGACAGTTATACCTGTACGTGTCTGTTGGTTGTACAAAACAAACCTCAGAAGGCCGTTTGAGTTTTTTTTTTTAGGCCCAATTAAAAAAATTATGAGAATAATAACCGAAAAAATATATCCAACCTCTCATTGTTTTACCTGTCTAATAAAGAGTAGTTTATGATGGACACCTCACGCTCGACGGAAATCAGGACTGGAATGCGATGGATCAAGTTCAACAATATTTAATGGCAAGACGTTTAACAAAAGTTTAACAATCAATCAAAGCTCACGATCGTGGCTTCGTAGTGATCCAGGCTCCACAAGTACAAGCGAGTGTTTCTGTCTAACCCAGGTCAAGACGAAAAGAGCGATTTCTCCCAGCACAAAGAGGTATTAGTCGTCAACAGCTAATCACCTATTCTCAAAGGTTAGTCCTTTGTTATTCAGTCCCGCAACACCTTCTCGTTGGCTAAAAGTCTGCTATCAAAATGGAGGGGTCAAAGGTCACGACCCCGGGTCACGACATCACTTCCGGTCAAACTACTAAAAAAAGTCCCTTCACAATAAATGTCCAGTATGTTATTCTCCGGATTAAAATAACGTCACGGGCTTCAACCGTCTTCGACATTCCTGAAATACTAACTAACATTCATCCCCATGCAACATACATGTAAAACGTACCTCTTGCCATTCACATTTTAACATCACATACAGTCAATTCAGTAAACAGTGTCTTTCCATAATGCTCGGCAATAAATTTATAATAGTCATAATAATATTCTCCCTAATATTTCCTATTATAATATCTTTCTATATGTATTCATTTAAAGCATAAGACTTCCTCTATCTACATGTGCAAAATCTAAATAAACTGTCACAACTTAACACTAAGCATCACCACCCTCAGCTTATTTCTCGTTGCATTGTTTTAAATAACAGATCACACACCGATGAAGGAGAAACACACCCAGGTCTTCTTTTGGCCAACATTATAGTTTGTTCTTTTGTGCATGTGTGTGTCAGATGGTTCTCCCTGTTGATGAAAGCCTGACTGAATCCATGGGCATTAAATCCAAGTCTGCATCTCTGTGTAAAGACCCTCTGCTGAAGGCTGGTGAGTGTGTGTCTATTTAAACTAGACATCATGTAACCGACTGCATTGTATGCGATGGTGATTCCCGGCTGTGGTGACACGTGTTTCGGTGGTCTTCAGTGTTTGGGGGCGTCATGTCTCGGATGTACCGGCTCCCCACCACCGACGGCAACCACCTGCGGGTCCTGGAGCAGATGGCGGAGAGCGCACTCTCCCTGCACATTCCTCGACAGTTTGTCAAGCTGCTGCTGGAGGAAGACGCCATCAGGTAAAGTCTGAACAAATGGATATTATTGTTATTATGAGGCTTGAAGGTCTTTGCAGAGCAGCAGCAGGGTGTTGTAGTGCAGCGATGTTCAACTCTCTGTGTCTCGGTTGTTTTTACATTTATTGTAAACCACAGACTTTTAAAGCCTTTGGTCTTTTCATTTCCTTCTCTTTTCCCCTTTTTTCCTTTATTTTATATTTTGCTCTGTACTAGCATCGCCAAGTGCATATCATTTTCCAGTTTTCCATCAAGTGTCTTGTAAAAAAAAAACACATTTTTGTGTTGTCGTTTATGTTCTTTAACTTGGGAAAAGAGAAATAGTTCATTCAAAATTCTGTTTCCAATAGAATTCAAATTTTTTGTTCATTTTTAATCGAAAGAAAGAAAGAAATCTACATAAATTGTGTCGCAGAATATTTCTTTAAAAATCGTCTTATCCGTTTTATATTATCCTACATGTGCAAAAAAGCTTTTTCATGTCTCCTTTGGAGACATTGAACTGTGTGTGTCCTCCATGTGATATATCGTGAACTGTGTATTCATTTTTTCTCATATTGTCAGAATCAGAATCAGAATCAGAATCAGAAACAGGTTTATTGCCAAAGAATGAATGTTTTCACAAACAAACGAGGAATTTTTTTTGGTGGAAGGTGCAACATTTGGACATGACAAACAACAATCAACGCAAGGAGGGAGGAGGAGTGGGAGGAAGAGGGAGGAGGAGGAAGAGGAAGGAGCGGGAAGAAGGAGGAGAGAGGAAGGTGGAAGAAGAGGTGGTAGTCCTGGGGGTGACAGTCAGTCAGTCCCGGGGTCATACGACCGCAGAAACATTCTTACTAACGGTGACTTGTAATGAGGATCTGAGAGGTTGGACCTGCTCAGCCGACGGTATTTAAACAAATACCAAACAGCTGTGAGATCGTAAATGCATGTGTGTGTGTGTGTGTTGTGCAGGGTGTGTGAGCTGGAGGAACTGGGCGAGCTGTCTGCATGTTGGGAGAACCTCAGGAGGCAGATCATCACTCAGTATCAGACCATCATCCTCACCTACCAGGAGACCATCAGTGACCTGCACGAATATAAAGGTGAGAAACACGAGCTCTTCGTCACATCATGTTAATGAAGAGCGCGCCGCACCAATCCAATGTGAAAACACACAAGTCAAAGTCAATCAGTCACAGGAAGTACCACACATTTATAACCTAAATGTTAGTGCAATAACCAGTGCAACATAATTATGTTCTTATGTAAAACATCACATTGGGGCGCATCTGTAACTTGTTCCGGTATTTACAGATACAAATAACCTTTCTCTTACTTTCTGCGCCCTCTCAGGTCCTTCTTTTAAGTCGAGTACACTGAAAGCTGAGAGGAAGTTGGAGTTTATTCCTACTAATCTGCACATCCAGAGGATGAGAGTACAGGGAGAGTCTGGCTATGGTAGGTATTTATACCAGCAGACATATGTGTCGCCAAGGTTTTTAATGATATTGTTTCGTCATGATCTTATTGCATACTCTTTATAAATGTCCTCTGATCAGACCGGACGTACGATGTGGTGACTATCGGTGCCCCTGCAGCACATCATCAGGGCTTCAAAGACTGCGGCCTTCGAAGACTGCTGCATCGGCTTGAAGAAGCCAGGAAGCAGTGAGTAGAGAACAGGAAACACATGAGCTCCATAGTGAATTCACATAGTTTGATTTAATGAGTGGTTGATTCTGATTTTTGTTCTCTGTTTTTTACCTCACTAAATCAGCACGTATGAGGAGGAGAGGTGAGGCGATGAGTGGTGTCCTGTAAGATTCTGGTGTTGTTGTTTTTTTTCTTCCATACTTCATCTTCTTTATCTGTTTGTTTCACCCCGCCTTCAACACACAGCCACAGCTCTGCTGGTTCTGGGTCTAAAGGAATGGCATACCAGCCTCAGGATGTTGTGAAAGCGAAAGAGCTGATTGGTCAAATCAACACTCTGAAGACACAAGTGTGTTACTACACTGAACGCCTGTCCCGATCCGCCAAGGAGCGCTCGGCCAACGCTCTGGAGAGAACCCTGGCCATCCTGTCGGAGAAGGTAGGAGGCGGCCCGGAGGACCCGGAGCGTGTCGATCAAGTGCTGAGATGTAGATTATTCTATGTTTGATCGTAGTCTTTCACTATTTCCTTCTGCTTCTCGACCCTACGCAACTTGTTATGTTCACGCTTATTGTCTGAATAGAAGTGATGAGCAGTTCTTTAGGCTGAAAATGTTTTTTTAAATGACATTTTTGAGTAAATAAAAAAAGACTGACAGAACACTGACATCGTGACGTCGTCACCAACTCACCGAAGACACAGAAACATTGAAACAACCAACATTGTCAACTTTGTTGAGCGTTGAAATATATAGCGAGGAAATATAAGATTGACAATAATTTCCAAAAATAATCCTCTCCCTGTCCTCCTGCAGACCCGTCAGCTGGTGACCGTGTGCGACTCCAAGATGCTTTTCTCGGCCATCCTCGCGCTGGCATCCGCCCGTCCAGAGTCCACTCTGCAAAGCACCCCGTCCCCATCCTCCACTTCCCTCTCCCCCTCCTCTTTTTCCCCGTCGCGGTCCCCCTCCCGCCGCCCGACCTCCCCATTCCGTGCTGCCACCTCTCCTTCTCGCCATGCCATTCCTCTAGAGGGCTGCGAAGGGAGTAGAAACAAGCGCTCCTCCTTGCAGGCCGATGAGGATGACTGGGTAAGATGAAAATACATGTGCCTTTTTGATGTCTGTGTTGGTGTGTTTTTATCTATATTTAAAATGTTCATCTGTATGTGTGTGTGTGTGTGCAGGATAAGGTTTGGCTAAATGTGAATAAGAGCCTGGAGTGTGTGATCCAGAGGGTGGACGGGCTGCTGCAGCGAGACAAACTCCAGAGCGACAGTAGCTCGGAGGATGTCTTCCTGCTCGCCAGCGAGGAAACGGGGAACACCAAGAAAGGTACACACTGCTGTAAGGGATTTCATGAGGTATCCATGGAAACCAGCAACTAGCCGTCAACCTTCAACATCATCATTCTCTCAGCAGACTCCTGCATGCCTTTCACAAAGGTTCCTGCTCCTCGTCACGCGAGCTGCTTCAGCGTTGCCGCATGTTTAGGATCTGAAACATAATGTTGTCCTTATCCAAACAAACTTTCTCTCTCGCTCGTAGATATCAGCCCAGAGGTAGAAAAGAAGTCCCCAGGTGAGAGCATCATACACCTAAATAGTGATGATGTGAAGAAAAAAATGTAATTGATAAATTAGAGCTTTATGTCATTTCAAAAAGAACCGTTTACAATATCGTAGACATATTTAAGAAAAGGAAAACATTTATTCAGATATTTAATGAACTCATAAAAGAAAAGAAGAACATATTTCGCTTTTTTTCCTCCGCTATTGTCCACGCGTGTGTGAAGTGATGCGTGTCGTGTGTGCAGGCGAGTGGAGCGACGCCCTGTACCCTCTCCTCACCACGCTGACGGACTGCTCGTCCCTGATGAGCGACAAGGCCAAGAAGGCCATGGTGTTCCTGCTGATGCAGGACAGCGCCGCCACCATCGCCATGAGCCTCACCCTGCAGTACCGCCGCGACGTCGTCTTCTGCCAGACGGTGGGTCGACGCCCTCCTCCTCCTCCTTCGCCCCTCGGTCTCGCGAACATATACGTCGGGGTTTTGGAGAGTGGCTTTGAAACACGTGGCCGTGAATTGATGCGAGTTGTGCTTGTCTTGCAGCTGACGGCACTGATCTGCGGCTTCGTCATCAAGCTGAGGACCTCTCTCTGCGACTCGGGCTTCCTCAAGCAGCTGCACACCATCGGCTTACTGGTGCAGTACGAGGGCCTGCTCAGCACTTACGGTAACCTTAACCAGAGCACATGGGTCCAGGGCCCTCACTTCTCACCACATGTCACGGAAAACTGTTTTGTGATATCAAGCAAAACATGCAGGACCACGTCGTACCATCCTTGTTTCTTTTTTAATTTATTTTTTATTATAAGACAAAAGACAATACATAACACCTAGAGGACGACGAAAGAGTGTGGACGACAAAACAGTGTCCAAAACATCATAAAGTCAGAGTATTGAGAAATGCTGTGTGTGTGTGTGTGTGTGTGTGTGTGTGTGTGTGTGTGTGTGTGTGAGCTTTTTTTATTTATTTTTTATTTAAAGAAACAAAATACATGGATGAAGGCAGATTTATATGTATGAGCGTATGCATGACCGTGGAATTGAATTGGTTTCCAGGCAAGGGAAAATAAATGAATTAAGATGAATAAACTAATCAATAAGATGACGAGTGGTGTCATGTTTGTAAAAACATAGTGAATGATGACCAGATGTCGTGGTGTTCTGTTGTAAATGATAGATGAGGTGAATTTTTCCATTGAAATATATTCTGACATTACATTTTTCCAGTGTGGGGTATGTGTGTTATTCCTTGATTTCCAGTTCATAAGTATTGTTTTCGTGTTTCTTTAAGGTGAGGAGCTGGCCATGTTGGAGGACATGAGCGTCGGAGTGATGGACCTGAGAAGTGTCACATTTAAAGTCACCCAGGCGACGTCGGGGTTCGCCCCAGACATGCTGCCGGTGATCACGGGAAACCGGAACGGCTTCAACGTCAGGGTTCCCATGTCCGGGGCGATGTTTGACACGCTGCCGCGCGAGATCCAGAACGGGATGCTGCTGCGCGTGCAGCCCGTCCTCTTCAACGTGGGAATCAACGAGCAGCAGACGCTGGCTGAGAAGTGAGTCTCTGAGATGAGAGGACGGGAAAGAGAAGGGAGAGGAGAACGGGACAATCGCTATTCTAGCTGGTTCGGTGCCTTTTGAGACATGAAATATTTCAAATGTTCATCACACATACGACACTGCCACTTATCTGAGTGGCTTTACCAAGTAACAAGAAGAATGGTTATTATTTAAACAATAAATACATTTGGCGGGGTTCAGCTTTTATGTAGTTTTCTATGAGATGAGGCATGCGGAAAAAAATAATAATAATAAAACGTTAGCCGTGTCAAAAATTAAAGAAAACGTTAGACGTGTAGATATTGCTTTGGCCGGAAAACAGATTTAAAATCCCAAAATATATATTAAAAAAAAGTCAAGGTTTGAAATAGGAAAAAAACCAATGTTGTGATTTATTATGAAGAAAGTAATGTCTCACTTCAAATAAGAACATGTATAAAAGTAATAACACAGTGATGTGTTGTATTTATGACCTGTTCAGTCATTAAGTTTTATTACAGTTAAATGATGTTGCGCTTTATTTATTCTCAATGTATTTGACATGGAGGAAGTACAAAGTGCAAAAAGAGGTTTGAATAGATGACGTGAAGGAGGCTGCTGATTGGAAGAGAACTGGGTTGAGAATATGCCATTAAAAGACATCAGTGCCCTGTATAACACTGCATGCAGTAGGATGAAATATTTTGAAATTACATTATTTATTCGGGTAGGACAAGTGTGAGAGTCATGAAAGAGTTCCACCCTGATGTCACAGATGTGTGTCCAGGTTTGGAGACACGTACCTACAAGAGGTGATCAACAAGGAGAGCATGACTCGCCTCGGCTCGTACTACGACCAATTTAAAGAGGTCCTGCCCGAAGACTGTGAGTTCACACTCATGCACTTAAAGCACTTTTCTCTGAAGGAGACATGCGTATCTCCACGTTCTCATACGTAACTCTCCCCAGGCCTGCCGCGCTCTTGCAGCACCACCAGCGTGCCCGAGCTGCTTCGACAGCTTAGCCAGAACGTGAACTCCAAGAGGAGCAAGAACGTGGAGATCTTGTGGCAGGCGGCCGAGGTAGAGCTGCCCCTCGGGGTCTCTTCGGTGCGAATTTAAAAAAAGCTCCGTCTTCCCCCTCTGATCTCTCTTTTCTTTTTCTAACCCTAAAAGGCGTGTCGCCGCCTGAACGGAGTGCGTTTCACCAGCTGCAAGAGTGCCAAGGACCGCACAGCCATGTCCCTGACCCTGGAGCAGTGTCAGATCCTGCAGCAGGACCACGCCCTCGCCCCGCAGGTCTTCTACCAGGCCTTGGACTGCATGCGCAGGTCAGCCGATGAAGACACAATCGGATTTGATTCGACCCCCCCGTGTATACAAACGAATTAGAAAAGTAAAACGGTGCTTCTGCTTCTCCACAGTGAGGGCTGCAGGAGAGAGAACACCATGAAGAACGTGGGATGTCGTAAATACGCCTTTAACGCCGTCCAGCTCAAGGCCTTCCCCAAACAGTATCGCCCTCCGGAGGGCACGTACGGGAAAGTGGAGACCTAAGCGGACTCTCTTCCGACTGGAGGAAAGATAAAAAGACTAAAGGGGGGGATGACGACGACAAACAAAACGTACCAAACACCAACTGGAACAACAGCCCTTCGTGTTGTGCTTAGTCGCCGTTAAGATGATTATTGTCCAAGTGCCAGTGCCACTGTAGATTGTTCTAGAGCGGTTTCCCCTCTCCTCCGGTCGTGCGATACACTTTTCACAGCCACTTGAGGGCCAGACAGAAGTCTCTTACATGGCAGCAGCGTGCAGACACCACTCATGGCTGCCGTGTACCAGTCGTAGCACCAGACAGCAGTCAGCTGACTCCCAGAAAATAAGATGTGCAAATGTTTCAGCCTCCAGAAAGGTGACGTGGGGCACGTGTTTGTCCTCTCGCTGCTTTCATTTGATCCGATCAGTTAAAGGATGAGGCTGCAGGTATTCCACTGTTCGACACATATGCAAGACCCAAACGTACAAGATTTAAAGATTAACTATGTTGGTTTCTGTTTGTGTTTAGGAGGTTTAAATGGTCGACATTCGGCGGAAGGATGTCGTGGGAAAAGTATTAAGAAACACACAATCCACTCTTGGTTTTGGTGTTTAAATGGGATTTATTGACAATAAGAGAAATGAAGAATCATACCAACTGTATCCTTTAAAGCTACACTCGGTGAAAAGGATTTAATTCCAGCCCTAAGCTGCATTGAGAGCCAACAGATCGTATCTTCGCTTCACTAACACATTTAGGAACAGCAGCAAGCAAGCATGCGTGTGAACGTTCTAATGATGGAAATGATTTCTCGCAAATATCTCTTAAAAATATGCTTTAAAGAAAATTCCTGAACCTTGGAGCTGCTTCCATGTGAAGTTGCCTGGCGTGGCTTTTATTAGACCATCAGGTTTGTCAGAACACATCTTTGATTGTGAACTAATTTCTCTGGACCCAAAGTCAAAGGACTTATTGAGTCTTCCCGCTGTCTCTCTTCTTCAACCACACATACATGTCCATCACTTTATCACTCCACAGCAAGCACAGCCCTTCTTTCGAAAGTACATATCTCGTACCACTTTCTGCCATTTGTATTACAATGACGTGTCATATTTTGTGGTTATTGTGTTGCTACACTGGGAGCATCAATGGACAAGTGGTTTGACAGCCCTTCGAACTTTAAGCGTTTTTATTTATTTTTATTAGTGTGTGTTCTCAGTTTTACAGCACTATGCAGAACTTTATGATTGACATTGGATTAAAAACATTTAAAAAGTGTATTAATTGAACCTGCATGAAGACAAAAAAAAAATACTACTTCATGCTATTACAAATGTATACTGTTGCGATTACCCTTGAGCCCTTGATAGATGTTTCTAGACTGAAGTGAAATAATGCATATTGCATTTTTCTACCAACCATCAACAACACTTAATCTGTCGGTTTACCAGCTCCGGGCTCCAGTTTACTTAATTGTATAAAACTATCATAGACAGAAATGTTATTTTGCTTACATGTATTTATGTTGGTCTGGCTGTTTTAGTTCTCTCCAGTTATTGAGGTAGTACGAACCTGGTTCTGATCAGTTGTACATGCACACAGGTTGGACCTGCAAGCTTTTTTTTAGAGGCCTGCACCCCCTCAGAGGAATGAAGTGAAACTAAATAATGAATAAAGGCTTGTCAATGCCAAATGTGTGTGTCAGTATATGAAAGTAGTTTGTATGGTTTGTGAATTGAGCAGTACATATGTCATCCTGATAAGTGTTGGAGAAGGATCTAAGTATCACCATTTGTTTTTCTCTCTTTCAAAAGGAGCTCCTCAAGGCTTAATTACGAACGAGCAAGCTAATTATTAGCAATATGCACAATACCGGGACCCTGAGATGTAAGCAGATTAATGCAATTTAGCCGTCATTAACTTGATTATGTTTGACAAATAATTAATATAAACTAAAGAGTATTTCCCTTTAAGGGTGTTCTCGGAAGTGACGTTTTGCCATAGATTGTATCCTTGCAAAGAATGATCACTTTGGTATTCAAACAATGACCTAGTAAACATCCACCCGCGCATGCGCGTATTTCTCTAAACCAGTTTAGAACCACATCATAAAACCAAGAAGGGATGTTTTCACTCTACTCGTATTTTTTAATTTTCTCTAGCTTCGGCGTACACGTGATAACACCAACAAATGAACATCTTGTTTTGGTGCGCAGTAATCCCGGCAGAGTGAGACCTCCCTCTCCGGTGGTGTGGTCTCCATGGCCGTGATCACAGTCCGACGTGCCGTAACGACGTCCTACGTTTTCAGCAGCGCTGCGCGCAGGTGAGACCCGACTGCACCTGTACGCTGTCACCTAAAAACAGAAGACGGTTCGCAAAGATACTGAACACGTGTATTCGGTATTTATATGTGTATACTGACAGTTAATAGTCTAAGTAAAACACTTAATATTAGCTTGTCCTTTTGCTCCCTTCTTTATTTGTTCACCTACCAGTAATTCGCGCGTCTTAGTGACGTCATCAAAATGGCGTTACCTGAACAGGATGTAGTCAAGGTCCACAACGTATTCACATTTCTCTCTTAACAGCTGTCACGTTAGTTCGGCGTGTGCCTCTGTCGACCAAACGGATTTAAATGTATATTTAAATGTAATGTATATTTATATATATATATATATATATATGTATTATGTATATTTAAATATATATATATATATATAATGATATATTTAAATATATCATTATATATAATGTATATTTAAATATATATATATATAATGTATATTACATAAATATTAATATATATAATATATACACTACCGTTCAAAAGTTTGGGATCACCCAGACAATTTCGTGTCTTCCATGAAAAATCACACTTTTATTTATCAAATGAATATAAAATATAGTCAAGCCATTGACAAGGTTAGAAATAATGATTAATATTTGAAATATTAATTTTGTTCTACAAACTTCAAGCTCAAAGGAAGGCCAGTTGTATAGCTTATATCACCAGCATAACTGTTTTCAGCTGTGCTAACATAATTGCACGGGTTTTCTAATAATCCATTAGTCTTCTAAGGCGATTAACAAACACAATGTACCATTAGAACACTGGAGTGATAGTTGATGGAAATGGGCCTCTATACACCTATGGAGATATTTCATTAGAAACCAGACACTTCCACCTAGAATAGTCATTTACCACATTAACAATGTATAGAGTGTATTTCTGATTAATTTAATGTTATCTTTATTGAAAAAACAGTGCTTTTCTTTGAAAAATAAAGTCATTTCTAAGTGATCCCAAACTTTAGAACGGTAGTGTATATATATGTATAATGTATATTTAAATACATATTTATATAATGATATATTTAAATATATATTAACAACTTGCAGCTGTTCTGCAAATTCTGGAAGTAAATTTACTCTTGAAAGTTGATGCTTACAATTCTTACAGGTGTCTCAACTTGTGTTATTACTTACAAACCTTGTGTCTGTATAAAAGCAGTGTTGAAACAGACTGTGTTACTACACCCTCAGCATTATTTGGAGAGTATTACTGTAAGTAGCTAGTATATTACTCTTATAATTGCAAGAAAAAGGCAATTACCAAAGGAAGACAGACATTTATAACCCATTTATAAACCATACTATTATAACTCTTAAAAGTGAAGCTTGGTCTATCCATTAGAGAAATTGAGGTGTTCTCAAACTGTTGACCGGTAAAGAACACACTCACAAGTTCAAACAGTGTTTGACATGTTTTTGTTATTACTAAAGTAAATGGATATTCAACTTGTCCCTGTACACTTCTACTTCAAATGTGTGTTTTCGTGTTTTTTTCAACATCTGATATTACACACTGATTAACAAGTTTAACTCAGTTTCTGAATGAACTTCTTGCTGCTCACAGGTTGTTTGCAGCTGACCACCGTGGGTTGCGCCCTGCCGGAGAGAGAGCAGCAGTCGGCAAACACTCCAGTTCATCTTCCTCACACTCGGCTACAGGTGTGACTGAAACATGTGCAACTCTCTATAACCGTGATCTAGGACGCATGTTATTCAAGTCAGTTCATTTTATATAGCCCAATATCACAAATTACCCACTTTACAGTCTACACATACGACATCCCTGTCCCAGGACCTCTCATCAGATCAGGAAAAACTCCCAAAAAAAAGGGAAGAAACCTTCAGGAGAGCAACAGAGGAGGATCCCTCTCCAGGATGGACAGAAGCAAGAGGTGTCATGTGTACAGAAGGAAGCCTTACAGAGTTACAACACATTCAATGAGTATGACAGAATGTGCGAATAGTTCATAGTAGGCATGGACCACGATCCAGACCTCCACAATCCATGAAAGCAGAAGGAGGTAGAGAGGAGGAGTGCCTGCAGGAGGCCGGCCCACCAGCACAGCCTCCTGCAGGTTTTATGTCCTGCTTAAGTTCTAAAGTGTTATTGTACCAGTCGGAGCAGCAGTGTTTTGTTCTTTGCTCCTCAGGGCCCACGATGAAGAAGAAGCTGCTGGTGGATGTGGACTGTGGGGTGGACGACGCTCAGGCCATCATGCTGGCACTGGCCGCCCCCAGCGTGGAGCTCCTGGGCATCACGTGTGTGCAGGGCAACACCACCGTGGAGAACGTGTGCAGGAACACGCTGCGGGTGCTGCAAGCCTGCAGTAAACTGGAGGTGGGTGCAGTAGGTCACTGTCGTTGTGTTATGGCCCTGACATGATTCACTGGTGGGGATTGTCTTTTTTTTAAACTATGTTTTTTTGAGAAGTAGCATGAGTAGATATACATATTAGACTACTGCATTTTAATACCAAAAGAAAAGTTTTGGGGAAAAGGAGACATGGTCTGTGGTTTTTTTCGTTGCTCTGAAACAGAAATGACACCAAACATTTGACATGTTAGTTTTTGTTCTTATATTAAATAAAATCACTCAGTTTTACACAAAGCACTCAATGGAAAAGTCTTCTTATTAGATCTGCCATTAAGCACCAATCATCAATCCCATCATAGCAGTGCCATGAAATATAGATATAACACTTTCTTCATGTTGTTCCCCATCTCTCTACTGTCTACTATATTGAAGGTATTACATGTTCCCGAAAAAGTACTTTAGAAAGCAGAACATCATATATTGTCTCTTTTTTTTCAGATTCCAGTGTTTAAAGGTGCAGCCAAGCCGATCCTTGGGCGCTGCATTAATGCGGGACACTTCCACGGGGAGGACGGGCTGGGAGACGCTCCTGACCCCAACGCGCCGGGTCTGGACCTGGTTCAGAAGGAGGGCGCCGTGTCGGCCATGATCAGGATCGTCAATGAGAACCCAGGGGAGGTGAGCGGTGTTGGGTAGCTATGCTTGTGTGTGCGCGCGCTCTTCTTTCAAGTCTAAAGGTTTATTCCCCAGGTGTCTCTGGTCGCCACGGCGCCGCTCACCAACTTGGCTCTGGCTGTGAAGATGGATCCGTCTCTACCGAGCAAACTCAGAGGGCTCTACATCATGGGAGGCAACACTGAATGTCAGTGAAACTATAAGCTTGAACCAAAAGGTGGCGACGGTGACACGGTGCTGGAGGGTCAGACACATGAATGTACTTGGAGGAAAAGGACTGTACATTTCTTTCACCATCGCACCTCTAAAGCGGCGCAGGCGTCCCTGCTCTGACATCTTCTGCAAGTCCACATGTGAGACGATTAGATCCGATTATTTGAAAGGGGGAACAATAGTTAGCGGCAGCCCCGAGTGTCACTCCAGTGTTTGAAATTGAAATCCGTGTCTGTTCAAGTATCCCCATTATTCTGTCCAGCCTGTAATCAATGACTTTCTGTGGTTTTGCTCCTTTAGCTCGAGGAAACAGGACAGTGTGTAGCGAGTTCAATTTCGCTGCCGACCCAGAAGCTGCGCACATCGTCCTGAACGACTACCAGTGTCCCACCTACCTGGCCTGCTGGGAGTTCACCTGCTCCAGCAAGCTGTCCTGGGCAAGGCTTTACACACCGTGCCATATCCATTCCTGGGACTAATTACAGCATATAATAATAGTAATAATAATAATAATAACACCACCCCCCCCTTCCTCCCCTCGTGGTGTTGACAGGAGTTTTGCGACGCCTGGTTGGCGCAGGACACGGATAAAGCTCGCTTCATGGCGCGGATCTCCCAGCACAGCATCGAGGCGTCGCAGAGCGAGCGGCACCAGAAAGAGTTCGTCTACGGCACGGGTTTCGTTTCCTGCGACTCGTACGCCATGGCCGCCGCCGTGGACGAGTCCCTCGTCTTAGAGAGCGACCGTCACCCGGTCAGCGTGGAGCTGACGGGCACGCACACCAGAGGCATGATGATCGTGGACACGGCGGGCTTCCTGAAGAAGGCTCACACGGCTTCCATCATGAAGGTGGACATGGAGAAGTTCAAGCGGATGATGATGGCTGCGTTACAATAACGGCCCTGAGCACACGGGTCAAGCATGAGTGACCCCCCCAGGGTTCTGTTGACTTGTAGAAGACGCTCCTCACAAGAGCCATTCATAACATACCGTTTGTAAAAATGTAACTGCAACTTTGCCCCCCCCCCCCCCCGAGTCATTTTCTTCTAATTGTGTGACGTAATTGTAAAGTTTTAATACTAGAAATCAGGTGTTTCAGTCAAATTGTAAAAGTCACTTTACAATATGTATTCATCATTTCATTAGATAAAGTTTCTCATAACACACACAGCTCCACGGCGCTGCTGCTGAATTGGTCGTCCTTTTGAGTAGATTGTTCCTTTCAGCATGTGGTCATCCTTTGCTTTCTTGAAACGCATACTTCAGATGAGGTTGGGAAATTGCACTGATGAAGGATCCGACTCTGCAGTATTCTTATTTACACTTGCTCATCCGGGTCCTCAATAGCCTTTCCTTCCTCGGAATCTCGACCGGGTGTCCAGCTGTCAAAAAGAGGAAGATGAAACAATGTCTGTGCACTTCACTCTTGCTCGTGAGGCGTAACGTATTTACTGCTGACTCACCATTGACCTCTTGCACTCGAAGAAGGTCGTCCGCAGGGCTTTGCAGTGGCCTTCCTTCACACACTCACTGGGCAACTTCCCCTCCTGAGAAGTGAAGACAACGTGTTAATACAAAAGCAGAACGCGCGTGCATTCTCTCCCATAAGTAACGCATCTAAATCGAGTTATATTCGAACACGTGAGGCTGTGCGCGTGAGGCTTCACACGGTGACCGGGCGGTGACGCGTTAGCCGTCACCGGGGCGACTGGTTGGGATTACGGTCACCGTTTAGAGGTCACTTGAACATGAATACGAGAGGACAACAACCCCCGAGTTGTTGCACGCGCAGAGGACGTGCACTTGCCTTCCGCACGCAGTCGTGCTCGAGGAGACAGGCCTTGAAGTCCTCTCGGACGCCGGCGCATGCGCGGGTGTCTTCCTCTTTGTCCTCGTAGTATTTCGGCATCGTGGAAAAAAATCCTTTTGAAAAGCCAAACGTTCACGTAATCATGAATTCACACGAGTTCAAGAATGGGCATCAATGTTATGAGAGCTTTCAGCCACCATGTTTTCTGAAACTGCATGATGGGAAACCGGAAGAACATTGGCGAAGAGAAGTGCATGCTGGGAAGGGTTGTAGTTTTCCCCTCTTCCCATGTGTTTTTTTGTTTGTTTAGACAACAAATCATCCAGTTGGGAAAAGTAAAACAAAACTGTCAAATTGATCATCTGGTCCCGTTTGCAATACATTTACCCTTTCTTACTTCACAGCTGTTCAGCAATCAAACGTGGCGATGCGGATGGCATGAGCCGTGAAAGAAGAACAGTCACAACGCAGGAAATGGCTGTGACTTCCAACAACTTGCAGGGCTCTCAAGTGTCACGCATTGAGCGTGACACTCACGCATTTCGGTCTTACGTCACGCACTCCCGCCACACATCGTATTTCTCACGCTGAAAAAACTCTCGGCTATTTAATGTTTTAATGTGCCGCAGCGCGCCAACATGAGCCGCGCTGCCCTCACCGTGGAGGAATCAAGCGCTCCCCTGGAGTTCTGCTGTGAGGAGCCACTTATCAGCCAATCAAAAAAAAGAAATGGGCTACACAATAGCCAATCAGAAAAAACCACGTGTCTGGGTAAAATTGAATCCAGCATCCAATGAAAATAAAGCATCCTGGAATAATCTGATGACGAGGCAGAAATTAAGTTTTCATTTTAGTCAGTTTTCTTAATTACAGCTCTAGCGTGGTTGGTTATGATCAGAGGGTGTAGGGGCCTGCTCTGACCACGGAAACATTGTTTATGAACTACAAATAATGATCGTGAACGTAATTTGCGAAACAAATTCAATTATTTTTATATCTATTTCACCAAAAGGCACTTCACACTACCCGCTTGAATAAACCACTAACATGTAAAATCAGGAAAGTTTCATTTAAATTGCTTCCACTCAAAACATTGGCCATACACACAGAACATGTCAAGTGAATTTCAATACACTATTAAATGAAGAAGAGAGAGAGCAAATGCTCATTGCTTATTTAAATACTTGCAATCAGTGAAAGTACTACATTATCAAATCATACAACAGAAGGCGCACTTTGCATGAATCAGTAGACTTAATATTTTGTCCAATCGCAAAACAGATACTCTGAGACTAAAGATTGTGGTGTTGACTTTGAGGAGTGGGTGAACTGAGCATCTTCCATGGGATGGAACATTTAGGTACAATGTTGAAGCGTGTGGAGAGAACAAAAGAAGAGTGACAAAGCAGTGCAAATCATGCAGTTTCATTCGATAATCTGATACAAACCCCGCCTCTCTTTTTATCACGTGCACTTTGTGTAAAACACAGAAATATTGTTATTAACACCCAATTGCTAATTGGACAGTGTGTGTTATTTAAAATATATTAGTATATCCAGCAATCGGTGTCGGCAAGAGTGAGAGATTGGAATAATGTTGCTGAGACGATGGCCAGGGATCTGGATATAAGGCACATTTTTCTTCTTCTCCAATTTCAACCCACAACTTCAACAGAATCAGATTCACATCTTCACCATTCAGACTTTACGGAGTCAAGATGAATCATTCTAGTCGTAGCGTTGCCCTTCAAGAGAAAATAAACTGGTACAGAGTGAACCGAGCTGCTTCGCACCAGCAGACAGAAGCAACTTCACAATTAGCTGCAATAATGAAAAGAAAATGTACAATAGCAATTAAAAAAAAAAAAAAAAAGGTAAAACATTACACAAATAAAACAGACTCTGAACCACCATAAACATCTCTGAATAGAATAAAAATATATTTTACCTCTTGTACAAATTAAAGATTTATTTCAAATAAATTAATTCACCTTCATAGATCATCAAAGCTGTAATAATATATCAATATATTCCTTTAGGAGAATGACGCCAAGGCAATGTCTGATTGGTTTACTAGAAATGGACACTAAGGTCATACACAGCCTGTCAGACAGGAGGTGAGATAGATAGAGGTCATGGTCCTCTTCTGGATGGACTAGGGCAGTTACCATGGAGTCTGGCCTACCGTACGGGCAAAGTTGTGACTGACTGGCTTCAGGAAGGGGTTTGGTTCAGTGAGCTCATCCTGAGTTCGATTTTCAAGACAAGTGGAGTATTTGAGTATGGCTGCTGACAATACTCTGGGAGTGAAGGAACCATTGTTGTTTGGGCTGGTTTTGATCTGGAGCTCCCGTCACCTGTCGAGGACAGAGAGCGATTGGCCACGAGGGATCACGACGTACTCGATCATTGTGGGCTTTTGCTGAGGCGCTAGTGGACAGTGCAAATGCCCCAGCTTGCCCCGAAGGTGGCAGCATTGAGTAACAGGAGGAGGATTTGGCAGCATCTACACCAGTGGCCAGGGGACTTGTTCCCCCACGATGTGATGATTTGTCCTCTTTCTTCCAAGCGTTTTCTGATTTGTGTCAAAGCTGCTGAACGACAGTCACTTTAAAAAGCCGGGGACGGATGTCTTCACGCACTCCATGGTCGTTCTTTAGGACAGTAGTATTCACATTCTCACACATGACTAAGAGCACAAGAGTGAGGGGGAGATGCAGGAGGAAAAATGAAAAAAATATATATGAGGAATCAATTGATGAGAAGCAAAACAAAGTACTTTAGGAAGTACAGAGAGGTGGCGTTCCTTAGAGAAGCTCAGACGAGCAACTCTAGTGGCTCTCATGGCTTCACTGCTGGTTGCCGGGTGCCAGAGGCCCTGCAGAAGCAATCGGTTTTGGTCCCCCAGGGGCCATTCATGTGCCCGCTCCAGAACAGTCAGCCAGCTATCCGTTTTATATGTATCTGCAAGAGGAAAGCAGAGCGCTACGTGTTATTGGGTAGAAAAAAGCAGGCAGGTACGCACGTGGAGAAAGTGTTTAAACATTTTATTGGACAGGAGAAGAACGATTGGCTCACTTCACTGAGGATGGCCCACACTGCCGAGTCTTTGAGAACTGAAAGCCGAAGAGCTATGATGGGATTGAAAGCAGGATCTACCGCACCTTCGGCCACACCTTTCTGAAACTGACCTGTGTAGCACACACACACACACACACACACACACAAAGCAAATGTGAAGGACGACAAATGATATGTATACAAAGCCAATGCAATGCCAATATTTAACTTTGAGAGCAAGAAACGGATAACATTTAGAAAAGAAAACGGCACCCATTAAGAACATTTCACACGCTGTCGGCCCCATCAGCGTCGTGTGTGATCTGCTCAGGCGCTTTCAGTGTGCTTGTATGCACTTGCACACGAGGACTTAAATCTGCTTACCGATCCTGTAAAATCGGTCTTCAGTTCGCTTGTACTTCTCTTTGGTCTGCAGTCCAGGTTCCTAACGGATGAACACAGTGAAAGATGGACAGAATAAAACATGACACGGTATTGTGAATGGTTTGTCATTTGAGCAGACGCTCGTATCTGTGCCTGGACTGGCAGCGTGCGCCCCAGTGTCGGCATGCATCGCCACGGGCACAGCCACGATTCTGTCACGCTCACATTCCTGTCAATAATCAATATGCTACGTCCCCAAGAGCAACCGCGAAATGAAATTTAACCAAAACCGTTTGCACAGCACCCCACAGAAGGGTCACAGGCTCTCTGTGTGTGTGTGTGTGTGTGTGTGTGTGTCCCTACCGAAACAGGCAGTATTTCCACTGTGGTGTTCTCGATCTTGTCCCCCGGGTGCTCTTGATTACCGCTCCGAAACAGGAACCTGCCAGTCAAATCAAGCAAATCATTTAAATATTTATTTCCATGGATTAGTATTTTGCCCGTTGCCCTCATGGCATCTGCCACTCAAGATAAACACAGCCCTTCATTACATAGCGTGATGGTATGCGATGGTGTGGCGTTGTAAATCAACGGTTTAGTGTTTGATCTTTGAACTGTTCCACTGTGTTATATTTAATTTGCCAAAAACCAACTAAAGATAAAGATCAAGGTTTTATTGTCATTGGTTTTATATACATTTTTTTCGTTGGATGGCCCAGGTGAGATTATAGTTTATGTGCATGATCCATGTTGAATCAAGACCAATAGCCACTCAGGGCTGGGCAGTAGGTCAGGCAGGGGAGTTATGTTTATTAAATGGAAATTAGTTTTTGAAAAATAGACCTCATATTCAGGTAATAGCGACAGGCTTTGAACATGAATTCCAGTATATCGTCTATCTCAGGAATCTTCCTATATTTCATGGAGGACGATTTGATTTCACAAAGCATGCGCACAGTGTGAAATATGAGCTTGACTTTCGATATGGGGTCAAGGTTGGCAAGATTCACGGAAGAACTAAACCACCGTGAATCCCTGACTTTCACATCGCTGGTGCGCTGCCTTTACTTGTGTTTCAGCAGCCGGCGAGGGGGCGATGGGGGAAGAAAGCCAGCTCGAAAGACAAAGACGGGTCATAAAGCATTTTGTATATCCCAACCAACTGCTGGTATGTCGTCAGCGCCGCAAAAAGACTTTGAACCGGCGCAAACGGTTCCATTGGAAAGCCGACGAAACCCTCGAGAGTGAGACAGTGGAATACTAGACGGCCACTTTCACACTCACTCACACTTACTAGCCGAATGACCGAGTGTCACACTGGTCTTGCTGAGCGAGTATTATCTTTACGTGAGCGGTGGATACATTCAGCACCAGAAAGTGAGCATCCCCGTGACCAAATATTAACATCCCTCTCATGTCTGCTCTGATCCAGGCTGGCAATTTGGCCTTCAGCTCTCTTTGTATTCACCGTCTTTCTCCCACTCTACCGGCTCCACAGAGAGAAGAAGGCTGGCCCGAGAATGCTTATTTTAGAGCACTCTAATTAGCTCAGCGTGATCCCTGAAGAGAGATAGAGCCACACACACACACACACACACACACACACACACAGGAACAGGAACATATATCTCAGTCAGATAAGGACTCATACGTACTTCTCTATACTAACAGGCCGGTCAAATTTGAAGAGGATGAAGTCTCCTGTGGTCGGAGTGATGGCCCAGAAGAAGTCCTCTCCTAGGTACGTCTTCTCTAGCGTGTGACCCTGATACACCTGCGTAACACAAAAACACACGTTTTGTTCCACCGTGATTGCCTTTGAAGTTAGAGTTATTTCAGCAATTAATTATTGCATTTGTAATTGTTTTAATGAATTTGCCTAACAAACGTATCAGTCCAGATCACATAGCAATACGAGGACAACAACACAGAGATAGTAGCAGTGCAGGTCACATTCGTTGTAACGTTTTCCCAAAACAAAGAGGAAAACCTTTGCGTCAGCTCAGTTTAGGCCATTTAAAATGACATGTTTTGGGAATTTGTGCAAACAATTCCTCAACACAGCAGATTGAAACTAGATCACTGACTGTAAAATAAAGATCCAGAGATAATATCTGTGATGGGAACCCTGGCATGATACCTTCACTGAAGTGGAAACCTCAGCTGGAGGGTTGACATGCATCTTATGGAGCAGTGGCTTCAGGAAGTCCTTGTCCTACACCGACAGAGGGGGGAAATCAAACATGTCTACACAGGAAGTAGCCTCGACTATTGTTGCACATAAACAACGGTGAGGGCTTGAGACTGACTGTGAGCTTTTGGATCTTTCCAGCAAGAGAAGAATGGAGTCCCACGTGTTGGAACAGGGAGGGTCGGAACCGCACACGTAGGCTGGACTTCTGCCGCTCGCAGTGTTTCTTTGAAAAAGGACAAGAGCGGAATGATGAGACCCATCCCCCCCCTCACCATGTCACTCATCTCTAGACAGTCATCACGGTGCATACCGCATCTTTCTCAGGATTGCAGACTTTGACCCAGAGAATATGGTCCAGCAACCAATCGATGGGCTTCTCCTTGTAGAACATGAAAATGAACTCAACGATGAGGTTTAAGTCCGGAGCCTGGAACATTTTGCCTGTAGGAAAGAGAGAATCGGGGGGGATTATAGACATTTATTGATTTTGCACAGAAGCTTTAAGCATCATGAACAAGATTATGAAACTATTAGTCTGAACTTTTTTCTTGACAAAGAATGTACCCATTTCTCATTTACACATTGAAGTGATGCGCTTAAATTAGCTTAAATTAGCTTTTCCATGCAAAAGCATTGGACTGCCGATCAATATAATTTCCATGTTTTCTTTACTGGCTGCTGCAGATCCATCAATGGTGCATTTGACTGTTCATCATATACCCAACAAGTCTCACAGCAATGTGAAGAATTTGCCAATTGGATTTGAAAATCCTGCGTTAAGAGAATGTGTTGATAATCACTTTAGCGAGGCGTGCCGCTGTTTGGCTTCGCAGATCTCTGCAGCATTCGACAGACCCCCCCCCCCCCCCCGGTGGATATCGAGTATTAATCACATGCTTCGAGCATCGTACCAATGAAGCCCAGCTGAGAGAACTCCAGGATCATCCAGTCTTCCGACGAGAGCTGCAGGGCAAAGTTCTTCATAGTTGCAAAGTAGTTGGGCTTGGCCACTATGTCATCCTCCAGCTGAGGGAACAGAGAGATAGACACGGGGAAAACACCTTCAGAGTGAGTGGATAATGTCGTTGGAGAGGGTGAGAAGCCTCTACGTTCACTCGGGGACAACCGTCTGATGCTAAGAAACACTTCAATGTCGCTACACTAAACTGGAGTAGAAGTCAGACAGACAATACCTCCTCTCTTCGGGTGAGAGCACAGAATGGAAATGACGTAGGCCACGAATGAAACAGAAAGACGGTGATCACAAACACAGTGAAACTAAACTTCAAATGGCTGGTGTTAGCGATTCAAATATGTTGAGAGTAAACATGTATATAAACATCCCCAAAGTGGACAGATGAGGCTTTGAATGAGGGAAAGTGGCCCCAGACTGATGAGAAACAACGCTGGCTCTGATGAATGCTGCAACAACACACATTTGCTTAAAATAGTCGCCACGTTTGGATTTGTTTTGACATGCTCCAAACTAGAAGTAACCCAGTGTTTGCTCGGTAACAGGCTTTCACACCGACAGCTTTCCCGCTGACACTGGCACGCATGAGTAACTAAGCTTTCCCTAAATTGCACTCAAACAAGTTGCTATGGAAACATTCATTTTATTCATGCATCTATTTAAGGACGTACCTGGACATAATAAACACCTTTGCTCACAGCATACATCATGAGGAAGGAATAGTCCAGATTCTGCTTGGTTCGCCATCTAAAAAAAAAGAAAAAAGATTCAAGTCATTGACGAGCATTATGGAAATATAAATATAGAATAAAGTCAAATCACCGTCACCATATTTTAAAAGCTTCCCTCTTGGATAAAATCGCACTGCTTTACAAATAGCTCTATTGTGCAAAAAGGATATTAACAGGTCCACTGAACAACAGACTCTATTTGAATAATTTATAAACGGAAGCTTTCACACTAATTATCTGATCTGAATATCTGCCCTTGTTGCAGTCTGACTCGTGGGCTGCAGGTGTTTGTGATGCTTCCAGGGTGCAGGTGGTGAAGGTGGTATACACACACACACACACACACACACATTTAACATACACTATAACTATCAGGACATGGATGCACATGCACTTACACTAAGGCAGGTGGTTGAGTGTGTCTCTCTCTCTCTCTCTCTCAGAGTATGTACCGTAAGCAAAGAAATGCACCATAAACAGTTTTCTAATGAAGTCCGTTGTTAGCCGACTATAAAAAGAAGATAAGTATAGAGGATAATCAGAGAGAGCCCCACAGAGAGAACGAGATAGAGGGTGCTGCTGCTGCTGATGACATTGGTCTGACCTTGAGAAATGCCGGTGGAATACTAAGTACCTAGGCAGCCTACGTAAAAGCTCTCGCTCGCTGGCTCCCTCCCTCCCACTTCCCCCTGACTCATCCTTCTACTTCACAGCTCTTCTGCATTTCATTTCTCTCAGGGCCGGTTTCACCACAATTGCCTTCATGATTTCGATCACATTTCTTTCCTAATCAGAGCAGTGAACACACAGACAACACAGAAGTCCCGGCTACGTGAACGGCTTACTTGACTCGCTCTTTGGAGTCTCCAAAAGTCTCTTTGAGGTTGGCGAGTTCGGGGTAATAGGCGGTTGGCGGGGAGATCACCTCCAGCAAGCCTGAACTCAGCTCTGTCGTAAACCTGAAGAAAGGTGATCATGTTGATATGGGGACACACACACACACACACACGTGTAGAAATGCTCTTAATTTGCACTCAAAGAAGCGTACTTGCAATGTCACTATCAGATTTGTGCCAGATTACATTTGTGTCTTTATCACTTTGCATACATTAGACAGAATCAGACTCAACATGCCCGCTATTTGCAATCCGCATACTGCCACCTGCTCATTTCTCCACATGAGGAAATACGTTTATCATGGAGAAAGCTGTGAAGTCGTTGAAATAGAAAAAAGGGTGTCCGTGATGAAAGCCAGAAAGGGCATATGCTTCCTCAGTTGTGAGGCTGGTAAAGAATGGATCTCGCAGAGGGTGAATGCACCGTTTCAGCACAGATGTGAGCGTACGCTGTGCTGAGGGCCAATAGTTCCACCTTTCAGTGAGCAGAGATGTGCACTCACTCTTTTTCCAAGTCAGCAACCACGCTGTGAACGTAGTCCACGTCAGTCTGTGGAATCAAAACAAGACAAACACATAAGACAGAGAACTTTTCGCAAACACTTTTTGACTTCTTTGGGCAGAAGCATCAAGTTGTACAGATATGAGAGCTCACCTCCCCAACATAGACAATAATGACGCAATCCAGTTTCTCCTCTGGGGACAGCTTGTCTATTAGCGAATGCAGCGTCTCCGACAGATAAGACTTCACCTTCCGCTTCACTGTTGGGATCCCCATCACCATGGTAACTGAGAAAAAGACTGAGGTGAGAACAGGAAGTGCCATAGGCTGCAGAGTTGACTGTGTAATCAAAATAATCTCCACTCGCAATACAATGTCTAGTTACATTGGCCAAAATCCACAAGAACACAAATCCATGCCGAGACTGACATAAGGCAGTGGGAAGGATGACCGATAGTTTGGAATCTGCACTACCACAGTGCATGTTATTAAAAAGTGTCTTTAAACAACAATCCTATGCCAATGGCTGCTAAATAGATTCTGTGAACCGTGCTAAATTACTTCCCAAGCTCGTTTCACCAGAAAAGTAAACAAAGCCGGACAGGCCAAAGCCAACAGCAACCAGAAGAAGAATGAGAACTAGAGGGAGGAGCTGATCAGTTTAAGAGGGGCTGGCCACTCTCATCACATTTATTATCTTTAAAAACCACAAAAGGTTAATACATTGTGTTACATTGCAAAAAGCTGAACACCACTTTTAATCAACCTAAGTTATCATTCATTCTCGTCAGTCAACTAAGCGATTACTCGTCAGCTCAAACAACGGATTTCATATATGAAGCCGATGAGACGACAGGAAGAGAGGAAGAGCGTCGCTATTAGGGATGGGTATCGTTTGGGTTTTTTCCGATACCGGTGCTAAACCGGTACTTTTAAAACGATACCGGTGCCTAAACGGTGCCTGAACCGATACTTTATTTTTTTTAACGCACATTGAGGACATTAAAAACCTCTTCGGCCATATTCCCTGAAGAAGCCGTTACCATGGAGCACTGACAAACAACGGATATCAGACTGTTAACATACACAAGATATGTTCTCCATTATATGATGTGATATGTATTGTCATGTGCAGACTTTATAGGGTTAATCCTGTCACTGTGTTGATGGGCAAAGAGAACAACCAATCAGATACTGAAGATGACACGTGACAAATACAGTTTTGTTTCTGACAGCGAGTTACACTGAAACAAAGTGATGCCCCACGGTCTTCATTCCTCCGTCATTATAAAGTCAAATCACTGTCACCATATTTTAAAAGCTTCCCTCTTGGATAAAATCGCACTGCTTTACAAATAGCTCTATTGTGCAAAAAGGATATTAACAGGTCCACTGAACAACAGACTCTATTTGAATAATTTATAAACGGAAGCTTTCACTAATTATCTGATCTGAATATCTGCCCTTGTTGCAGTCTGACTCGTGGGCTGCAGGTGTTTGTGATGCTTCCAGGGTGCAGGTGGTGAAGGTGGTATACACACACACACACACACACACACATTTAACATACACTATAACTATCAGGACATGGATGCACATGCACTTACACTAAGGCAGGTGGTTGAGTGTGTCTCTCTCTCTCTCTCTCTCAGAGTATGTACCGTAAGCAAAGAAATGCACCATAAACAGTTTTCTAATGAAGTCCGTTGTTAGCCGACTATAAAAAGAAGATAAGTATAGAGGATAATCAGAGAGAGCCCCACAGAGAGAACGAGATAGAGGGTGCTGCTGCTGCTGATGACATTGGTCTGACCTTGAGAAATGCCGGTGGAATACTAAGTACCTAGGCAGCCTACGTAAAAGCTCTCGCTCGCTGGCTCCCTCCCTCCCACTTCCCCCTGACTCATCCTTCTACTTCACAGCTCTTCTGCATTTCATTTCTCTCAGGGCCGGTTTCACCACAATTGCCTTCATGATTTCGATCACATTTCTTTCCTAATCAGAGCAGTGAACACACAGACAACACAGAAGTCCCGGCTACGTGAACGGCTTACTTGACTCGCTCTTTGGAGTCTCCAAAAGTCTCTTTGAGGTTGGCGAGTTCGGGTAATAGGCGTTGGCGGGAGATCACCTCCAGCAAGCCTGAACTCAGCCTGTCGTAGAACCTGAAGAAAGGTGATCATGTTGATATGGGGACACACACACACACACACACACACGTAGAAATGCTCTTAATTTGCACTCAAAGAAGGCACTTGCAATGTCACTATCAGATTTGTGCCAGATTACATTTGTGTCTTTATCACTTTGCATACATTAGACAGAATCAGACTCAACATGCCCGCTATTTGCAATCCGCATACTGCCACCTGCTCATTTCTCCACATGAGGAAATACGTTTATCATGGAGAAAGCTGTGAAGTCGTTGAAATAGAAAAAAGGGTGTCCTTGATGAAAGCCAGAAAGGGCATGCTCTCAGTTGTGAGGCTGGTAAAGAATGGATCTCGTGAGGGTGAATGCACCGTTTCAGCACAGATGTGAGCGTACGCTGTGCTGAGGGCCAATAGTTCCACCTTTCAGTGAGCAGAGATGTGCACTCACTCTTTTTCCAAGTCAGCAACCACGCTGTGAACGTAGTCCACGTCAGTCTGTGGAATCAAAACAAGACAAACACATAAGACAGAGAACTTTTCGCAAACACTTTTTGACTTCTTTGGGCAGAAGCATCAAGTTGTACAGATATGAGAGCTCACCTCCCCAACATAGACAATAATGACGCAATCCAGTTTCTCCTCTGGGACAGCTTGTCTATTAGCGAATGCAGCGCTCCGACAGATAAGACTTCACCTTCCGCTTCACTGTTGGGATCCCCATCACCATGGTAACTGAGAAAAAGACTGAGGTGAGAACAGGAAGTGCCATAGGCTGCAGAGTTGACTGTGTAATCAAAATAATCTCCACTCGCAATACAATGTCTAGTTACATTGGCCAAAATCCACAAGAACACAAATCCATGCCGAGACTGACATAAGGCAGTGGGAAGGATGACCGATAGTTTGGAATCTGCACTACCACAGTGCATGTTATTAAAAAGTGTCTTTAAACAACAATCCTATGCCAATGGCTGCTAAATAGATTCAGTGAATCGTGCTAAATTACTTCCCAAGCTCGTTTCACCAGAAAAGTAAACAAAGCCGGACAGGCCAAAGCCAACAGCAACCAGAAGAAGAATGAGAACTAGAGGGAGGAGCTGATCAGTTTAAGAGGGGCTGGCCACTCTCATCACATTTATTATCTTTAAAAACCACAAAAGGTTAATACATTGTGTTACATTGCAAAAAGCTGAACACCACTTTTAATCAACCTAAGTTATCATTCATTCTCGTCAGTCAACTAAGCGATTACTCGTCAGCTCAAACAACGGATTTCATATATGAAGCCGATGAGACGACAGGAAGAGAGGAAGAGCGTCGCTATTAGGGATGGGTATCGTTTGGGTTTTTTCCGATACCGTGCTAAACCGTACTTTTAAACGATACCGGTGCCTAAACGGTGCCTGAACCGATACTTTATTTTTTTAAACGCACATTGAGGACATTAAAAACCTCTTCGGCCATATTCCCTGAAGAAGCCGTTACCATGGAGCACTGACAAACAACGGATATCAGACTGTTAACATACACAAGATATGTTCTCCATTATATGATGTGATATGTATTGTCATGTGCAGACTTTATAGGGTTAATCCTGTCACTGTGTTGATGGGCAAAGAGAACAACCAATCAGAGGGACTGAAGATGACACGTGACAAATACAGTTTTGCTTCTGACAGCGAGTTACACTGAAACAAAGTGACGCCCCACGGTCTTCATTCCTCCGTCATTATATTCCCGGTAACACCGGGTATACAGCCGGGACCGCTGCACATCAACACACCTGCTAGCAGACTGTCACGCTCGTAGCTCGTAGCTAGCGCTAGCTACGAGCTAGCTTAAGCATGGTTATAATGGCTAATTTATTATTTCTTAGCCTACTTTTATGAATGCAAGACTTGCAATCAACGATACGGTACTAATCTGAGTTAAGGCTGCTCGTCATCATCGGTCTCCACGTGTTCAGGGGGACCGGTGACGGTCTCCCCGTCGCGTCCAGCCTGACGCTGGTGTGCTCCACACGGCCTCACAGTCACACACGGCGCAGCCTCCGCTCTCAAAGTTAAATATGAGAGGCTCGTAACCGGCTGACAGGGCGGAGTCACCAGAGAAGTTCACAACAATAGTTTTTTTCAATTTCAATCGGCTCAGGCACCGGAAAGAAGCACCGAAATGTGCGTTGCGTTTCGGTCCGGGTAATACCGGTTGTATTGGAACCGGTACCATATTGGCACCGGGTTTCGGTACCCAACCCTAGTCGCTATCGCCGTCTGTGGTCGAGGAAAAATAGACAGCCTCCTATTTCATGTGGAGACAACAGACCGTTGCAGACATAAACTCAGATAAATTTACTCAATAGGATACAAGGATCACTTTGACGAGGGAAAGAGAGCACAGAACGTAGAGAACCATATTCTGACAATGAATCAGTCTCCTCCAACAGCAGCCTCTGTGCTTTCTCTTCCTCCGCGTGTGTGGTATACCAGCCCTTAACAGAATTAAAATGAGAAGGCGGTTTTGCATAATGCAAATACTTGTTAAGAGAAGTTTTGTATTAACGGCGGTGACAGACATCTTGTAGAGTTGTAGTTGTGAAGTATATGGACCGGGGCTAATGCACCGTGTGTGTTTCAGGGTTTAAAGACAGGATACTGATGGGGGTTATGTGGGGGCACAAACTGGAGGTGCCGAATGAGTGAGCGGCACAGTGGAGGGGGGCGGGGGGAGAGAGAAAGAGAGCTTAGGGGGTGGGTGGGGTGAGGTGCAGAGTGATCTGTGCAGCGTGGACAAGCTGTCCCAGTTTTGCTTTGTGTTTCTCTCACTAAGCTCCGTGTCGTATAGCGAGCGACTCCCACCACCACCACCAAGAAACTAGGTCGAGGAAGAAAGGAGTATGTGGGTGGAAGGAGAAGAGACAGAGAGTGATAGAAGAAGGGAAGGTGGCAGACAGTGAATGGGTGGTAATGTGTGCAAGTGCAGCGTGAGCAGGACCGACAGCGCCCCTCCTCCCCTCCTCCCCTCCATCAGCCGAGCGCTTCACTCAGCCGTCCTCTTAATGTTCTTCACAGGGGACAAAAAAAACTAAACAATCTACATTTCGGTTTGCTTGTCACATCATTGAAAAAGAGCTGATTGTGTATACGACACATGTAAATGAGCTATGTTTATAATATCCAGAAGAAAAAACTGACCCTCCTGGATCATTGCTTGGTGGGGATAAAGATGCAAATGTGCAAAAGCAAATAACTAACCAATTGAACTTAACGACATGTGCATGTTAAAACACTATTTAGAGAGAACATGTGTTATTCATTTTAGTAGATATAGATGAAGTGTAATGAAAACTACGATCATAAACTGAACTACAACATACATAGGCGTGGTCTGAGTGGCATTCGTGTGAATTATGCTTATGAGACAACATTAATCCACCAATATGGTGTTGGAATATAACATGGTTTGAATCCGGTCTTTAATACATATTTGATGACCTTATTTGTTTATTTATTTGTTCTTTGTATCTATAGCAGTGGTCCCCAAACTACGGCCCGCGGGCCGAATCCGGCCCGCCTCCACATGTGGACCGGCCCCCTGAACAATATCAGAGACGCGTTCCGATTTATTATTTTTTTCACCTGACTCGCTGCCGTTGAGATTGCAGTGAGACGCGGAGAAAATGTGAAGTGGTGCTCTTCTTCGCAATAGAACATCTTTGATGGGACGTGTCGCGTCTCGGCCAATCAGCGTTCAGATGTCCACAGCGTCTGGGAAGTTAGGTTAGCTTGAATGTTAGTCCGCTACATCTGCTGCTGTCACGCTGCACGGTATAGCGATACTAACAAAGTACCCGTACGTTAAAAACGATGTGATTTAGCATATTTTTTGTATCGATACTTCATTAAAAGAGCGATCAGAGCGCACGCAGGTGAGCCCCCCCCCCCCCCGCTGGCCCTTCAGCAGACAAGGGAAACGTTATGTGGCGCTCTCAGGAAAAAGTTTGGGGACGCCTGATCTATAGGGTAACGTATATTGCTCTTGACATAGCAAAAAAATATTTAAAACTAAGCGGTTCCTTTCTAAATATATAAAAATAATTTGAAAGGGCACAAAGCGCAGCATTTTCCTAACAAACGATGTATATTGCAGGGCTCTCAAGTCTCACGCATTGAGCGTGACACTCACGCATTTCGGTCTTAAGTCACGCACTCCCGCCACACATCGTATTTCTCACGCTGAAAAAAACTCGTCTATTTAATGTTTTAATGTGCCGCTCAACATGAGCTGGCCGCGCTGCCCTCACCGTGGAGGAATCAAGCGCTCCCCTGGAGTTCTGCTGTGAGGAGCCACTTATCAGCCAATCAAAAAAAAGAAATGGGCTACACAATAGCCAATCAGAAAAAACCCCCGTATCTGGGTAAGATTTAATCCAGCAACCAATGAAAATAAAGCATCCTGGAATTGCGCGCGACTGACGAAAATGGGGGGGGGGGGTGCTGCTGATGGAAATGTCACTCTTGCCTGTCTTCAAAACTTGAGAGCCCTGATATAGAGTCAAACTAAAATAATCCCTCAATCATCACATACGAACCAACAGTTTCCGCATGTTTTTCTTCCCCTCGCTCTGCCTCCGTCGTCACCGCCGTCTGACTCGGAGGCTCTAAATTCTCCTGTTTGGACACAAATAGCTACTTTGTCCATTAGCTAGCTAGACATGAGGTCGCAAAGATCCTCTGGCTGGTGTCCTCGAGCCAGACAGGAGGGGCGGGCCACCACCACCACCACTGAGTGTGTGTGTGTGTGTGTGTGTGTGTGTGTGTGCGCACACACAATCCACACCCCGAGTTGATCCACGTCACCGACCAAAAGTCGCATGCTACATTTATCGTATCTCGTTACTTAAGAGGCTGGCTCAACGCACGGGGGCCTGGCAGAAGAGCCGTCATAAATCACACGCCACATTATATGGCTTGAATCATCCAACCAGCAATATATCGATCGACATTTGCAGGAACGGCAATACCGCTTCACCGATGAAATTCACAACATCCAAAAACATGATCAACGATGCTGGCGTTACAGCCTGTGGGGGCGCTGAGTGGAGACCGGTGGAAAAGCCCACCTCTTGAGCAATGGCTGCAACAACAAACCTGGTCGTTCTATTCCAACGTCAACACGTGGGCATGGGCTCTCTGTCACCCTGCAGGCACACGTGGGCAGGTGAAACGCTTTGACATGCGTTACTGCCATGGCCTATTTCTTTTCCTCAGAGTAGCATTGCAGCGATGCAGCTAGGCAACCAGGACCCTCGCTGAGACGAGGTGGTGGTGCTGTTGTTGTTGTTTTTTATTCAATACAAATCATTCATGCATGAAACTAAGCTTTGTCTCACAAATACAAAAGGGGGATGTTTGAGATAAAAAGGTGCAGGATTGTAGCACAGCCCAACATTAAGAAACGGCTCACTGCTTTCTAAAAGGCGTAGGAATGTGTTAAAAACAAAAACTAGAGTTGCAATTAGTTTCAAATTAGTTCTCCTTGTTCAGATGGTGATGAGTAATGCACCGAGACTACAACTTCTGCCATTTACACTGAATGAGTAATCAACAGATGCAAAGGTTTCTCTGCCACGTTGAACCCTTCGCTGATAGTGGACAAGCAAAGGTATCTTAGGAAAGGAATAGAGTACGGGTTAACGAGCAAAGAAAGAATCAACAAATATGCAGATATGCAGTTTAATCGACGCCTCTTTCACACCAAAGCAAAAACTGCTATGAGCAGCGGTGAGTGGGATGCCCGAGAGGTGCCACTGCTCCGGCTGCTTCTACCGAGTCGGGACGCCGGCCCGGAGAGCAGTGGGATCTGGGGAGAACCACCCACATTGCACAAAGACCTCTGATTGGCTACTACTTGTTGCCTTTTTCTGAGGATTTGTTTAGTTCATTGCTGATAAAGAAGATTGGTGGACGGTTGATAGGGTTAATAATTTTAACTCTGGATGTTTTCATGAGGATGGCAGCCGTATTGTAGAAGGCTTTCATATTTAATTACAATGTCTTGATTATGGCAAGACATTTTTTTCTTTTCTTTATGTCGCAGTAGATATTGCCGATTTGGATGGAATAAAATTACAGATATATTGAACATTTTTACTTCCATGCGTGTCATAATTAAACATATTGTTAACATTAAAATCCCGGGACAGTGGATTGTGCAGTATACTAAATAGATTGAATTGAATGTCGGTATAAGAGTCAACAGCACTTGCAGCACGAGAAATTCCAAAATGGGCCGAAATATAGATCAACTGGAGCATGCCGCAATGTTAAATAGCTGACCAGTGTAAGCAAATGTTGCCGCCGCTTGGCAACAGCATAAGTACTGACTGTGTGCAAAAGGGCACAAGTTGGCGAGCTGTGTGTGTTTGGAACAAGCAAGACTGCGTTTACAATAATGCTCTTTTGTTGGTTTCTGTCTAAAAGGGGCTCCAGTCAGGCCCAACTCCAATCACTCAGTTCAGCCGTTCTCTGAACCGTTTCTCACATAATCCTTGTTCAATCTAAAGTGAGAGGGTGTCCTAATTTGCACAGCGATGAATATCTCAATGTCAGATATGCTTAGACCAGTAGTCAAAACAAGGGGGGGCGGGGGGAGTACACGATGTAAGATACAGAGGTAAAGAATAACAAGGTCACTTCCCAGTAGCTTGGTTGTGCATTTCAGTGAACACAACCAAGAGTGTTTTAGGTCGAGAAGCTGGTGATGAAAAAGAGGCAGCAACAAACTAGACACTCTAGTCTAGAGAAAGCCAAAGAGTCTTCAAAAGGTTACAAATACCTACCCACCTGTCAAAAAAAACCACTGACTAAGAGCTAATTATGGTAAGGATGTATGCATCAAACAAGCTTCAGGCGAGGTATGAGAAACTCTTTACGACTCGTTCCTCAAAGAACGCTGAGGACATTAGGAATGTGAAACGACCACTAGAGCTGTTCAGCACTTAAACGTGTGACACAAATTCACTCTATCACACACAATGATAAGATAAAGATAAGTAGTCCTCTTAGAGATAATTTGAAATAGAAAAGGTCAAAGGAGTGGAAGAAAAAAATGGTGTGACTGAAAATAGGAATTAATAAAAAAAAGAGAAAAATAATTATTTTAAAAAGAGGCTATTGACAAATTTCAGCTTTGAGAGGACGTGTTGCACCTTTGTTAAGGTTTTTGAGTGACTTAAATTAAGTGTTTTTTTTCCTAAAGTAACCTTTCTTTTTACAGCATTTTTCAAAAAGTTACAGAGCGCACCTCTTCGGTGCAATAAAAACAGGACAACGGGAAAGCATTTTTAACACAAATTGCCAGTATATGTCCTAAATATAAAGTAAGATAGAGATGTGAAAGCGAAAAAGGAAAACCCTGTTTGATCACGCTAAGAGACGAGAAACATAACTTGTAAATAGGAAATTACACCCAACATAAAATTCTCCACAATGATCCTCTTGAAAAGCTCCCTTCCAGAGGGGATACTTGTTGTGAACAAATCACCAACTGGAAACTTGTTGAGACTCGACTCCCTCCCGGGCGTAGTGAGGGTCTCTGGAGGTGTCACTGTGTTTGTGTAGCTTGCATATTCTGGAGAACGGGCTTCATTCATCAGGGAAGTTACTGTTGTACTGAGTTTGCGGGGTGCGTGTTGGCGTGGCCGTGAGTGTCTCACCTCCTGTGCGGCCGAGCCCAACCTGCACAGCAGGATGCAGGCTGCCCTCATTGTTGAGAAGGTGAGGCATGTGATGGTAGATAGTTGGCACCTGGAGTGGCTTCCTGTTTGAGAGATCCTTCAGTACTTTCTGTGTCTCATCTAAAAAGGCACACGGAAGAAAAAAAAATTTAGTGGCGTCCTCTTCTCGGTTTCATTCAACGATGACAGTTTAGAGAGAAACTTTTACAAACACCGCCTGTTCATGTATAACGGTGATGCCGTCACTCAAAAAACTTTCAACTATGGAGCAGAATTCAGACTTCTTTACGAGTATATGACGACTCGATGGGTGGGAATGTTGTGCGGGTGTATATGTGGATATGGATGGTTGTGTGTAGGTGTAGATAGATAGATAGATATTTACTTTATCAATCCCCAAGGGGAAATTTGTCGTCACAGTCACAGTAGCAGCACCAATAAACTAAACATGTGTATATGTGGATATGGATGGTTGTGTGTTGGTGTATATGTGGATATGGATGGTTGTGTGTAGGTGTATATGTGGATATGGATGGTTGTGTGGAGATTGGCATGTGTACTTGCGGTGGGCTCGACTATGGATACTGATACTAGCTACTGGATGGCTAGCGCTTAGAAAAAGTACTTCAGATTTTTCTGTAACAATGTCACAAAATTGAAAAGCTGGCAAAAAAAGGAGCAATGCATATTTTTGACAGTAACCAATACAACAGGTGAGCCAACACAAGCGGGAACGCTGGATTAGCTTCGAGTGAATGAGTCTTCATTAGCGTTAGTCAGTTACCCGAGAAGTTTACGAGCGCATCTTTGCTGTTGTTGGTGTCGGCTATGGCGCGTCTGAACTGCTCAAGGATGTGGTTGAGCTCCGACGAGCGCTGCAGCGTCCTGTGCTCGGCCACGCGGAGGCGCTCTTTCAAGGCATGGAACTCCCGCTGGTACACCATCAGCTTCTCTGTGAGAAAAAAGCAAAACAAAGCACTATGCATCATGAGCAGACGCGACAAAAGGTTAAAAAAGTTTAATATAAGGATCTCATGCAGCAAAAAACATCTCGACAAACCAGTCAGCTCCGACTAGTCAACCTGGCTGGTTGGGATTCTGGGCCAAATGCCTCATGTCACAAGTATTTGAACACAACACGTTTATATTTCTCAATTCAATTCAATTCAATTCAGTTTATTTGTATAGCCCAATTTCACAAATTACAAATTTGTCTCGGAGTGCTTTACAATCTGTACACATAGACATCCCTGCCCCAAAACCTCACATCGGACCAGGAAAAACTCCCAAATAACCCTTCAGGGGGAAAAAAAGGGAAGAAACCTGGAGGAGAGCAACAGAGGAGGATCCCTCTCCTAGGATGGACAGATGCAATAGATGTAATGTGTACAGAAGGACAGATTTAGAGTTAAAATACATTCAATGAATATGACAGAGTGTATGAATAGTTCATAGTAGGCATATTCCACGATGGAGACCTCCACGATCCATCAGGCAGATGGCGGTGGGGAGGAGGAGTGGCGGAGTCTCAACAGGACAGTGGCGTAGTCATGAGCAGGAATTCCACGACCCAGACGATCCATCAGGCAGATAGGATCTATGCCGTCTCATAGGGTCCGATGACCCCATGAGACGTAAAGTCAAAAGGACTTCCGGGAGAAAGCAGAGTTAGTAACGTGTGATTGAGAGATGAAAATTCATCCTTAAGGAGAGAAAAAGAGGAGATAGGTACTCAGTGCATCCTAAACGTCCCCGGCAGCTATAAGCCTATAGCAGCATATCAAGGGGCTGGACCAGGGCAAACCTGATTCAGCCCTAACTATAAGCTCTGTCAAGAGGAAGGTCTTAAGTCTACTCTTAAGCGAGGTGACTGTGTCTGCCTCCCGGACTGAAATTGGAAGCTGGTTCCATAAAAGAGGAGCTTGATAACTAAAGGCTCTGGCTCCCATTCTACTTTTAAGACTCTAGGAACTACAAGTAGTCCCGCATTTAGTGAGCGTAGCTCTCTAGTGGGGCAATATGGTACGACAAGCTCCTTAAGATATGATGGAGCATCACCAATCAAGGCTTTGTAGGTTAAGAGAAGAATTTTAAAAGTGATTCTTGATTTTACTGGGAGCCAGTGCAGAGCAGCTAGTGCAGGAGTGATGTGATCTCTTTTCTTAGTTTTAGTGAGAACACGAGCTGCAGCATTCTGGATCAACTGGAGGGACCTAAGAGATTTATTAGAGCAGCCTGATAATAAGGAGTTGCAGTAATCCAGTCTCAAGTAACGAACGCGTGAACCAATTTTTCTGCATCTTTTGAGACAAGATGTGCCTGATTTTTGAAATATTACGTAGATGAAAGAATGCAGTCCTTGAGATTTGCTTTACGTGGGAGTTAAAGGACAAGTCCCGATCAAAGATAACGCCAAGATTCTTTACAGTGGTGTTGGATGCCAGGGCAATGCCGTCTACAGAATCCACATCACCAGATAATTGATCTCTGAGGTGCTCAGGGCCGATTAAAATTACTTCGGTTTTGTCTGAGTTTAACATCAAGAAGTTGCAGGTCATCCATGTTTTTATGTCTTTAAGACATGCTTGAATTTTACAGAGTTGGTTGCTCTCCTCTGGTTTTATCGATAAATATAGTTGAGTGTCATCTGCATAACAATGAAAGTTTATGGAGTGTTTCCTGACAATATTGCCCAAAGGAAGCATGTATAAGGTAAATAAAATTGGTCCAAGCACAGAACCTTGTGGAACTCCGTGATTAACGTTGGTGGTTATCGGCGTCATCGTTTACAAATACAAACTGAGATCGATCTGATAAATAGGATTTAAACCAAATTAGTGCCGTGCCTGAAATGCCAATCGACTGCTCCAGTCTCTGTAACAGGATGTCATGGTCAATGGTGTCGAATGCAGCACTAAGGTCTAACAAGACCAGGACAGAGAGGAGTCCTTTATCTGCTGCCATTAAGAGGTCATTTGTAATTTTCACCAGTGCCGTCTCGGTGCTGTGGTGTTTTCTAAATCCTGATTGAAATTTCTCAAATAAACTATTATGATGTAGAAAGTCGCACAACTGATTTGCGACCACTTTCTCAAGGATCTTGGAGAGGAAGGGGAGGTTAGAGATCGGTCTGTAGTTAGCCAATACCTCTGGATCCAGAGTGGGCTTCTTCAGGAGAGGTTTAATAACAGCCACCTTGAAGGAGTGTGGTACGTGGCCTGTTAGCAGAGACACATTGATAATATCTAATAGAGAGCCGCCAATTAAAGGCAAAACGTCTTTAAGCAGCCTCGTCGGGATGGGGTCCAAGAGACAGGTAGACGTGTTCGAAGTAGCAACCGTTGAAAATAATTGGTCACGGTTGATAGGAGAAAATCCCTCAAATATACACCAGGGCATACAGCGGTTTCCAAGGCCATTCCACTTGAGGACAGATTGGCACTGGTTATGGGCAAGAGATTATTAATCTTGTCCCTAATAATTAAAATCTTTTCATTAAAGAAGTTCATAAAGTCATTACCACTAAGGTTTATAGGAATGCTCGGCTCCACAGAGCTGTGACTCTCTGTCAGCCTGGCTACAGTGCTGAAGAGAAACCTGGGGTTGTAGATATCTTTTTCTATTATTAATGAGTAATAGGCTGCTCTGGCATTACGGAGGGCCTTCTTATATGTTTTAAGACTATCTCGCCAAACTAAGCGGGATTCTTGAGATTAGTTGAACGCCATATGCGTTCAAGCTTCGTGACGTTGCTTCAGTTTGCGGGTCTGAGGGTTATACCAGGGAGCAAACCTCCTCTTCCTCACTGTCTTCTTCTTCAGAGGGGCTATCGAGTCCAGTGTCATTCTCAGAGAGCCTATGGCACTGTCAACAAGATGATCAATCTGGGACGGACTAAAGTTAGACCAGGAGTCCTCTGTTATATTGAGACGTGGTATCGAATCAAATACAGAAGGAATCGCTTCTTTAAATTTAGCTACAGCACTGTCAGTTAGACATCTAGTGTAGAAACTGTTGACTAACGGAGTACACTCCGGTAGTATAAATTCAAAAGTTATGAGGTTGTGGTCTGACAGAAGAGGATTCTGTGGGAAGACGTTCAAATGCTCAATGTCAACGCCATAAGTAAGAACAAGATCAAGCGTGTGGCCAAAGCTGTGAGTGGGTTTCTGTACTCTCTGACAGAAGCCAATCGAGTCCAACAAGGAGATGAATGCAGCATTAAGGCAATCATTATCAACATCCACATGGATATTAAAATCTCCAACAATAATAACTTTATCGGTTTTAAGAACCAAACTTGATATAAATTCTGAGAATTCAGATATAAACTCTGAATATGGACCTGGTGGCGGTACAGAATCACAAATCGAATTGGCTGTAGTGTTTTCCAGGTTGGATGTGAAAGACTAAGAACAAGGCTTTCAAATGAGGTGTAGTGTAATTTTGGTTGAGGATTAATTAATAGGCTCGATTCAAAGATGGCTGCTACTCCACCTCCTCGACCGGTGCCTCGAGGAATGTGAGTATTAATATGACTTGGAGGAGTCGATTCATTCAGGCAGACATATTCTTCATGGCTCAGCCAGGTTTCAGTTAGGCAACATAAATCAATGTGATTATCTGATATTAAATCATTCAGTAACACAGCTTTAGATGACAGAGATCGAATATTTAGGAGACCACATTTAATAGACCTATTTTGTTGCACTGCTGAAATAATTGTGTTAACTTGTATAAGGTTATTGTGTACGACTCCTCTTCTGCTTACTTTTGATTTATTTAATTGAAGTGGCGTGGGACAGACACAGTCTCTACTCTAAAGTCAAGGGTGGGTAACTGCTCGAATGGAAGAGCAGAGAAGGGTGTTAAACTACAACTCTGCTCCCGGTTCCTGATCTGAACCCTGGGTTGTCATAGATTAAGTCCGGTGATCAACTTGGTCATATTCGCAGAAATGAGACGCTCCGTCCAACGTGGGATGAATGCCGTCTCTCCTCATCAGATCAGGTTTTCCCAGAAAGTCTTCCAGTTGTCTACGTAGCCCACATTATTCGCTGGGCACCACCTCGACAGCCAGCGGTTGAAAGGCGACATTCGGCTATACAATTCGTCTGTCTGCAAATTTGGGAGAGGGCCAGAGAAAATTACGGTGTCCGACAACGTCTTGGCATAAGCACACACCGATTCCACATTAATTTTAGTGAGTTCCGAGCGGCGGGCTCGGGCGTCATTACCACCGGCGTGTATTACAATCTGACTGTATCTCCGCTTATCCTTAGCCAGCAGCTTCAAACAAGACTCCACGTCGCCCGCTCTGGTCCCCGGGAGGCACACGACTCTGGTCCGTGGCTTCGCTATTTTCACGTTCCTGACTATAGAGCTCCCGATAACCAGGGTGTGTTCCTCAGCGGGTGTGTCGCTGAGCAGGGAAAACTGGTTCGAAACGTGAAGTGGTTGGTGCACAGCGGGCTTCTGTGTAGACTTACGACTCCTGCGAACAGTTACCCAACCATCCGGCTGCACGGTTACCGCGGGCACAGCTAACAGCTGACTGTAGCTCGCGCCGACTACGGGAGAGGGCGGGCTAACTAGCATAGCTGTCTGAGCCGATAGCGCGGAGCCGTGCATCTAACCCACTTAGACCTGCCTCCAACCTAGCAAATAAACTACACTTGTTGCATGTATCGTTATCATTAAGGGAGGCAGGGGGATAACTATACATGAGACACACTGAGCAAGAGGGAGCGGGAGGGAGAGAAGAAGAAGTCATGCTCGCTGTTGAGCTGGCAACCAAAGCTTACCGGAAGAGTGAGATGATGCGTTCAGGAGCAGCTGGGAAAATCAGACTTTTGATACCCTCACATCCTCACCTGACTTTTTCTGATCAGGTTATCTAGACTAGAGAACTTTGAAGGAGTCAAGACAAGCTGCTGAGGGTTGGGAGACAGGCTCCCTTTTCAATTTCTTGACCAGGAATTCTAAATCAATGCCAGGTTTTTCCAGCACTTGACCCAAACCTACAGTATGATGATGTCATCAACAATGATAGAGCAATCCGGAGCAGCAATTTATTGGCAATACCAGCTAGATTATTTTTTACTGGGAATTACGTTTGAAGTTACAGGCAGTTTGCTGTGAACATCTGAGGAAACCAGCCCTTGGTGGAGTAAACACAAGGGAAGGGTCTTTTGGTGAGCCGAGATCATAGATGCATTAAATCCGCTAGACACAGCGCAGGGAGTCAGCCTTATTGCTCATCTTAGGCCGCTTCCATCTAGTCCGTTTGGCCGGGGCGAATCAGAGTGAAATGGATACGTCAGGTTCGTTTTCTATTTAGACGGGTTTCGCAGTACACAAATTAAATCAAATTGAAAAGAAATATTTGCAGAGAGGCGTTTACGAAAGAGGACACGTCTTCTGCAGGTCATCGCAAATGACTTCATAAACGTCACTATTTGTGTGGACTTAATTTCGCAGATTCTGTATTTTCTTTTTGTCAAGCAAACATCAGCATGCTGCAGAAATCATGAGAGTTCGATTAAAACGGACGAAAGGTCGGCTTGTGATAGCGGCCAACACAAAGAAACGTTGTGTTCCGTCTTTTTTTATTTGTTAGTGTTGCAACCTTTTACAATATGCCATATAAAGTGTATTACAGTATTCATTATTTGTGGGGATAACAACGTTGTTAACACACCTGACTTCCAAACTTGATAGGGCTGGAGGGAAAGTAAGAATAGCTCAGGTATCGTGTGGAGTAAGGAGGGGATGTGGGTTTGTCCGGTGTCTGATCCTCCTCTGAGGCTAGATTTATTGTGCTCTTTCGGAAAAACCCCTCACAACAACGAAACCCAGAGTCCCTTTATCTTCCCCTCTCCATCACACTCTCGCTGAGCTATTGTTCTGACCCCTCCTTCACACAGGATTGTGTTGTTCCTCCTAAACGTGGCGTTCTAAGACAGATGTGGTCATTTGGACCAAAGCACATGAAAAGGGGAGCTTCATACTAAAAACACACTTTCATCTTCCCATCAGTCTCTTGGTTGTAGGACTCCGGGCCCGTCGAGATGAAACCACACCTGTAATCCCACTCTGCAAAAGTCACAGAGCACCAGAAGCAGATACGGTTTCCATTCAGCTAAATGTATCCCCTGCAGTATTCGCTGGTGAAACTGTAGGCGCTTTGCATATATTGAGTACTATCACAATCTCTTTCAAGGAAATTCCTCTCCCACAGAAATTGAATGACAGTGGAACGGACATTGAACTGTTAAGCAGTTCAAGAGAAATCGGAGATTGCCGTTCGTTGTTATGGCGACAAGACAAGTGGGGAAGAGTCGAAAAGTGTGTCACAGATAGTTGCTTCTCCGCTAAGCGGGCAGCGGAGCCGAATCAACCGCTCTGTAAACGGTGCAGGCGACATGGCACGCACTAGACGACGACGCGTTACATGCCACGCCGGCATGAGTGAGTCAGAGTGATTCTGTGATTTGCCACAAGTAGGTTTAAGTGAGGTACTGATGGTCTGACGGGGGGATTTTATAAAACATTTACCTCACACATGCACCTTTCTTACCCGCCATGGTTAGAGCTCTCTGGCCAACAGGGGGGGCTTCCTACGACACTAAGCAGCGGGGAATCACAAGAACTCCAGAACCCATCGAAGAAAAATACTTTATTTTTTTACAAATCAAGCGGTAACAACATAACATCTATTTAATACTCAAGTAATAGGGCGAATGAGGAACTACTCTCCTGGTATACGGCCACTGAATGGGCACATACAGTGCATTAAACAATTACCTGAGGTCTGGAGTTTATCGATACAATCTCATTATTCTTCTCTGCTCTCTAGAAGCATGAGTTGGGGGAAGGGCTAAGTGACTGTTACCTCCAAGGCGAGCTTACCAGCCTCTCTTCCCCAACATCGTCTCATCCCTTTCGCTTAATTTAATGCAGGTTTTCACATTTAAATGTTTTTATTAGTATCATGCGTGACACACTTTGCACTTTCATCCTGGCATAAACTTTGGGTTTGTACTTATTGACCCGTCTCTGCGGAGATATTTTGCTTTGACATGTCCTCCTTGATTCCTTTGCTCTGTTCATTTGATTTATCAATGAGACACGTGGAAGGAATTGGGTTTCGGATTCAGTGGCGGCTGGCCAATAGCGGACCGTGGGGCCTGGCCCCACCTTGAGCCACAAGAAATATATATTTGGAGCGTTCTCGTCAGGCGTCAAGCACTTCACTTCCAAGAAGACCCAACCCGGTTAAAATCTCTCCAAGAACCGTTTGAGAGAATAACTTTGGCGAAGAAACTACAGGTAAAACAACTGGGCCCAGATCAACCAGACTGGTTGAAAGGGAAGTGGCACATGACGCTTATAGAGACCGGTGCGCCCACAAGGTTTGGCTCGCTGGATGCTTTAGTGCTAATGCCGTGTGTGAGATGCAGCACATCATTTGCAGATGTCCTCATGGCGTGATAACGGATCTTGGCGATCTCGAAGAACTTTCTCCACAATGCTAAACTAACTTATATCGTTCCTTCACCAATGGGATCTCTGAGGAAGGGAACTGCAAGTTTGTCCAGCCAACTTAAGTTAGCCTGCGCTGGAGCAGGTTCAAGTTTATAGATGTGTTGCTCTCAAGGAATAATATGCACATTTATGCAATACATGTCCACATGTATTATGCATGTAAGAACACCCTAGAGTGGAGCACCTGCTCGCCAAAGGTTCTACATCGCAGCTGCTTGGTGCAACAGGAGCATTAAACCAGGCTGTTATGTCCTCAGGAGGGCAGATGGTGCAAAACACACATTTGAGATGAACAGGATGAATACAGGAATAGTTCCAACGTGTTGGTGAGCAGATCTAATGGTTCCAAGAGGGCCCACCATTATTCCAGCGTGACTTAAGGGGCCACAGCTCAGGAGTTATTCACCTTCGACCACAGTTACGTGAAGAATTCTACTGTGCTCTTATCCAAGGGTAATAAAATATTTGAGCCACGTGCTAAGAGTTGAAACAAAATTAACGTTTTAGGTTTATCAGCCTCATAAGCTGCAAGTCATGAAACATTTAACTTCACACGGTGTTTTAGAAAAAGCACACAGTAGCAGTATAGATTTGTGATGGTATTTTCCTGAGGAGAAGTGCAAGTCGATCCCCGAGTAGGGGAGCGATACTCCCTGAACGCTTCTGTGCAGTTTGCAGAAAGAGAAAATGCACACCTTTGTCTCAATCTGTCCCATTTATCTTGCAGTACGTCGTAACCCTGTTCACCTCTACCGTGAAGTACAAGAGGTTATGGGGTCAAACAATAAATCAGTATCAGAAGAAGCTGGACACATTTCCAACCCAGGTTCCTAATGTTGCTACCTCACATCATGCGGTTTCTTCTGACCTCCTGTGCTGTCGTCACAATAAGCTCCTGCTGCGTCTCTTCGTGGCAGAGCTTGCTGTCTGACGGCAACAAGCCGAGGGCGAGACATCGCACCGCTTACTTCCACTTTCTGGCTCCAGTTGGCACCTGTAAGGGTACCCTCAGCCAGGATGTCCTTTTTTGGAAACTCCACTTTTCAGGGCTGTAGTTCACCAATCAATGATATGCAGTGAGAATCCAGAGAGTCCACGAGAAAATATAACTTTACATTTAAATTAGTCTATTAAACTATTCAAAAGGGAAAAAATACAACTATTTAGATAATTATCTAATGCATTCAGTCATTTCTCTAACAATTTCCAGCGTCGCAAATTTGAGCATTTTGTGCTCTTCCATGTCAATATGACTGAGGCTGAGGAACAACAATGAGAAAATTACACATAAATTCTTTAAAGTTAATGAGGACAATAGCTGACGCATGGATAATAGAAATGTATGTATATTTGGAAATCTTACTATTTTCTGTCACAATTTACCAAGAACTAATATATTTCAAATCAGCTGATATTTACTGACAGTTTTGATTTTTAAGTGAACAGTCTTGCCGCTGGATTCATTGGGTGCAATTTGAAACAAATGTGCCTTGTACGACAAACCGCTCCATCAGAGAGGCCACGCGCATTCACGTGCTGAAAATGGCCCGATCTCCCCATACCAACGAGTCATCAGATTGCGTGGACTGTCCGTGTGCAGCCCAGAATTAATGAATTCAAGTTTCAAGTTTCAAGTCTTTTATTGTCAGATACACAGAATGACACAGGGTCAGACTGGGCACTGAAATTCTTAGGACAAGGCCCCACACAACAACTATCATAGCCGAACATAATATAACATGACATACACACTGTACAAGAACTCTGAACATAATACTAACATATAATACACATAACTAAACTACAGACAAATGGGAGTAGCAGGTAGTGAAAGCATGTGAAACTCCTCGTGTTTGGTAAACCAAAAAAGGCCCAACGCCGCCAGCAGAGCTTCCTCGGAGCGTGAAGGTCTGCGTGACCCCGTTCACACAGACAAACTAATGTGGACAAGCTGGTTCTTGTGTACAGCAAGCTTATGCCAAAGATTAATCCACAGAGAGCAGTTAAAGCCAAGCAAGTCACTATCTCTTCTCCCTGACATTTAGGAGGAATTGTGTGACGTTTGGGAATTCTATCCAGAAAAACAGAAGGAACATGCATGCATGAATTAATGAATTAATGAATAGCAGTGTGGGATAGAGGAAGTGAGCGAAAGCACGAGGAGGGAAACAACAATGATTGTGAACTCACTAAACTGCTGAAGACGCCTGTTCCTGTTTGGACAGAGTTTGGTCTGTCTGGGATAAAAGGGAGGTGGATGTGCAAGTGTGCGACTAAGCAGGGTACAAAATACAGAAAAGAAAAAAAATACTTATTACCGCCTTGTCAGCACTCTCATCCTCTCTCTCCCCAACATACATCCCACCTAGGGCCCTTCTCATCCCCTCTCTTTTAAGATGTGGCCTTTCTACTCTCTTCTTCCTTCCATGCCACTTAGGACTTGTCTGGCAGACTGCCCGACCTCACAATGCACACAAACTAAATGTACGTAAACACGCATACAGAAATAGCCAGACACGACACAATGAGAAAGCAAAATGTGCAAGCCATACTCTCTTTCATTCTAACCAATTAACCATGTATCTGACCCAACACCTTCCTGTATCTGCGAGCTCACTCACCCTTCTGCCGTCACGTGTGCTATTTTTTGACCATTGTGTTTTGAATGACGTGATGATGGAACAAAGACCATGGCGTTAAACATAGAGGGGGAATGCATGGTTTAAGGAAGCCATGGAGAAATAGGAAGTAACATTTGCAAAAGGGAAGCGTGTTGTGCTTGGTAAATGTGACTGTAACCACCAACAAATCCGCTGAAAAAATAAGCCCCTTAGAGCTGGAAATCAGAGGGAAATAATTATATTAATGCATTCAAAGATCTCAACTTTAGCAATCTCAAAATACAAACAAGAATATGACCTGTAAAAAAAAAAAAACTGCAGCACATCTTTTCATAACTTAAAAATGGATCATTTGTATGTGAACAGATTGTAAAGCCCACTGAAGCAAATTTGTAATTTTGGGCTTTATAAAATAAACTGAATAATTATAATCGGAAAGAAGCTTGCTTTTCTTTTAATAAACAGGAAAAATACGATCCACTGTAGGGGACTCTGTTGGGAGCACATAATTCACAAGACTAGTAGGGTGGTGTGCAGGATACGTGACCGGGTCCCTTTAAGAGCTGGGAGCGTAACCAGGGCAACGGGGTGGCGTCGAGGGGTTTAAAGGTCACGAGGTGTCAGGGGTGAAATGTTTTGTGTGAGGAAATAAACGGCCACAGAGGTGTGCAGCCAAAGAAAGTGACTTTGTCCATATCGTTCATTCCCGCGCTCCTACATTGGTGACCCTGGCTCTACTGGACGGATCCAGAGACGAGCATGACGACGCACGCAGTTTCGCTTAAGCTGCCGGAGACGCATGCATCGGTCTGGTTTGCTCAAGCTGAAGCGCAGTTCGCACTCAGAGACATTACCGCAGACTCGACGAAATATTATTATGTCGTGGCGGCGCTCGGCAGTTCGACAGCGGGCCGAGTGGTGAGCATCCTAGAGAACCCCCCGTTCAGCGACACGTACGCCACGTTGAAAGAACACTTGCTGAAGGCGCTTGGACTATCGGACACCGAGCGGGCTCGCCGGCTGCTCTCACTGAACGGCCTCGGCGACAGCAAGCCGTCGGAGCTTATGGACAAGATGCTGGCTCTCCTCGGTAGACGCCAGCCCGAGTTTTTATTCATGGAACTGTTTCTACAGCAGCTGCGGTCAGCTTTGGCCAATTCCAGGATTAAGGATTGTCGGGAGTTGGCCGAGGAGGCCGCTAAGTTTTTTCTTGCCGGACAACAACACTGCGCGGCCGTTCAGAAGCCGGCGCAAGCTGTATGGCTACCAGCGGAGACGGCGGTTGTCGCGGAAGCAAGTCAACGACGGGGAACCGCCGGCTTGTGTTTTTACCACGCACGGTTTGGACCGAGGGCGACACGGTGCCGCTCGCCATGCAGTTACAGCAAGAAGGGAAATGCCGGGGCCGGCGCTCAGTAGCTGCCATGAGCGTCGGCCGAGCGGGCAGGCTGCTGTTCATCCAGGACGACATCTCCGGGTGGCGTTTTCTGTGCGATACGGGCGCGCAGATCAGCGTCATGCCGGCATCACGGGTGGACATGCTGACAGACGGACATGGCCCACCCCACCTTGAAGCCGCGAACGGCAGCTCCATCCGCACATTTGGGACACGGAGCGTACAGCTGTGTTTCAGGGGGCAGCATTTCCGCTGGGACTTTGTGACGGCTAAGATTAACATGCCCTTACTTGGTGCGGATTTCCTGTGTGCCTATGGACTGTTGGTAGACGTCAAGGGCCGCCGCCTGGTTAATGCTTTGACTTTCTTCTCTTACCCGTGCACACTAGGGGGAGCAGAAGCTACCAGGCTGGCTAGCCTCTCAGCTGCGGATGAGTTTCTTCGGTTGCTGGCTGAGTTCCCGGACCTCACACTACCCACCTTCTCATCCTCCACGGTCAAACATGGGGTAGAACATGACATCTCGACCACTGGCCCACCGGTACATGCCCGGGTCCGGCGCCTGGACCCGGCAAAGCTCATCATCGCCAAGACAGAGTTTGACAACATGGAGCGCCTGGGCATCATTCGCCGCTCCAACAGCCCGTGGGCGTCACCCCTGCACATTGCACCGAAGCCTGGAGGTGGGTGGCGTCCGTGTGGGGATTATCGCCGGCTCAACGATGCAACGATCCCGGACCGCTACCCAGTTCCGCACATCCAGGATTTTTCTGCCCATTTGTCCGGTCGCGTGGTGTTTTCTCAGGTCGACCTGGTTCGGGGTTATCATCAAGTGCCCATTCAACCTCTGGATATTCCCAAGACGGCACTGATCACTAGGGATGGGTATCGTTTGGGTTTTTTCCGATACCGGTGCTAAACCGGTACTTTTAAAACGATACCGGTGCCTAAACGGTGCCTGAACCGATATTTTTTTTTTTAAACGCGCAATGAGGACATTAAAAACCTCTTGGGCCATATTCCCTGTAGAAGCCGTTATCATGGAGCACTGACACACAACGGATATCAGACTGTTAACATACACAATATATGTTCTCCATTATATGATGCGATATGTATTGTCATGTGCAGACCTTATAGGGTTAATCCTGTCACTGTTTTGATGGGCAAAGAGAACAACCAATCAGAGGTACTGAAGATGACACGTGACAAATAAAGTGTTGCTTCTGACAGCGAGAGTTCCACTGAAACAAAGTGACGCCCCACGGTCTTTATTCCTCCGTCATTATATTCCCGGTAACACCGGGTATACAGCCGGGACCGCTGAACATCAACACACCTGCTAGCAGACTGTCACGCTCGTAGCTCGTAGCTAACGCTAGCTACGAGCTGGCTTAAACATGATTATAATGGCTAATTTATGATTTCTTGGGCTACTTTTATGAATGCAAGACTTGTAATCAACGATACGGTACTAATCTGAGTTCAGGCTGCTCGTCATAATCGGTCTCCACGTGTTCAGGGGGACCGGTGACGGTCTCCCCATCGCGTCCAGCCTGACGCTGGTGTGCTCCACACGGGCTCACGCCGTCACACACGGTGCAGCCTCCGCTGTCAGAGTTAAATATGATAGGCTATCGCAACCTGCTGACAGGGCGGAGTCACCAGAGAAGTTCGCAACAATAGTTTTTTTCAATTTCAATCGGCTCAGGCACCGGAAAGAAGCACCGAAATGTGCGTTGCGTTTCGGTCCGGGTAATACCGGTTGTATCGGAACCGGTGCCACATTGGCACCGGGTTTCGGTACCCAACCCTACTGATTACACCTTTCGGCCTCTTTGAATTTTTGAGGATGCCGTTTGGCCTCAAAAATGCAGCACAGACTTTCCAGCGCCTCATGGACACTGCGCTTAGGGACCTGCCTTTTTTGTTTGTTTACCTGGACGACATCCTGGTTGCCAGTTCATCGAGGGCAGAGCATACGTCTCACCTGCGGATATTGTTTGCTCAGCTCAACCAACACGGGTTGATCGTCAACCCAGCTAAGTGTCAGTTTGGGTTGACAACCATTGACTTCCTTGGACATCGCATCACGAAAGACGGGGCCGTTCCCCTTCCAGCGAAGGTGGACGCGGTGGCTAACTTTCAGCGTTCTCAAAACGGCCGATCAAACTTGGCCGATCAGATGACGTAACATCTGCGAGAAAAACTATCAGACGTTTCAATCGCGGCGCACCGCAACGGAGTAAATGCGCCCGGCGAGGGCCGGCAGAGGTCAGAGGTCCACGAGGGGATCCTCACGCACCGAGCGGCGTCCCTGTCCCGAGTTGAATCACTGGGTCAACTCAGCCGACACTTACATGTCTGCACCTATAGACTGATGTTGACGGGAAACGCATTCGATCGGGAGCGCGCGAGGGTTTTGATAAAGTTAGCGGAAAGAACCACGTGAAACAACATCCGTTTTTCAAAATAAGATGTCGACAAATCATACACAAGTAAACAATGAACTGATTTTGTATCTTTATAGATCGTTTCTGAGATTTAGCTTAAATAATGCTAACATTAAAACATTTTTACTGTACCAAGCAAGAGTTTATAAAAATAAAGGTCAGACTTTTGTATGTTAAAAAAAGTCCTGTAAATGGATTTCCCCAAGAGTTCCAGGAAATGAATGATGCAGATGTGTTCCATACATATCTGAAATCCCCTACACTGGCAATCAATCAATTTTAATGTATCAATTAGGACATTTTTCAAAGTAAAAGTCCTTAATGTTTAATGAAATCGGTAATTTCTTTAATGTTTGAGGTGCTTTATATATGTATTTCCTCATAGTCCTAGGCAATAATGCTACACAATAAATAGAATGCTTCAATCGACACCGTGATCGGTATTATCGGATCGGCCGATACCGATTTCAGTGATCGGCACCCAAAAACCTGATCGGTGCATCTCTAGTTCTCAATAGTATGTTTCAAGTAGGCTACAGCCGAACCCTCGTTCTGTTTTGATCAATAGTAATCGAGTTGATAAGCGTGTCTTCTTGTCTGATCAATATGCAACTGTGAGGTGCGCGAATAGATAGAGAGACACAGATTGTGCGCGTGTAGCGCGCCAACAATTTTTTTGGGGAGCACCATAGACCCATTTTGACCCAGGAAAAACCCTGGAGAGGGACCAGGCATTTGGGGATACCAAGACTGCTCTGGCAAGGGCAACGATGCTGGCACATCCCGCACCCAAGGCTCTGATCGCCATCACCACTGACGCTTCAGATTTTGCAGTGGGCGCCGTGTACGAGCAGTGGGTGAAAGGGGCATGGCAGCCACTTGCTTTTTTTAGTCGACAGCTGCGTCCTAACGAGAGAAAGTACAGCACTTTTGATCGGGAACTCCTTGGTCTGTTTCTTGCCAGTCGACATTTCCGGTTCCTGCTAGAGGCTCGACAGTTCACCGCTTTTGTGGATCACAAGCCATTGACATTCGCTATGCGTAAGACAGCTGAACCATGGTCAGGCCGCCAGCAGCGCCAGCTCTCCTTCATCTCCAAATTCACCACGGATTTACAACATGTGGCAGGCAAGGAAAACCTGGTCGCAGACTGTTTGTCAAGAGCCATCATGGGGCCGGTTCATTTGGGACTGGATTATGCTAAAATGGATGAGAATCAAGTTTCAGAACCAGGTGTGCAGGAATTGAGGACGGCAACAACGGGACTGCAATTGGAGGAGGTTCCATTTGGCAAAAAAGGGACCACGCTCCTCTGCGACGTCCCCACAGGTCAGCCACGACCGGTTATTCCTACCGGATGGAGGCATCAAGTTTTCGACACTATTCATGGTCCGTCGCACCCCGGCAACAAGGCATCTCAGAGGCTGGTTACAGTAAAGTTTGTTTGGCACGGCCTCAAGAAAGATGTGCGAAAATGGGCAGGGACTTGTGTGGTGTGCCAACGCGCCAAGGTGCACCGTCACATAAAAGCCCCATTGTCACAGTTCTCAGTTCCAGAAAGGAGATTTGATCGTGTGAATGTGGATCTGGTGGGACCCCTTCATCTGTACCAGGGTTTCACACGCCTCCTCACCATGGTGGACTGAACCACACGTTGGCCAGAGGCCATCCCGCTGTCATCAACGACATCGGATGAGGTGGCTCGAGCGTTCATTGGGACTTGGGTCGCCAGGTTTGGGGCCCCAGCTGACGTTTCCTCGGACAGAGGCCCACAGTTCACGTCGGAGCTCTGGAACGCAGTAGCAGAAAGCCTGGGGGTGAAGCTCCACCGTACTACTGCTCATCACCCACAGGCTAATGGGTTGTGCGAGCGGTTCCATCGCTCAATGAAAGCTGCTCTCCGGGCCAGCCTCAAGGACGGGGGCTGGGTGGACAGGCTCCCATGGGTCATGTTGGGGCTCAGAACAGCCAACAAGGAGGACCTTCAAGCTTCATCCGCCGAGTTGGTGTACGGCCAGCCGCTGCGGGTTCCTGGGGAGTTCATCCCCAAGGTCACAGACCCGTGGTCTGCGACACAACAGCGGGCCGCTCTCCTGGAGAAGGCTGGAGTGTTCACCCCTGTGCCCACGTCGCAGCACGGCCTCCCGCAGTCACACGTCCCCTCCAGCCTAAAGACAGCAGAGTACGTGTTCATTCGCCAGGACGGCCGCCATGGGCCCTTTAAACCGCCCTACGAAGGACCGTTTCGCGTTCTAGAGGCCGGGGACAAAACCTTCAAAGTCGACGTTGGCGGTAAGGTGGAGCAATTGTCGGTTGATCGCCTTAAACCAGCACAGCTCGACCTAGACCGGCCGGTAAGGTTGGCCGAACCCCCGCGGCGCCCTCCTATATTTCCACCACGCCGCTGCAAGGCCCAGAAGCTGCCGGCAACGGCCGCGCTGCCTCCAATTCCGGTTCCAGTAACAAGGAGTCGGGCAGGACGGTTGATTCGGGTCCCGAGACTATGAGTGTGGTTTTTTTGTTTTCTTTAGTCTTGGTGAATTCTGGGGGGGCGTATGTAGGGGACTCTGTTGGGAGCACATAATTCACAAGACTAGTAGGGTGGTGTGCAGGATACGTGACTGGGTCCATTTAAGAGCTGGGAGCGTAACCAGGGCAACGGGGTGGCGTCGAGGGGTTTAAAGGTCACGAGGTGTCAGGGGTGAAATGTTTTGTGTGAGGAAATAAACGGCCACAGAGGTGTGCAGCCAAAGAAAGTGACTTTGTCCATATCGTTCATTCCCGCGCTCCTACACCACTGTACTATTTACCTTATGGATTTATGTTGTACTCACATGCTACTCCTAAACCATCCGGTACCAATCACCACAGTGGCATTCGATTTATTACTTCATACATGCATCACACCCACCGCAGTGGGTTATATGAAAAGGTCAGATGGGTTGTGCCAGACACAAAACATTTAAGTTTAATGTGAACAACAGATTAAAGTTCAGTTTAAAAGTTTCTCATACTAACTCTGAACGAGGGAAGACGGCTCACTACTGTAATGGACTGAAAAACAAACTGAAGTGAGAGACACGGGCTGCTCAGTGATCTCAAAGTTCAATAATATTTAAAATATTTAAGGAGTTTGTGCATGCATGATGACCTCATTGCGTGACTCACTTTTATATGATAAATATAATTTGTTGTCAAGTCTCTTGTGGAAGAGCTCTAGAGTCAATAAATCTTCCTGCGGGTAACTAAGTATTCCTTAAGGAGAAAGAAAATACATTTAAACTGGGGAGCTAATGTTTAAAAGCAACTTGTGGTAGGAGCATAATGTGGTGATGGTAGTATAACTATTTTATTCACATGAGGTTGGTGACAAACAAGGTGGCTGTAGATGCATGTTTGCTGTGTGACAGGTGGACTTCATAATCAGAACCCTGCTTTAAGATTGCGTTTGTCCTACCCCAACATAATCACTTAAGGAAGAAGTGCACTTTTAGTCCAACCCACATCCCACATCCTGTATTCAATTCAATTCAGTTTATTTTGTAAAGCCCGATATCACAAATTTGCCTCAGAGGGCTTTACAATTTAAACACATGCGACATCTGTCCCAGGACCTCACATCGGATCAGGAAAAACTCCCAAGAAATAGAAAAAATCCTTTCACAGGGAAAAAAGGAAAGAAACCTTCAGGAGAGCAACAGAGGAGGATCCCTCTCCAGACTCAGCCAGGTCCAATGGACCCTATGAGACATGAACTCACAAGGACTCTAGGGAGGAAGCAGAGTTAGAAATGTGTGATGGAGAGCTGTAAATTCATCCACAAGTAGAGAGAGAAGAGTAGATAGGTGCTCAGTGCATCCTAAAACGTCCCCCAGGAGCCTATAGCAGCATATCAAGGGGCTGGACCAGGTGAACCTGATTCAGTCCTCACTATAAGACTATAAAGAGGAAAGTCTTCAGTCTACCCTTAAATGAGGTGACTGTCTGCCTCCCGGACTGAAGGTGGAAGCTGGTTCATAAAAGAGGAGCTTGATAACTGAAGACTCTGGCTCCCATCCTACTTTTTAAGACTCTAGGAACTACAAGTAGCTAGTACATGAGTCATGTGATCTTTTTTCTTAGTTTGTGAGTACACGAGCTGCAGTATTCTGGATTAACTGGAGGGGTTTAAGAGACGTAGTCGAGCAGCCTGATAATAAGGAGTTGCAATAATCTAGTCTAGAAGTAAGAAAAGCGTGAACTAGTTTTTCTACATCTTTTTGAGACAAGATGCGTCTGTGTGGCAACTGTCTCTAATTTGGCCTCGGCTGCTGGTGATTGGCAATCAGTCAGCAGCCGAGGCCGCCCTCATAAAAGCTCCCAGTTGAGGGTGGAGCGGGGGGAAGTGAGCAGAGGCGCAGGTTTTGCGGTCTGCTGTGTGTGAATAAAATGTCGTTCAACGAAACCTCATGGTGCCTGGCTGATCCTTGGAGCTTTTGGGGGAAACCCACGGGTAGCGGCAGTAGACCTGCTACAGTCTGATTTTTAAATGTTGCGTAGATGAAAGAATGCAGTCCTTGAGATTTGCTTCACGTGGGAGTTAAAGGACAAGTGCCGATCAAAGATAACGCCAGGATTCTTTACAGTGGTGTTGGATGCTAGAGCAATGCCGTCTACAGAAACCACATCACCAGATAATTGATCCCTGAGGTGTTCAGGGCCGAGTAAAATAACTTCAGTTGTCAGAGTTTAACATCAAGAAGTTGCAGGTCATCCAAATTTCTATGTCTTTAAGACATGCTCGAATTTTACTGAGCTGGTTGATCTCATCTGGTTTTATCGATAGATATAGTTGAGTATCATCTGCATAACAATTCAAGTTTATGAAGTGTTTCCTTATAATATTGCCCAACGGAAGCATGTATAAAATTGGTCCAAGCACAGAACCTTGTGGAACTCCGTGACTAATGTTGGTGGTCATCCAGGCTTCATCGTTGACAGATACAAATTGAGATATTATATATTAATAACACCAATGTTGGTAAAGACCGTTTAAGATATAAACCAGGTGGATACCAGAGAGCAGTCTCTCCCTGGGGGACGAGGCGGACTCTGACAGAGAAGTACACATTCTGGAGAGCCATTCAACATGGAGTGTTTGTACAGCTGACTGGCATAGCTCTCGCAGCAGTCAAGTGACCAGGAACGACAGAGGCTGTCGGAAGCAAAGGGGATAGGCAACGCAAATGTATTAAAATAAAAACATTGCCCAAGATGATCTCTCCACCCAAATCTACAGTAACTGAATCATACCTAATTTGCCTAAATGCAAATACTTGTCTTCTGTGTAGAACTGACATTTTATTTTATTAAGGCCAAAAAACACTCTAAACACCCACACTGGGCAAAATAAAGAGGAGACGCCATTCAATAACCGCAGGGAGAAAGGATATGGCATATAAAAGAGCTTAGTGCGTTGAAAAAGAAAGTGTGTTTTCAAACCTCTTGTTAAGACAAGAAACAACACAAAATGGCATGGAGTCAATGCAATAACAGGTAAAGAACATGAAAAAGCCCGAAAGAGAGATCATCATTGCTGCTCACCCCCACAACATAAACAGTTATTACATGTTGTAGTCCAAACTGAAATGAACCTCGATTGAACAAATATATTTTCTGTTTTTAAAACCATGTCCCCCTAAATGCACTGCAAAATCAAATGAGGAAAAAGTAAGAGGCTGCATTTGAAAAGTAAATGCTGCACATAAGGAAAATACAATCAAACTAAAAAGGAGAACATTCTCTAAGCGACATAAATAAACTAACTGCATTTACAGATGTTGCATAACACAGAAATATGTATAAACATGTTGACATTGATGGCATTTGAAAGTGTGTCGATTGGACTTATAGCTTTAAAATAGTGTCTATATGGCAAGTGTTATTTGCCTTTTACAAATAGCTAGTTGTGTCATCCCAAGACAGCTTCTGTTGTGTTGTTAGTTATGTTATTTGTGTGTATGACTTGTTATTTGCAAATTACAAATAGCTGGTTGTGTCATCCCAAGACAGCTTCTGTTGTGTTGTTAGTTTTGTATGACTTGATGCATTTGCTGCATGTTTCTTTATTCCATCAAAGTTTGGTCAAATATGAATATGTTTTGTTTAAATGAGCTCACATCGGCAACATGCAAGCAAATAATGAGGTTTTCTTTCGGGATGTTTAGAGTTGGATCCACGACTAGGACATCCCTTAATGCTCTTCATTTGCTTGTGTTTTGTCTGTTTGCGTGAGTCAACTTCAGTGGCAGTGTGTTGAGCTCTCTCTCTGCCACAATACAGAAATACACATTTGCTTATGGATAGTAGTTCTAGTGTTACAGTGCTCACAGGCCTTTTCCAACTGAAGACATTTGGACATGGGCCAGTAGAAAAAGCACAGGGGCAATTGGTAAGATTGGTAAGTAGTGTGAACACTGGCTCGTTGTCCCACTGCCATGACTTACTGAGAAACTTGAATACAACTGAGCAATCCTTACTGTTATATATATTAGTCCCACTATGACAAGTCAAACATGTCTGCCGCGAAAAATGGCTATTCGCCATCCTTGAGAATTCAGGAATTCTTTCTTGTTAATTATCAGCAAACTGCATATTTGAATGATTTAAAAGTTTAACGTTTTACCATTTGTCAATATCACAGAATTTTAAATACAGCTGTGAGGTCCAGAAAAAAAGAGTGTACTCACAGAAAACAAACAGCCACTACTTTAAATATTCCTGTTTTAACAGACCCTGGACTATCAACAGGTGAATCACACGGAACAGAGGGCATCGACACTTGACCTTTGCTTGGTACATGTACTTTCATCAAGAAAAGGACCCGTCACTCACTGGACTCCATTTAAAAGAATATATTCCATCAAGCTGATAAGCTCCACAGTACTCGCAACATGAAGCCTTGGCTTGGAATTTATCTAACGGCTGCAATTATTTACACACAGCTGATAACAAATAACTAAGGCCCAGAACCCTCCCCTGTGGATGGGGTTAACCCCGGCAAGTGAGCACTCTGCCCTTATATACTACTAAAACCCAGACACTTGTGTAATAGAGCCATATCCTAGATGCTTGGCAGGATATGTAAACACATGGTATATATATATATAGATTACCCCCATATCTGATTGGAGGTGTGATAGAAACCGAACAGTTGAGATGAGCAATGAGCTGTCAGAGATGGGGGCCAAACTACATCATCTGCCATGGTGCCAAAGTGCTAAAAACGAACCCAACAGAATAAATAAATATCAACAAAATACATGCACGTGCCAGAGAGGCTAACGACAGGACATTAGATAATCTATTAACATGTACGCATTGTGTAATGCACGTTTCTTAAATGTAAGGATTGTGACTTAGGGTGTTACTGGAATTGAACCCCGATGAGGTCCGAGGCGAACAGTAACACCTGCTGTCCGAGGACCGACATGCTGCTGGTCCCACGTCAGCTCCGTCAGTTGTTTTTGTGAACGAGGCCCTACAGCTGTCGCTTCTTCCAGAAAGACAAGTACACCTTTAAACGTGAGCGCTCGCCGCGATGACAGGACGTGGTCGACCTACCTTTGCCATTCTGCCACGCTGTGTACCAGGACAGGCTGAGGAAGGACGTGAAGAAAATAATCGCAGTGGCCACAGTTCCATTTCTGAGCCTCATCTCATTTCAGCGGAGCCTCTCCTCGGCTGAGTGTCGGGGACCCCGGAGCGGCCGCTGCCTCCCTCCCTCCTTCTCGCGCTGCCTTCGGGGTGTCGAGGCTGGCGTTAAGCGCCGGCATACGGTTGCGTCAGAACGGTGTAAAAACCGGAGTGAGCGACACGGACCTCTGCGCTTGGGAGGCGAGTGCTCGGATGTACCTTCCGTCTCCTCTCGTCGTTGAGACTGGCTCCTCCTGTACCGTCCTCCGGCGACTCGGTCACGAGTCAACTGCCTTCCGTGACAACATGGTTAAGACAGAACTAGCTAGCTGCCGACACGAGCCATTGTAACGTGAACGTTACAAGTAGAAGCCATTTCCAGTGTGTAACGGTCGATCCTCCGGGATAGGCTGCTCGCTCTCTGACGGCGTCCGAAAGGCAACGCCTCGTCTCGCGTCGACTTCGACGCTGGGCTGCTTCCACTGGCAATAGATGAATACAACAAATAAAAATAAAAAGCAGCGTGCAGTCGTGTTGCTTACTCCGAGCCTCGCGCCAGGGTATCAACCGTAATCCTTTTAACCGACATGGAGTACATTACAGTCCGGGCTTCTTCTCCGTTGAATCACTGTCATTCTCGAGGTAACTTTTACTGTAATGGGCCAAATGGCTTCATTCCAATCACACGCCAACAGCACATCTTAGGAGATGAGCTGCGAAATCACGCGATATTTGACAACTGGTGCGAGAGCATTGCCGGAAACGTTATGATAACAAGGAAGGAGCGCTGTATGTCCTATCACAGGCTGGACGGTGCGTTTGACGAGGGCATTTCAAACTTGGGAAGCCGGTTGTCTAGTAGCATTGTTAGTGTGAGCCACGCCCCCACACACAACTTTTAAGTTTAATAATTGAGTCAGAATCCAGGTGACTTGACAGTATCGGATTGTGAACGAGCAGGATTTACAAATTGTTACAGGTTGAAACACTTTATAAAAGAAAGTAAACCTTGACAAACGACTCCTCCTAAAAAAAAGCGCATTTATGTAGATATATGCATAATTTGTTCAAAAAGTCAGTGCTTCACTAATGAAAATAAGTGCACGTCCCTACCACATAATAATACACCTTTGAATACCAAGAAACCTCTTCATGGTTATCATTTCACATGCGAGACGACTGCAATCAACATATACGTTGTTATTGTTGTTGCCATTCAGGCTGATGTCACATCTAGGGAGTTAGTCAAACTAAATCAAATGCATTATTTCACACGAATGGTCTTTGTATGTTTGTTTATGGCTTGTACTATGCACAAAAGCACTCTAGTACATTTTCAAGTTATGAGTCAGACAACACTATTGGTAAGCGATCTTGCATCCTTGATGTCAAAGCATATTTATATCAAGGAACATTATTTGTGACCTTGGAAAACAACAGTGCACATCTCACTTCAAGGTATATTCACTGATTACATTCCTAAACAGACCGTTTTGACAACCGTTGACTAGCGAAAAATGACTAAGTGTTGCATAGTTGTCCCAATTTTTTCCAGACACAAGATACAAAAACAGAACAAAAAATGACACTTAACTTTGGACTTGGATTCACATTTCAGTCTCAAAATGAAAAACCATAGCTTAGGTGTCGACATTACAAATTATCTTTGAAGGTTAAATGTTTACTTAAAAAAGTAGTCATGATAATTTTGTGCCGACATTCATTTATTTTACAAACAGCATACATATCTTAAACAATAAAATAGTAATCAATGTTTATAAAGAATATATTAAATGATGTAGAATTTTGCAAGCTGTGATGACTGTGATCATTCGATTTAAAGAGAAAGTTAGCGATGGAAATATATTCACACACCAAACAGATTTATAGGGAAAAAGTGAAGAATATTCCCTTTAAATTTTTTTCATTAGCAACATTAATCTTTGCTAATTGCTGATTTGGGAATTCTTGCTCCTTATACGAGTATGTGGGGCAGACAGCTGAACAGATCTGTAGAGGCTGGCATGATGCAGTGGGAGGGGTGTTCTCAGAAAGGCGAGGCTTTAAAGTAGTCCTCCAGCGGAATGAGTGATATGCCTCCGATCCAGTCCTGCAGCCAGACCTGGATTAACTCAAGCTTCATGAAGAACCACTTGTGCCCCACTGGCCACTTTGCCATCAGAGGATGTCTACACAACCAAAAAGTAGCACATGAACACTCACAGGGTAGGAGGACGACAACATGTATTCGTACACTGCTACATCTTCCATTAGCCGCGTTACCTGGAAAACATGGCCTCCTTTGCAAACCCTTGCTCCTCCGGGGCCACCTCCACCATCTTGCCTGTTAGTGTGAGTCGAGCACATCTTGGATCTTCCGGGTCGTACACCATTTGCCTTGAAACACAGGAGGACCATGTTACCGATGTAGCACACGGCTAGAGGGATAGATGAATAGATATAGACTTTATTCATCCACAGGGGGACATTTGTTTGAAGCAGCAGCAAACAAGATTGCAATATATACAAAACAATAAAATTAAATAGCAGAGCAGGACATTTATGAATTAAAGAAAATTATATAATGAATTCAAAAAATAAAAAATATATAGTGTATATAAGTGTGTATAAAGTATATGAAGTGAAAGCAGTGTGAGGGTTATTGATGTTGTTCAAGTCCAGAGGTGATTTACTATAAAGTCTTATAGCAGTTGTCAGGAATGTTCTCCTGTATGAGTGTTCTCCTGTATGAGGAGTGTTCTCCTGTATCAGGAATGTTCTCTGTTGGAGAACGTGCTCCGCTGTCCCTGCAGTAGGTGGTGCAGAGGGTGGTCTAGGTTTTCCAATACGGACAATCATTTCCTGTCCTTATGTCCTCCTCTCCACCAACTGTTCCGGATTGTCCAGTTTGCAGCCGAGGATGGAGCCGGCGTTCCTCACCAGTTTACAGAGTCTGTCTGGTTGGCACTAATTATATTGATACGGTTTGAAAAAGAGCGACGTGAAAGCAGTCAACTGACATTATTAAAGTCCTTCAAGGTGGGTCCTGTTTTATTATTTGCGTTGAAGGGCTACCCTCTTTTAAGTGACTTAGTTTTAAGAAATTTATTATTTAAGTGTTGTGCTTTGTTACATATTCCACAAACTATTTTAGTTTACACAAATTACCACGCACCACACTTGGTAGTATTTAGGCAGGGAAATCTATCACATATGGCCTATATTCTGGGAACAAGTGGGGGTTAATAAGGGCCCTGTTGTCATTTTTTTGCCTCAGGCCACGAGTTCAGGACAGTGCAATGAAAGCTTACCTGCAGAATTCTCCCTCAGCCTCTGAGAATGTGAGCGAAGCGTAGGGGTTACTCTTCAGGTCGGACACACTGTTGTCCATTGGAGTCACATAGAAATAGATGACTCCGGTGCTGTTGTCCAGCACTCCATCACTGACTGAGAAGATGTTGCCAAAGGGGAGACCTTTGATCTGTTGGTATTAATAAACAGTCAGTGATAAATAAAATATGCACAATTCAAATTGGTAACATTTTAGATAATGCAGTCTGAAAAGGTGACAGGAACTCATTTGACCGAAATACTTGGATCCTTTACTTAGATAGAATAAAAGTACAATGTACTGCTAATACTAAAAGTCCTCCATTTAAAATTCAGAGTAAAATCGTTAACAGCCAAATTGAGTTAAAGTGCTAATTATGCAGAACGGTCCCTTTCAGATATATACATTATGCCCCCAGGGTCCCAAAAGATGAATGTTTGTTGTATCGTGTGTGTGTTAGATATTAATGTGGTGCAGTGGACACACGTTCTTGGGACTTCGGGAGTTTTCTGTCGTTGCATTAAAACTTGGTACAAACCCAACTCAAACTCAAACAGCCTCATAACTCAACACGCCTGAGCAGCTTTCAGGGCTTCAAATCTATAACAAGGAAGCACATATAATAATAAAACATTGATGAATTAAAGAAAGTTGTGTTCGCATAAGCATAGATAAAAGTGATGGAGTAGAAGTATAACGTTACATGACCACTGGACGTCACTGTTTCACAAATGATGTTGCTATAACCTAGCTCCCTTGAATCTACTGCTATCACTTGAGTTTGAAAGAGTAGCTCGAGCGTGCTGCTGGGCCAAATGCATCGATGAGTGATCGGTCAAGTCCCCGGCCAGAGGAAGCCCACCAGGACCACTGGGAGCGTCTCACCTGGTCTTGAGTTGAAATGGTGGCCAGGTGGCCCCAGTCACTGGAGTGCGCGATGTATCTGGCGGTCCTGGCGGTGTCCTGGTGCGGGGGGGGCGGGCCGCCGCCGCCGGACTTCTTCGCCTTCTCCAGCCGATATGAAAACAAGCGAGAGGAAAGCTGCGCCATGTTCTCGTTTTCCGGCTTCGCCCGCTCCCCGGGGCCGCCGTCGTCTCCGAGGACGTCGGGGTACGCCTGGTTCCACAGCCCCGCGCTGTCCACCAGCAACGCCGGGGCGACCTCCTCCGACAGGTGGGCGTCCTCCACCACGTCGTTGGAGGGGACGACCCAGGACACCGAGCTCCTCAGGGTGAAGCCCTGACACAGACACAGGACAGAGGCGAGCACTGCCAGGGGGGAGTAGCGGGCCCTCATTTCAATGGCCGCCCTCGACCGCCACTCGTTTTGTTTACAACCTCACGTGCTCTGGCTTGCCTTACACGAGTTTCACAGCGACCTCTACTGGCTAAGCCGGGAAAAAGTAATTGTGTAATAATTACAGCATTTTTGCTACACAACAGTATATAAAGTTTATAAAATGATCATTATTATTGGTTAAAGAGGAGTCCGAATGTATCCAACAATGCTGCTGAGGCAGTGCTTTGAATGGTGTTGTATTGGACTGAAATAACGCTGTGTCTGACATGTGGTCCTCCTGGGTTATATGCAGGAGAAAACATTGTTATTGTTATTGCACCACATTTTGACACAATGCTATCAATAACAGCCTCCCAAAAAGAGTTGAAACCCTTCTAACATACATGTTACAATTGAGGATTTCACTCACTTGGACACTCACTTGATTTTTATATTATCAATCCCAATCTAAATGTATAAGGAAGATTCAGCAAATGCCATAGAGAGAGAGAGAGACTAACTGAGCTGAGTCAGAGGGCCTATCAGAAGCCAGATCTGCCTTGTTACAAAAAACCACATGTTGGGAGAGGTGGTGAATGGCGGCCCCCTCCACCACACCCCTGTCAGCAGCTTTGACTGCCACAGGTGAGGCCCCGCTGGAGCGCATGTAAAGCCAACCTCAAGGTAATTACTCCTTTTTCCCTAACCGTAACTCTGGCAACAAGTCTTTATTCCTCCAGTCGCAGGACAGCATTTTGAGGACGCAAAGATGGGAAAAATAATGGCAGATCTATTTTATGCTGTATCGATGTAGATCTATATGGACTGTATCTTTATGAGGTATAATAAATAAATAAATTAACTTCTATAGGCACAGGGCCCTATTTAGGGATCATTAGCAACATTTTGATTGGTAACTGTTATTTAACGACATTAACCGGAAATAAGTCTGCAATATCACGTCTGTGACAATGTAGAGTCTCATAAATATTGTCTAGATCATAACAACCACAGTTCTCATTGATACACTGCTCTCCTGAAGGTTTCTTTCCTTTTTTTCCCTGTGAAAGTGTTTCTCTTTTGGGACTTTTTCCTGATCCGATGTGAGGTCCTGGGACTGGGAAGTCATATGAGTACAGATTGTAAAGCCCTCTGAGGCAACATTTGAATCTGTGATATTGGGTCGTATAAAATAAACTGAATTGAATTGGTAAAAAACAGCAAAATGGCACAAGGTGCAGTTGTGCTGGCATGTGACGACCATGTGACCGGGGAACGGTGGACATGGACTGAGGTCGGAAATGACAAGAGAGGGATCATGGCAGAAAAAAACATGCAGAAGTGATATATGTATTTAACACAGGTCCATAATGTTTTCACTCTTTTCTTTATTACAAGCAAAATGACAATTCAGTGCTCTGCCCCCATTTGCTACAGACAGGCTGGCAAAAAGTCCCAATAGCTGATCCAAAAACAAAACAATACGTTCTCGAGACCTGTTTGGTAATATAAACTGTGCTGCAACTGAAAGTGTGAGATGAGGCGTGCAGCTTCGAGTCGTCATTTCGGACATTGGCCGAGCTCGAGAGTGACCGAATTGACATTCTGACCCGGAGGAGAACGCTGGTGCCATAAGCCCATCTGAGACAGAGGCAACGGACAGTCCCGTTCCTGGTCGTTATTTGGTCACTTTTTTTCTCTCTCTTCTTACTCACCCACTACATTCTTAGAAAAATAACTTGTGAGGAGTGAAAACGTATAAGCCCCAAGACATTATACCTTGTTTTAAGAGGGGAAACTGATCTGTTGTGGAACAAAGTGCAGTGTGTGTGTGTGTGTGTGTGTGTGTGTGTGTGTGTGTGTGTGTGTGTGTGTGTGTGGACCTATTGGTAAATCTCTAATGAATCACATCATGTATACGTTGCTCTAATTTTGGTTACAAACGTGAACACACATTCTAAACGCAGTTAAAATATAATCTCATCTCTGGGATACAAAAATACCAGAAGAAAATATTCAATGTGGACAACACAAAAGTGACAGGTAGAGGTGGAAAACGGAGCTGTGAAGGACTTAGATAAACTGTGTTAACTTTACGTTATTAAAGTAAAATAGACCTCAGAGCATCATCATGTATTTGTATGTGACATGTAGAATATGTCTGGATACAGTATGGCAACAGCACAGTGAGGCGGGACGCTGCATGACGAGCACCAAGGCCCTTCAATTCATCTACTGAGGTCGGGACGTTTTTGAGTGAAAAATGAAAGAGACAAATCCAGACCTCCAACCAAACTGAAAAAATCACCTGTGCCCCAGTAAAAAAAATATCCAACACCCGTTATTAAATCTATACATGTTGGCAGATGGTGATGTGTATGAAAATAAACTGTATAAACATACAAAAATGCTTCGGGAATCTGACATTCGAGACTTCCAGAGTCGGTCACTCGCCGTGTGCAACGGGACAGATATGCTTTGGACGAAGAGGACGTTGGGATGTGAGAAAATGCAGAAAAGGTGATGTCATCCATGATGAGCTACAATCTTCAGCTGGAGGACACGATGGACACATCAGCTCAACATTCCATTGATTTGATTGTCTCCCTCCTAACAACAGCCTATATAACATCCCTTCTCAATACAATATATATATACATATATCAAAAAGTATTTTTTAAGTTACATCCATACATCAACAGTGACCGCCATCAATAATTTTACAACAATACATTAGAACTCATAGATAAATGCAACACAGAGGAAAAAAACAACCGTATAATGTGGAAACATGACATCAGTATCCTTACGTTACTTTTTGCATCACACAGAGCATGGCGGCAAACACACAAACGCAACGCAACAGGGGGGAGGAGCAAGTCATTGAGGACAGCCATGAATAACGACTGCGAGTCCCGGGGGTTTGCTGCTGTTACCCCACAGCACCACAGTGGGGCAGGAGTGGGTACAGTGTGTGTACTGGTACAGTGTGTGTGTACTGGGTTTGGAGAAGAAAAGAAGAAAACAAAGCGGTGGCGATGTATAGTTCATGATGAATGATGACCGGGGACGAGGGATGAGCAGATCGGCATGCCGCAGGGAGATCTGACATGCTACACTGGCAGAGAAGACCAAACAACAGTCGACACAATCGTGAGGGTGAAAGAAGAGGAAGAATTATCACACTGTACCAGACGCGTACGCCCTCTGACCCCATCCCCATCAACTCACAAACACGAGTAAACTGACGTAGAAATATAATCCTCTAATAATCTGTATCTATGAATTAAGGCAGGGTGGCGAGTATACTGCACATCCCTCTTCAGATGTCCTCCACGTTCCTCGTGTGTGTGTGTGAGGGGGGGGGGGGGGGTTGGGCTTTGTAATACACCGCTTTTTATTATGATAATTTTTTTTCTCCTTTGGCTCCTAGCCTGCTGTATTTTTGCTCTCTATATCCTTCCCCCCCCACCCTCAAGATATGCCGTCTCTCGGTGCCTCTTCGCGTGTTCGGCCCACGAGATGCCACGCGGTACATAGTTTACCAGAGCCCGGCGCTTGTGTTCACACGGAGGTCTCGGGCCCCGGGGCGTAGTAGGCGAATCCTTCTCCCGAGAGACGGAGCGTGTAGGGGCCGAGAGGGCGCAGGTCTGCCCCTCCTCCGCCTCCTGCCAGGTGGACCAGTAGTTTCCCAGGAAGCGGATCGGAGCCGCGCAGTGACGGTGTCTCCGCGGCGCCCAGGTGGAGGTGAGAGGAGTCCGCGCTCGCGCCTTTGTGGGACCGGTGAGAGGACGGTGGAGTCCACTCGGCCGCGCGAGCCCGCGACGACAGCTTCTCGTCGTCCTGCGGAGAGACGGAGGAGGCATCGTCACGAGGAAATCCGAACAGCAGGAGCAGAAAGAAAGGGAAGTGGGAAGGATTTGCACCATGCAGATGAAATCAGAATAAATGAGAGACGGCTTGATGCGCCAGATCGAACAGCAGGGATGTATTCAGAGGGTTGAATGGATTTGTTTTATATATCCAGATGTTTTGTTTCGATGACACCCTGTTAGAGGCGATTGGATCAAATTCACTGAACAGACATGTGGATTCTAGACATCATTTACTGACCAGTGATGATGAAAACCCTCTGAACGTTCCCATTGTGATTAATAATTGTGACGGATTATGAAATGAAGACGCAAATTACACTATTACACTATTTCCTCTTTCAGTATTCCTGAGGCTACTTTTTAGATACAAGCTGCCTGGACAACCTGGATTTTTCCACATTAGTTTCATCCGTGACATCATGTTGGATTAGGCAACCTACTAGTGACCCTGTCAACTGTAATGACCCGAGTTACGAACCAAACGTCAGTCAAATCTTTACGAACCTATAACACCAGCTCAGTCTTCTCAAATTTTACAACGAAACCTCCTCTGAGCCACAACCCTCAGCGTTAGCTCCCAAGGCTTATACGTTCACCTGCAGTCCAGCACCAAAGAGGAGTCACAACAAGCCCACTACTTGTTGGAGCCCAACTGCCCACTGGCAATGGACGTTAAGTGGCCTGGGTCTAATAAAGAGAGGATACAAACTCCTCCATTGGCTGCTCCCCAGTTCAAGTCCACTCCCATCCCACATTCAGTGAAAAGCAGAGCATGCTTCGCAACCAGCACTGCAGAGCTAATTGGAGGTTGCCATCCCTGAAAGTAGGTTTGACGACAGGAAATGTTATCCCCCCGCCCCGCCCAGCCTGAGCCATAGCACAACAACATGCCCCATGCAGAGCAGCAGGAAGCATCACGGCAGCAGCTTTAAGGACCCCCTGTGTGCTGTTACCATGGTGACCTCGAGTACCCTTGGGTTTGCCGGGAGGGGTGCTGTGGCTGTGTGACATCGTGGATTCATAGTTCTTAGCGGCTTTTTTCTCTCCACTGTCTCCCTCACAGGTCCTACCAGGGTGGAGCGGGTTCCTCTCAATGCTTCCCCCGCCACCATCTGCAGCGCCGGGGGCCACACAGCCCTCCGGGGCCCCCGCTGTCCTTACCGTCTGTGGGTGACGTTATAGGAAAGTGAAGCATTAATGAACCTGTTCAGACCTTGTGTCTTGTACCCAGATATACTCACTTGCCTCGGCCTTGATGCGACCACATCGACTAAACTGAAAAAAGCCTCAACCATGCAGCTCCAGAGGAGGACTGGTCCCCACGACGGATATGGACTCCGAGCATCGTTGTGGTTTAACTCGAGCACGTTGCACACCGATGTCTCTTTACAATAAGAATTTGACACGGCAGTCTTTCACCGCAGTGATGAGACTTTTATGTTCAGTGTACATGGTCACTCCCACTCCCGACCAACTCTGAATGTGACTTTAGATAAGGCCCCCAGTGCACTCTGGGTAAGCTGTAAATACCACTGTACAATTGTGATTCGATCTCCAAGGACACATTTTAAAGGAAAGCTTAAACGGTGCCGTGGATCTTTGGCAATAAGAGGCTGCTAACCTTCTTTTGGGATTGCACACCTGTTCTGTAAATCCACGTCAGGCTATCTGATAGCTAACATGTGATCTGGAATGGGTTAGCTTATTTTCTTGAGAGATCATTTAGTCTATAAAATGTCAAATATTATTTTCATCATCTTTTTGTCAAAATAAAGTCCAAAACCCTGAAACAATCCATTTAAAGAGTTCTAAGAGATTATAGAGGATTTAGGTCTTGTGAAAATGACTTAAAACCAACAATAATTGATCAAAACACTTGATGATTTTTGAATAACCATAAAAGCAAATGAGAAATATCAAACTGGTGTTTTGAATGGAAGACATTTTAGAAAAATTGTGGTCAGAATAATTTCAAAAATACACAAAAAGGTGACAAGATAAAAAAGACATTATAATTCATGGCATGCAATTAAAATATCGTAAACAGTAAATTTAAAAAAAAAACACCAAAGACACACAATGGAAAGGGTGACTTTAAAAAAATGGCAGGAACATACACATTTATAACCTGGTTCACAAACCAAACCCTGTTTCACTATTGTCATCAATAGTGCCTTAGTGGTTAGTTTAACATGCAGCGGGGAATCGAGACAGTAATAAGTGGTTCACACTGAGACACATACCACCATGCATATGAGATGAGGCCTGAAAAGAGAGAGTCATCTCCTCCTCCTGCTCCTCTCTCGTCTCTCTGGGCCAATCAGAAACTCATTCTGCTGGAGGACTGAGAAAGCATGAAGATGGTGGACGGCTCCACAGTAAGGCACGGGCGAGTGGACTGCAGGTACCCCAAAAGAGTGAGTGAGTGCAGAGTCACAGGGGTTGGGGGAGGGGGAGGCAAAAGAGGAGAGGGTAATGAAGAGGGAGAAAAGAAAGGAAGGACAAGGAGGATAAGGCAATTAAAGGAAAGGAAAAGGGAGAAGAAGAACGATGGAGGGTGGTGTGGATGATGATGATGGTGGTGGTCCATCAGGTTGCAGGGAGAAAAGAGAAAAGGGAGGAAAAAGCACAGCAGGGAGAGATATGTCAGACCGGACGTTCATTTTTGCCGAAGCTCGTTTCATGGGAAGGTGAGGCCACAGGGGACACAGTCTAAATCACACAACGCTATTAAGTCAAAATATTAAGTCTCAGCTAGCATTGAAGGGGAATATACTTGCTATCGGTACACATTTTTTTTAAATGGGAAAGCATTAATTGGTTAATGATTTTAGAAAAGCAGAAGTCACTCCAGGAAAACAGACCCCTAATCTGGGAACTTAAAGCTCGGTGCCGAGGTCGTACCTGTGCGCGTTCGGTCGCCGTGGGACACATGGCCCTGCAGAGGACCTTCTTGATGACATCTGGCAGCAGGCTGACAGTCACAAGCAGCATGATGCTGAGCCAGGCCGGACCACTGGACAGCATCTGCATGAACACGTAGTACATCCTCTGGTAGTTCAGGAAGGGCCTTCGGGAAAGACAGGAAAAAGGGGGTTTTCAGAAATGCCCTGAGCTACATAAATGGTGCACTTGCTGGAGAAAAAAAAAAGCCAAAACGGAGCTTATTATACCAAATGATGCCTCCCCAGAGGAGAGAGAAAATAACGTAGAACAGTAGTGACCCCCAGATGACAAAGTGATTGATCCAGGTCCAGTGGTGTGTGTCCAAGGCGAGCTGAAACGGACAGAACACACACACAGTAAACACTCAGCCTGTCAACGGAGTCGATGCCTTCGGGGTTTACTGTTGTGTCAAACGGAGCGGCCGCTGTAGACCATCATTTACACGACGTGGCAGTTAATGCGAGCCGGTCCACGAGTACGATGAGGCACAGCGGTAATGAACTTATTATGCAATACAATGACATGGGGTGTCTTTTTTCTTCCCTGCTTCACTTCCTGAAGACATGTGCATCTCACACACCTTGATCGTAACGGTGAAGACCAGCACAGTAAAGACGAGAGTCCCGAAGGTCCAGTTGCCGAACATCTGCAAGGGACGAGGGGAAGAAAGAGGGTTAGCGGCCACGTTAATCACGCATCACCCAGCATCCATGGACTGGTGGACGTCCTGTGGTTTACAGCGCGGAGCACAACAAAGGGGGTCGCTTTGAAGAGGAGAAGTATTTCTTTTCAGCTTCGGAGCCAATCAACTGAGAATAGCTTCCCGTCACCTCTTTGCATCCAAATCTTTCGACCTTTTACGGTTTCAGCACAAATCAGGGCTGACAGGTGCAATGGGAGTCGAGAGAAATCGTGACAAATTAAAAAACGAGAATTGATGTAATAACCGCAGCTGGATGTTGCACTCCTTTGCATTCATTATTTTCTTCATGAATGCAATAAATGGGGATAATTTCTATTTTAAACCTGCTTAAATCCATTCGTTTCGTCAGCCGTACACAGAGAGTACAGGATGAACGCAGTCCAGCCAACCCCTGGATGCTGAGGCAGTGAAATTAAAAAACACCCAAGAACTGCAACCACAAATGATTGGACACACAGATGCACACAGATGCACACACACAGCAAACAGATGTGAGATCCTAATCTATAGTGCAGACTAGCATTGCTCTATTTACTAGCACAACAAAGCACAAGGATAATGTGGGGGAGCCTCGAGGGTTTCTATTATGTCAGTGGAGTTGTTGAGATCAGGTACTGTGTGGCATTCAGGGCTTTACAGAGATTAGAGGAATAATGGAGCACTGGAAATCTACACATTAAAATGTAAGGGCATGGATGATGAAGTGAGGAGGGATGAAACGGGATGAAGCGGTCAAACTGAAAGCTTAAAGGCTATGACAGGAACTACAAAAGGGCAAAAGACAGAGAGAGCTGACAGGGAAGGAGATAGGCTTACCATCTGTGTGTTGGTGGTCATAAGCTGAGGAAGAAGAATAAGAAGTGGAAGAGGAGCAAAATAAAGAGAAAGGAAGCAGAGAGAAGGAGGGGGAAGAAAAGAGAAAGGAATCAGGACAACGGGTAAAATGAAATTCAGGATGTTTCAACTTAAAAAACAGCACTAACGGCAACTGGCATGATACAAAATAACAATACAGAGAAAGATGCTACTGCGTTGTCGATATGAATGGAGATCCAATGTGGCTGACCTACTGTTACACACACAACATGACCACAAAGTTACCCGTTACACTTAACTCCTCTTTAATGAGAATCCAATGCAGATGGATGAGTGTTCTTAAAGGGAGCACGAGCTTTGCGTCCATTATTCTGTTTTAATTTCCTGGAACGCAACCACAAACTAATCTATTTCCACTGGTTTCACGAAAAAACGACCGGTCTCACCGGCTCATGTTGTCACGGAGACGGAGGCTCACCTGGCCATTGCTGGTGAACGTGGTGTTGTCAAACAGGAAGTAGGCACCAAAGAAGAAGATAACGGCGTCAAACACACCCAGGCACGTCCAATACATGAAGACGGGCCAGCGGAGGAGGGAGTTCTTCGCTACGTCCCTAAGAAAGACGGCAGAGGAAAAAAGGAACTGCTGAGTAGAAGAAACAAAGATTGTATCGGGAAAAAAGTCACAGGAAAAAAGAGGCAAATGTTATTTCTTTTCATCTGAACCGCGCCGACCTGTACAAGGAGGGGTCCCTCTTGAGCTTGTCAATGGTGACGTGCTGCTCGACCAGGCTGTAGAGGAGGATGGGGAGGGAGGTGAAGCTGATGTTGTACAACGTCAAATAGGCCGTGTCGTACAGAGGCTGCGGAGGGACACACACACACACACACACACACATTGACGACGTCAGACATCTGGAACTGAAGGCCATCTTTAAAAGCTACCTGAAGTTCTTTATTTCGGCCACTTGTGGGCAGCAGAGAAAGCTGAATATAGTGCGGAATTATCTTTTAAATTTAAAAAAAAGTTGTTATAATGAACATGTCGCACAAGTTTTCTAATTTAAAATACACAACATTCGCTTTCATCTACTGCTCTGACTATTTTGACGATTACAAGTCTTTAAAAAAAATGTGTTTGCACTATTCAGAACAATGGCATTCCTTGAGCTGCTAGAGGTGCTTCTTTGAGACCAGCTCGATGCTTGGCAGCTACAGTGAAGTGGGTTTCATTAGAGCTGGGAACAAGATTGATGACGATGGAGTTTGTAGGTCATGAAATCCAAACGAAAAGGAGGTGAAAATGCTCAGTGGAGCTGCGGGGAACTGCAGAGCGCAGCACTAATTAATGCAGCTTCAAACATAAACTTAAAAAAGCCTTAATTAGCCTTAACTACTACATGAAGCCAGTTAAATTCGTGACACCGTGAGGAATATGTACTGGTCGGTGCACATACTACACTGTGTGGTGCACTTACCTGCTGGGAGAACCCACAGAAGAACTGGTACAGGAACTGGGGGAAGATGAAGCATACATTCTGGAGGGATTTAAGAGGAGAAAATAAACGACAGAGAGCGAGAGAGAGGGATCAGCTGGTGACGAGCACACGTGAAGAATCTAAAAATGCCACGATCTACAGACGTCTGTTTATGCAGAGACTTATTTGCTATACGCTCAGTGAGTGGGCCGCAGAGAGCTGGCCTGCCAACAGGAGGAAACAAATATGAGTCAGTTGGCAGGACACCGCCTCCTGTGGAAGCCGCCCACACTGATCACAGGATCCGTGAATCCAGGAGACGATGTTTCACCGGGGATCCACGACTCCGGTAATCTATCAGAGTCGCTGCGAAATCGGGTTCTTTTGAACTCAAGTTGTTTTGCTGGGAATTAGCATAAAGCGATTAGAACCCGCGAGCCGGTGGAGCGACGCGCCGTTCGTCTCAGACCTTGTAGAAGAAGTACTGAACGAGTTCAGCGATCCGGATGTAATAGTAGTGGCCGTGGACGAGGAGCATCTTCTTCAGGTGTTTGAACTTGGGGATGGCGTAGTCGCTGTTCCGTGCCGCCTGCCGGCCCTCTTTACCCATGATGCCTTCGGGAGAAAAAGGGAGATCGGTGACATAACACGATTAGGAATATCACGCGGCCATTAGTGTAACGCATGAAGGTGTTTTTCCTAAATATGGAGACGAGAGACCGACTAATATACGATAATAAAGGTGACCCAAAACCAGCTACTCACAAATATATTGTATTGTTGTGTGTTGGCAGAGCGTCAAATAGAAAATGAAGTGAATGCATCTTTTATTAAATTATTTTGTAGGTACAAAAGTTTCATTTATCAATTATTTATAATAGTTACCAATTAGAATTATTTATTTATTCATTTATTCACGTGAGGATTTCAGTTGACTGTCGCAGTTGGATTCTTGCCAAAAATTATTGTTGACATTATGTGTCAGTGTGTGTCATCAAGTTAGTTTTACTTTAAAATAATCAAGACCAGGAGGCTTTAGAAATGAACTCGGGCTCCAATAGAAGCAGCGTCTTCTTCATTTGAGCACTAGACAGTTGGAAAGTACTCACCGATGCCCACATGTGCTTCCAAGATCATGCTGACATCGTTGGCCCCGTCGCCGATGGCGAGCGTTATGGGGTGCTCCTTGGAAGCTTTAATCAGCTTCACGATCTGCAGGAACACAAGCCCAACATCAGCCACTCCCACTGCGGCTCACGGAGGAATGTGCAGCTCCCTCACCTGGGCCTTCTGCAGCGGCGCCATCCGACAGCAGAGCACGGCACTGCAGTTGCGACAGATCTCTAAAAAGATCTCACGGTAGTTGCAGGAACCGGCGCCCTCCTGGTTGGCCTTCAGCACCGCGGATAGAGTGGCGCCGTCGATGATCAGACCAAAGTCCAGGCAGTCGACAGACAACCTGGATCGAAATGTCACGGATCCATCAACGGGGTTGCTTTGTGGATCAAGGAAATGTTCTTTATGATCATATGATACATGGATCCACCGCAGATTGTAACCCTAACCCTAACTATAAGTCGAATAATAAATTACGCAGTCGTAAAATGTATCAGCATATAGTCTGACAATCAATGAACCATCTTAAGGATTCATTCAAAGTTGTGATGAAAAGGTGTGACGTTCCAGATGTGATCATTTGTTCTTGTTTTGCATTTAAGGAAATTCACCTCGGCCTCAAAACTCGTGATCCCTATTTACTGATGTGGTACAAACCAAAACGACCGACGGAGAAAACAGCGGGCGGCGCATGAATGACGTCGTACCCCGACATGGAGCGCTGCCTCAGAACGGTCCGGTTCAGTTCGAACAGCACGTCGTGGAGGCTCTGCTCCTCGGTGCGTTTCTTGGTCAGCTCCAGGATCTGGGTGCTGCGGTGGAACAGCTTGCTGGCGTAGCAGGTCGCCGCCGCCGTCTCCATCTTGTCCCCCGTCAGGACCCAGACTTTCATCCCGGCCTTGTGCAGTGACTCGATGGTGTCCGCAGCTTTCTCCTGGAGCCTGCGCACCAGTGAGTGGATAACTGTTTCAGCCTCCGGCGGGGTAGGTTGACAAGCATCCGTCAGAACTTCAATCAATCAACTATTCCACCTGGCGATCACTCATCAATGCATGACTCACCCTGCCCGTCACCAGTTTATCTACAAGGCAGTCAAGCTGTCAGGCAGCTGATGGAACAGGACTGGGGGGAAACTATACTGGGGTGGGGGGTCTACCTCGTGAGAGCTCGAACACATCTTACAGCGGAGCGAAAAATAAAATGGAAACAAGAGGCAGAACCTGTCAAAATCTTTTTTTACCCTCGTGAGTCATTACATTAATCTTCCCCTTTGCCCCCCCTCCCCGCCTCTGCTGCAGTGTTTAAAGAAAAGATTTCCCCCCTCCCCTCTCCGTCTCTCTCCTTGGCGACCAACCTGTCCTCCACTGCCGTCGCTCCCAAAAGCACTAAGTCCCTCTCGATGACGTCATAGGCCTGCGCCAGCCTCTGCTCCCTGTCCTGCAGGGCCAGCTTGGCTTCGTTCAGCCGGTGACACGCCTCCTGGTATTCGGACTCCGACAGCTTTCGATAAGCGACGCACAGAGTCCGCAGCCCCTCCTGCATTAGAGCGAGGTAGAAAGAGATGATGGGGCGGGGGTCAGTACATATGGATATATCAACAACCCATTGAATGCTCAAATATATTTATTCCAAAAACTGGCGGGATACAATGTGCAAAAAACTGTACACGTACGACAGCATTCTGCTCCACCCGGGCTTTCACCTGCTCCACCTTCCCAGATACGACGCGGGGGAAAATGGACGAGTCCGCTCCCTTACAGAACAGCAGGCATTCTCCTGAGATGCCACAAAGACACCAAAAACATGTCAACCAGACTGAAAGCAGAGTCCGGGGTCCGATCATGGTATGAAGGTAGAATGGAGTGCGTCCCACCTGAGCTGGACTTGACGATGACGCTCATTCGCCTCCTGACGGAGTCAAAGTTCAGCACATGGAGCAGCTCAAATCTGAAATAGAGACAGGCTTTCAATGAATGGGTTTATCTTTCTGAACTTTTACCTACTTTCAGTCTCACAAATGAATTAAAATGAATCTGACTTCAGACCAACTCAGCCCTGTCCTGTTTGTCCAAGTGGAAAATGATGATGAATGGTTTATTTAGGTTATGGTGAAGAGGGATTCCAGGGTTTGATCAGACTTGTCCAGGGTGGCTATTACAGACACCTTCACGATTCATCTGCAGCACAGTGACGATCTTTTTTCGGGTCATTTTATACTATAGTAGGCCACTTACTTCTCACTGAATGACACCCCCACACACTCTCTATTTCTAGTTTGGAGAATTGTAGATGATCTTTAAACTTTAAAATGCAAACTGTAACTCAAATGGTCTGAGGCTTGAGATTTGAATTAAGCGCACTTTAGGTTTTCGTAGTTTGTGTAAAAGGCAAACACATCCCCTACAAATGGTGAAAACAGTGTGAGAGTAGAACCCTTTGCCTTTGGCTTTCTTAAAATAGCTCACTATTGACGGGGCCACTGCAGAGAGTGATGGGTGGAGAAGGAGGGTGGCTACGCGAGCGCTGCCTATACGGATCAAAACATTCGATACTCTCCACAAAACCACTCGCTAATGGAATCTTGCTGCTTTTCTTTTTTCCACATCAGTCGGAGCATTTTGATCCGATTGAGCAGTTTCTAAAAAAAAATGACCCTCTTGTTTTTTTTAATCTTCTTCTGTGGAACATTTAAAACAATCCGAGAGCTCCTTTCTCTCCATGTAACTGATGCATGACCACAACTCCATCAACGGAATGACTCCCGTTTGATCTCCTGCGGTGAAACCGCAAGAAGCCTCCAGCTAACCGACCTTTCGATCTCATCGTCTTTGTTGAGGATCTCCATGTAGTTGTCTTTCAGTCTCAGATAGGTGTAACCCAGCCTGGCGACGACACAGAGGCAGACACCGAGAGATTATTCATACAGGTCTCAGGGTCGACATAAAGTATGCAGCATCGCTCACTTGTGCCACACTTGGAAAGCTCTTCTGGTGCATTTAGAGTGACACTCACACACACACACACTTACTAAAGTAAAGGAGTGAATATAAATAGCCACAGTTCTCTGACAGCGTTTACCTCATGTGAATGTAAACGGCATCAAAATTGAAGCTCAAAATCTAAACTGTTGAAGTTCGCCTCAAATTCTCTAGAAAGCAGCGCCGACGCGACAAAAAGAGTCCCCGAACGTATCACCGAAGGACTGCAAAGTCCTTCTTTAATGCTAATGGTGTGTTTTAGTGTGTTCACCTTTTCATTCCCTCCACCAAAGCCACCTCATCTGGCGAGGAGGAGATGTAGAAGGAGGTGGGCCTGCCCTGGTGGATGCCCCTCTTGATGCCGTCCACCGTCTCCTCCTCCTTCACCTGCACCGTGTGACACAGGCACAGCGCCCGGAAAAACAGGTCCTCGTGTTCCTACGCACACAGACGCACGTTCATTACCACCAATGCGACAGTTGAGTTCATTTAGAAGCACACATTTGGGTTTCTCATCTTCAACCACATTGCAATAAGTCTGCTGTGGCAGCTAGAGTGGCGGGGTCTCTAATTGGCCTCGGCTGATTGGCTGATTGCCAATCAGTCAGCAGCCATATAAGTGCAGCAAAGAGTGGAGGAGAGAGGAGAGTGAGCAGAGGTGCCGCCGTGCGGTCTGCTGGAAAATAAAGTATGTTGTCAAATATCTCGGTATTGGCGTCCTATCTCTGGTGCTTTGGGGGGAAACCCACGGGTGACGGCCATGGAGTCGTTACAGCAGCACATCCATAACATATTTCTCTCTGCACGGTGGTGCTTTCTCTCTCTCTGTGGTGGCTTCTGCTGCTCATGCTGACTGCACACATTTTTCTTCTATTCCATCTAAACTAATTACTGTTGCCACAGCCAGAAAAGCAAAGCTCATCACTTTTCTGTGTACCGGAGGACCTTTTTCTTCTTCTTCTTCTTCCTCCTCCATGTAAGACATAGCAAACACTTAGGGGTTACAGAGACAATGTCAAAGTGTTCATGAGCTGGATGTGCCGGCTGCATCCCGACTGCCTTGATCAGCAAAACAAACATGACGTGTTGGTTAATCCGCGACCATCGGCTCTGTCATTTTCAACCTCAAATATATTCAGAGTTGCCTTTTGTACTTATCTCTGTCTCTATTCAATGGCAGAGTTACAATGAGTCCTTTCAGGTTGGATTTAGAAGCCTGCGCTCTTTCGTGAAACACACACACTTACTCTCCTGTACCCTCCGGGTGAGGAGTCGATCATGTCGATACTGGAAGCGGCGCTGAGGATTTGGCCGTTGCAGATGGCGTGCGGGATGTAGACGTTCCCATCGACGCAGCATTCAATAAACTCCATGTTGTTCTCAGTGAGAGTGCCTGTCTTATCAGTGAACACGTACTCCACCTGGGAGGGAAGGAAGAGAAAGGGTCGAGTAAGAGTCTGGAAATAGTTGCGGATACTCTATGAAAATGTGTGTGTTTGTGTGTGTGCGCGCTCATGCACCTGTCCCAGCTCTTCATTCAGGTCAGAGGTGTTCACCAGAGCTCCCTCCCCCAGCTCTTCGTCAAACATCTCTTCATCCCAGGTGATGAAATAAGAGCCCAGGAACTTCTGCATCTCCACCGTCACGTACATTGACACCGGGATGATGTAGTTAAAGAGGACCATGAAGGCCAGGAAGTCTGTGAACGCTCGGATCACCTGAAGGAGGCAAGGGAGACGAGACAACGGGCCGTGAGGTTTCAGGGAGGCGGACATTTGGGACCCGGGTGTCAGACCTGCGATGAACTGACCACGTGGCGCTGGCGCTCGTTCTCAGTCCTGTGGTTGTACCAGGGCTCGTCCCGGTCCGGAGACCACTGCCAGGCGTATTTCAGAATGGTGTTGATGACCGCTTTACTGATCAAGATGCACAGATACACGACCAGGAAGGCATTCATCGACCTGCAGGGAGTAGAGATCAGGAAGAGGAACTTACTTTCAACGTCGATCACGCAGGTAGTGGGGACGTTTATCATACTTCTCTACAGCGGAGCGCTTCTGAGATTTAGACTGGTAGTTGAGCGCCATCTTGGTCTCCATACCAGTGTAGACCGCAACAGCTGAGGGGGAGAGAAAGCCCAGAGTCATCAAGTCGATGACGACGACAGCCTTTCCTTAGCTCAAACATGAAAGGGACATGAAACAGTGAATCTGCATATCAGTACCATAAATATGTTGTGTGTTCTTCAGTGTGGCTCCTCTGAGGAGCAAATTCTCAGCCCCAAGTGGTCTGCAAAGAATGAAATAGAATCCACAGCTGTTTTATTTTTGTATTTCAGAAAAACCATGAAAGACATTTGATTCATTGAGAAAAAGAGTTGGCCATGTCAGTAAAAACTATGGACGAGAACTAAAAACAGAGCATCTTGCCGACAGTAGAATTGCACTCACCTCGCCACGGGCTCTTCTTTGTCCTTGTAAATATTGATGCGTCCCACAAATCTGCAAAAAACAGTCGCAGCAGAGTCAAAATCAACAGGGACGATCTTCTTCTGAGAGGCTGTGGATGATAATATGTGTATCGGCGAGCGTGTGTCACACTCACTTGTAGAGGTCAGGCTGTGGTTGTTCACATTCAATAGTGGCATGTAGCGAATCCACCTCCGGCTCCGTTCTAAAGGCCATGGTATCTTGTACTGCATAATAGGTCTGAGATGGGGAGTGGGGAGGTGGAGGAAGGGGGATAAGGAAGAAGACAACAGAGGGAAATGTCACCCCCAGGCACTAATGAGAGCAGGGTTCACTTGACTCCCCAGCCTGGCTCTCAAAATCGCTGATTTTATAAAATGACTGGGCGAGTCGGGGAGGGGAGCTGTTACAGAGCGCTTCCACCGGATCAGCAGAGGAGGACAGCATGCTGGGATGGTGAGCACATCGGGGCGGGGGGTGATTCTCCAGGAAATAAATATGTGATAATGTAATTTCTCATGAAGTTATGAAAACACAACTGTGTGTGTGTGTGTGTGTGTGTGTGTGTGTGTGTGTGTGTGTGTGTGTGTGTGTGTGTGTGTGTGTGTGTGTGTGTGTGTGTGCTCAGCCATGTGTTAGGTTGTGTGAGTGACATCGATGAACATCAGAGGGGAAATGAAAATGTGAAATGCCGTGCTTACATCATTATCCATTGTTCGTGTGTTGATGGATTGAAGCATAGAGATGCGACCAACAGTTACTCTCATCAAGGATTAATCTGCTGATTATTTTCTAGATTGATTCATGTCAGAAAAAAAACTGGAAAATGCATCAAATCATGTGTTTGATTAACAATTTAAAACCAAATACATGCAGTCTATCACCACAAGCTGTGTGACAAAGAAAAACACCAAATCCTCAAATGTGTTGACATCTTCATTGTAAAAAGGTGTTTAAATGAGCTGGCTTGTTCTATAAATAAAGAAGCGTCCCTGTTTTATGATCAAAGAGGGTTAATTTAACGATAAATTAAACGCTGTCTCATCAAAACCCTGCACTGTAGCCCTGGCACCTTGTGACTGGACTCCCCGTCCAGGCTGGCAGTGGTGACGTAGCAGGTCCCGTCATGGCGGCTGGAGGAGAGCAGGATCAGATCGCAGGGGAAAGTCTCATCCTCCCGCACCACCACGACGTCCCCCACCTGACGGAGCAGGAGGCAGAAGCACGTCAGGGCTTTGAAGAGAGCGTCACGTGAACACGGATCGTAAAAGACAAACACACAGACCTGAGGGAGTCGTCCGCTCATCCTTTATCATTCCCTTTTCTTTTTTTTAAAGGATTGAGGAATTGCATAATGCATTGGATTATACTCGCGGAGCAGTTTAAGCTCTTATAAATCTCCACGGTGACCGTACACATGACACACACTCCCTGATTTTTTTTTGCGTGATTAATATATTCATCGTTATTCCTGCTCCCAATTCACACACTAATCCTCTCCCTGTGACCTACGGGGGTGAGAAACCTCGGTACAGGAAGCGCCGGAAGACAAGACGAAGGGAGACGGAACGACATCCAGCGGGAACGACTGCCGTGGCAACGCAAACGACGAGGTCCTGCACCCTTTAAGGCCCAGCAGCTGACCCTCAACATCCCCCACGCGGTCCCCGCATGCTCGACAAGAGCAGCCGACGCAGCACAAACGAGACGTACCGACGGGCCCGTTACACACCCTCCGGCACAAAATGGTCAAATAAGACGGAGAAATGGCAAACCGACAGATGAGGCGCCGAGCGAGACGATCACGTCGTGTAGTCTCTCACCTCCGTTTTTCATTTACGCCGGGATAATGCGAGAAGGATGTCTGCAGAGCAATATGCCGGCTCACAGAAACCTTCACCCCCTATATATGCTGCGAGGAATAGGACCTCTGAATAAAACAGTAACATATTAATGGACCGCGTGTTGGCTACACTCATCGTTCCCTTTCTCGCTGCCGTATTGTGCAGAAAAAGTAACACTGTCGGATTTATTAAAAAACATTTTCATACTCAATGCAATTTAAGATGTTTTTTCTCACAGAAAACTGGTCGGGACAATAAGACCTTAAATTCTTCTTCAGTGCATTCATTCAAACCAAAAGCTGATGTTACTTTCTATAACAGGTAATACATCAATATTTGAGACCTTTGTAAATTAAATTGAATATTTCTTTAAAACCTTTTATGGGGTGATTTCATTCAATGCTTTTTTAAGAGTTTTCGACCTCCAGGTAGCTTCATATAGACCATCCGGGACCTCAAACTATTTATAACTTCAGGTTGGTTCATATTTGGAGTACTGTAAGTTAACTCTGATCTTGTGAGTTTCAGATGTAGCTAGAAAGGCTTTTTACATAATGAAAAAAATTGACAACACACTGTCATCAATAACCCTTAAAAAGACCAAAAAACAATGAAGAGCTGTGAAGTCGAAGCTTTGTATATATCGGATATTTTTCTGTGCAATAGCTCTCTGATGTGGTCCAACATCTAAATGAGCCCACAGCCGCACTGGGTGGCATGTTCCTTCATACAATGAACTGTAGTTTAGTGTGAGCCATCCCCACATACACTGCCGCTAAAAATAGTCCCCAGCAAGATGCTATTTACTGCTATTTGAGTAAAGACTGCAGCTGTTTTAGGAAACAAAAACAAAAATTCTGTTATTTAGGTATATCTTTTTTCACACATTTTTAAAGACGTATGTCATCAGGAGGGATAATTATGCTTGTGACCCGCACAGACAGGGTATATTTAAATAGGCAATAATATTATAACATTGAGCAAAAAATGTATAAATACCAGCCAATTTGTGAATGAAAGCGCAATTGCAAACAGTGATCTGCTGTTGCATCAGAATGACAGAACAGAACAACACTGGATGATGACAGAAATACCCTCAGTCATGAAATACATCAGTCTTGCACCGGGAGAACTAGATCTGTCCCTTTACTACAGTTTCAGGGCAATTAATTGGTGGGAAAGACAAGCGAGAGAGAGAGAGAAAGAGAGAGAGAGAGAAAGAGAGGCAGAGGAAGCGAACAAAGTTTGAGCGAAAGAGAAAGGGGAGTGTGAGAGACAGTGAGAGAAGAAGATAGCTGTGCTTTGTGGCCTCAGGTGCTGTGCTGCTCTAATGAGGCCATTCTTACCCGTAGCTTGTGACTCTGCGTTCTCACCGCCTTCCCCTGCTGCACCACGTCCACCGGACACTCGTTTATAGAGTCGTCAGCCTTGTGTCTGAGCCAATCCTCATAGCCCTGAGAGAGAGAGAGAGAGAATATAGATTATGTGCAGAAAGAATCGAGGCCAGAGCATAGTATGTGACTAAGAGAGACGGCGGGGGGAGAGCTGAAAGTCATACACTGTAATTCATTAGCATTGTTCTCTCTGAGTTTATAGTGACCGGTTTCCTGGATTTGTAGCCAAAACGTTGTGTTTTTTTAGATTTATGTCCCAGTAAAAGCTCAGAACGGCTCTATCCGTCACTGATAGTGGCCTCGTCCCTCAGTACCGGCACGCGGTGGAGAGGATGCGTCTCCCAGGGGCGTGGGATGAGTGATTAACAGAGAAGACCATTCATTATCATATTTCTCACATCACCAGACATAGTCAATGGCATGTCCTTTTCGCTGGGAGAGGAATGTGTATGTCCAGATAATAGAGCAGCCGATTGTGTAGAGAGTGAGTGTGTCTGTGTGTGTGTGTGTGTGTGTCTGAGGCCGGGAGTTTGAGTGAGCGGCGATCGTTGACGGCAATATTTCCCGGAAATGTGTGCATGTTTTGTTTGTGTCCTACCTGTTTTATTGCGGTGACAGTGATGACAAAGAAGAGGGGCAGGCCGCTGGTGACTGGGCTCGTGGGGGTGTCGATGAGAAGCTGCAAGGGGAGAGGAAGAGTGGGAGGAAGGAGGGGGGGTGGGACAACAGAAAGGAGAAAGGAGAGGAGGCCAAGTAACGCAGAGTGAGTAAGTGCAGCAGGAAAAAGCTTCTGAATTAAGGAATCAAGCACCATTCTGACACCTTTTAAAGTATTTAAGTAATCAAATAATGTTTGATTTCCTCCATCTGCACTACATTACGGGATAGTTTACACGTACTTTGTTTTTCTTTCCCATGTCTTCGAGACACTACCTACAGTATGCGTGTGTAGAAAGTAATAACAAAGCAGGACCCGTTGAGAAGGTGCAGTATTTCACAAGCTAATGATGAAACACGGAACACTAAGGCACTCAGCCGTGGCCCTGTTGCATTGTGGTCCACGAAGGCGTCTCTGATTCACACAGACGAGGCACTGAGCAGCACAACGCTCTATTTTTTAGGATTATATGGTTTCAGCATTACATTTAAATTACCTTGGTAATCCTCATCCAGGCTACCAGGCAAGGATGTAATTAGCAATCTTGGATAACTGCATTTATTTTAAAATCGGGGAACAATGAGAGCAAAGGGCCAGCACCGTTTACCAACCTGAGCTAGATTAAGAGTCTATCAGACTGGTTACTACTGTTCTCCCTGAGGTTTGATGCATTTTTAATTCTAGCAGAAACTATACAAAGATGTAGCAAAATAAACTGTTGGGGAAACTGCCACGAGTGTTGGGACAGACGTCCGTGTTCCAGGTAAAGGGAAGCAAACGTGTCCTTATTAGCTGCAGTGTTGAAATGTTGTCCCGCGGTTCGACGCTCTGCGCCAGCCGACTAATGTTTAGTTTGCAGATTTGCGCCAAGTGCATTTAAAAAAAGACATATTCTTGGAAAATGACAAGCAATAATCAACACCATTCACTTAAAACGAGGCCGGGTTCAGCTTTCAAACTTCTCCAGCTGCCCTGAAAATACTGAGGCGAAAGCTTGGATTTTAATTAACATTAGGAAATTGTGTATGCCTTTTTTTGTTTTGTTTTGTTTGAACAGAGAGTATTTCCTTGGTGCTTCACTGTTGTGTTTCAAGATTTAAGAGAGACAGATGGAAAAATGATCACTGCTTATTATGGTTGTCAGGAACATCTCACCTGGACCAGAAATATGAGCAGGAAGTAGAAGTTTGCGATTCTTCTGAACTGCTCAAACAGATTCTTGGGAACGAAGTTCCAGGAGGTATACTGTGGGACAAAGCGACAGCAGGATTAAAAAACGTAAAAACAGAAAGCGAGACACGTTATCATCCGGACCCTCTGGCGAGAGAAACATCGACGTTGTCATCCGTAAAAAGAAATTAAAACACGAAAAAGAGATCACATGATTGTCTCAAGACGGAAACAAAAGCCCGGAGGCAGACGATGAACAAGGTTGTACGGCTCGGACTCGGGAGATGTGGCTCGCTCACCTTGGAGGAGACGATGCGGTTGTCGGGGTAACGCTGAGGGATGTAGGCCTCGGCTCCCGGAGGAGGTTCTTTATGACCGATGTACACCGTCCGACTGTCCAGCCAGATCTCCTCCCCCACACACTGATGGAGAGAGAGAGATATGTGTGGAGTTATAAATAGCAGGAGGAGAGGAAAACGGGGTTAAATCACAGTGTTCAGCCTCGGTAATGTGTTCGCTTACAACACATACGCTATTTACCCTCATTATGGAATATTACACTGATAACACTTTGTCACCCGCCCTCACAAACACCTCACAAGAAGCCCAAAATACAGCCATGCTTTAACTAAATGGAGGCTGACCAAGTGCCTCTTCATATACGCACCAGCAGAACATATCACACTTTTAAACACAGCCTGAAGAACTGGCTTTCTACCAATCAGATGTGTGAGCATGAATCGTGACTCCCTCCTCAGTGATTGTGTGTATACTTGTGTTTTTTTTAATGATTTTATGATGAGGCCAGTATTTTATCATAACCTGTATGTTTATTGCTTTTTATGATGTTTCTGTGATAACCTTTCTCTCCATTAGTGAAGGCTTGTAATATCTGGCCACAAGGACTACAGTTGAAATGTAGCCTTATAGCTAAGACTGACACATTTACCCCTGGGCTGATTGATGTGCACGGTCCCTGTTCAAATAAATAAATAAATAAAATTAATTCAATTATTTATCTTCTTTTAAGCAACGTATGCCAATTTTTGACTGAATATATCATGTTGTCTTTTCTTTCAGCCCGAACCAATGCTGAAATAATCGGACAATTAATTGATTAGAAAATGAATCATCAATTAATTTATCAGGCAAAAATGCTTAAGATGAACCATTTTAAGCTTTTTGAAATAATATGACGCGCTGCTAAAATGATAAGCACTTTGATGAGGTCCCAATGCAAATGGAAAGACATCATCCACTGATGAATGTATTCATAAATACAGTTCAAATGAATCGGGGGCAGCTGAATTACGAAGAAGCCTGGATTTAACATAGCAGCAGAATGTTACACAGATTGAAGGATGAGTGTGTGTATGTTGATGTGTGTGTGTGTGTGTGTGTGTGTGTGTGTGTGTGTGTGTGTGTGTGTGTGTGCGCACGTGCTATTGGCACCGAGTCACACTAGTGTGGTTTCATCATTTATCTTTTTCACTTCTTCCTGCAGGACCTCTCTGCAGTCTGCTCCATGCTTCCATTACTCTTCCACACAGAACCGCAACAACACGGTTGTTTTTTTACTCTCAGAGTCCGATGGTACAACACGATGGAAGGACTTTGGATCGTGTGCCTGCACACCTCATGTTCAATCTTGGTAGCTTCCAGGGGGCCTAACATGGTACATTCTGGGAGTTTGGTGCAGCCCATATTTTTTTTCCAAGATGTCCTTCATCAAACCCGAATGTAGAAAGAGCGCACTAAAAGAAATGAAGCTGAAGTGGATGCACCTCGGCACTCGGCTGTTTGTTTATATCTGGACTGCTACACGGCTCCCAGTGCTTAGGCCTGAGCGGGCAGTGTGACCATGAGTGTTGACCATGAGTGTTGACCATGAGGAACAAAGTTCCGGGACAAGCACTTCATTGGAAGCATCGCTTCGCTGCTTAAAATGTCCTCGACATTTTGGCAGAGACACGGCTCGTCACACCATGACACCATCTTTTAGTCCACGTGTCTCCTCTGTAGCTTTGTATGTTAAAATCCATAACTTAAAAAGAAAAAAGAAATGTTAACTCGAACACCTTACGTAAATGTACTGGACACAAAATCACATCAAGGGATCATTTCCCCTTTCTTGGTGGAATCCGCAATTAAAGAATCAAGAACAAAAAAAACAGAACAAAAAAAGAAAACAGAAAAAACTCACGAGTCACAGATCTAAAATCATCTGCTGTTGTCAACAGGTGGTTGGCACTCGGATAAAAATAGACACGGAGCCAACAGTGTCAGCCGACTTTTGAGGGGGGGGGGGGGCACCGTGACCCAGAGAGACACGGTGAGATGAAACGTGAGGTGGTAAAAGGAGTCGCACATTGAAGTGGAGCTTAGGCCGAGGAGGACGGAAAAACGACATGACGTCTGTCGCTGGGACGAAGACAACGAGGAGGAAGAAAGGACAAAGAAGGAAAAAAAAAGGAACAGGTGGGAGGCCGACGAGCAAAAAGAAAGATGGAAGCTCTTATTGCTGAGATGTTGACCAGATGACGCACAATCGTTCGTGACGAGTGTCACATTCACTGGTCTCGAAACAAAACTGTAAAAAACAACTCCCCTGGCTCCTCAAACGCGGGTTAAATAATCGAGCTTGTTTCATGTCGACAGCAACAATAATCGGATTATTACTCATCCGGCTTCAAACTGTTCATCGTGACAGTTGTGTTATGACAAACAGATCTTGATGATTTGCCAGTTACCTGTTCTCCATGGAAATATCATAAACATATTCAATTATAAATCAGCCCGAATGCTATATATTTATTTGGTGTTCGTGATGCAAAAATAAAAATGCCATGTATACACGATGTTTTTTGTGTGTGTAGAAGTTCAATAAAGAAGGCCCATCCATCCATCCATCCACCCACCCACCTATCCATCCACCCACCCACCCATCCATCCATCCATCCACCCACCCACCCATCCATCTATCCATCCATCCATCCATCCACCCACCTATCCATCCATCCACCCACCCACCTATCCATCCATCCATCCACCCACCCACCCATCCATTCATCCACCTACCCATCCATCCACCCATAAATCCACCCATCTACCCATCCATCCTTCCACCCATCCATCCATTCATTCATCCATCCACCCATCCCTCCAACCATCCACCCATCCCTCCACCCATCCTTCCATCTATCCATCCATCCATCCATCCACCCATCCCTCCACCCATCCTTCCATCTATCCATCCCTCCACCCATCCTTCCATCTATCCATCCATCCATTCATCCATCCACCCATACATCCATCTTCCGTATCCTTTTCAGGGTCAGCAGCTGACCCCAGCTGAACTAAAGAAGGCCCTGGTTTCATTAAAAAGGGTCTTAACTGTGTCTGCCATTTGTTTTTCTTCAATTCATTGATCAATAATTCTGTCTGAAAAAGGGTAACAAAAAACTGACCGTCATAACTTACTAAAGTCCAAAGTGATGTCTTTTACGAAGCCGTTCATTTCAACTTGTTGTGGAACAGTTGCAACACAAAGAGGGAACGTGTGCAAATGAACACAATATGAACAGTAATTGGAGCAGTGATGATCCTTATGAATATCATGATTATGAAACAGCACATCCACTATGTTCCACTTCATCCGTCACAACATTGACGTCCTCCTAAATCCACGATTCCCTGACTCTTTCTGCGGCCTTTTGTCCCCTCCATCTCTGGCCAGTGCGCGTCACGCCCGGACGGTGCGGCGGTGGGAGAGCGGCGCGGAGAGAGATTGCATTGTCGTTTGTAGTTATCCGACCATTAATCCCCACTGATCCGTATCCACCTCCGGTCCACTCGTCCCTCTTTTCGCTCCGCGGCTCCATCGCAACAACAGTGTCCGGCTGGGATGCAGGACACGGAGGCTTCGTCCATATTAACCATAAAGAGAGGCTGGTCTTACATCACCAGTGAAGACGAGACGGACTCGATAACGGCGAAAAGAAATCAGCACGACTGCAACGTCTCCTTTTTGTGCTTGAGGTCAGAACGGTTGAAACTGTGGATTCAACACGAGAGAACAGAAGTCGTTGTCCGCGAGGTTTAAACAGGGTTCACACACATGTCGACCGATGGATTTCCAGGACTTTTCCAGGACTTTAAACCAAATTTCCACGACGAAACATTTTGTGAAATCTCGGTGTATACAAGTGAGAAAATGTTGTATTTGTACTAACAATGAGGATTCCAAAGCATACAGTATAAACCTTAAATGACACAAATGAATGAGAGACAATAGTTTGATTAAAAGAATAAACGTGTATGTCTTTACGGTGCGTTCACTTGCAGCGTATAAGAGCGTATACCGGCTTACCATTCTTTTAAAAGCATATTAATTATTCAAAACTCAGCGTAAATGCACAGATGAATATAAAAAATTTCCATGACTTTTCCAAAACTTTGGGGATTTTTTTTCCCTCCATGACTTTTCCAGGCCTGGAAATAACTATTTACAAATTCAATTGATTTTCCAGGTTTTCCATGACCGTACGCACCCTGTTAAAGCCTCTCTGGTTCTGCCTGTGGCCTGGACACGTAGGACTATATTAATGTGCATATCTTCATTGTGGGAAAGCAAACCCTGGCAGTGCCCGTGATCAATCCCCCAGGATGTAGCTTCTTTCTGCCCGCAGAGGTGTAATAAAATGTACACACCATTAACTGGCCTGATTAAATGGCCGGGTCTCATCTCTCCTTCGCTGCAGAACCGGTACCGCTCATTAACCGCGGAACAAATTTCTCCGAGTGAGCTTTTCCATAATGAAGTACTCGTGTTAACTGGACAGAGGATGGAGGAACATAGAAACCATGATTACACAACAAGTGTAACTTGAATGTAGCTCACCGATATGTAACCCGTTCAGATTAGAGGGTCAAGTTTATATTATAGTTGAAATATCTGAACATAGACTTTATATACTGCTGCTTATTAAGGCCAGAATCATAAATACTACCAACTCTGAAACATAGTTCACCATGTATGCACACATGCATAAAGCAATGCAATACCACTTACAAAGACCTGGACGTATATCATCTACACATCCCTAAAGTCACTGACACACCTTTTGACACAGATATAAATCATCAGCTTATGAGTAACTTTAGGGTATGAATGTTACATTATTTCAATATTCTCATCAAGAGAAGCTGTGAAGTTTGCCATGAGACCAAGAGGTGACCTGTCCAACGAGCACGCCGCTGCTATTCATGCCATTAATCGCCATGGCAACACAGAATGCAGCAACAGACAGCACGTCGTGTCCGCAGCATCATAATGCAAAGCTGCCTTAAGTATATAATGAAGATCAAATGTGTGGGATTTTCTCTCATTTATCTGTTGAATTGGCGTTAAGTAAAATGTTAGTATTACTTTTCAAGACAACATATGTTGAGGTCTTTTAGGGGCTTTTATTTGGTTTAATTAGGACTTCTATGTGTGTGTGTGTGTGTGTGTGTTTTCTCTGTGGACCACCTTCTTTTGGAACAAGGCAGGATGAAAGGGTACACATCAAGAGCAGCAGTGAGGACAAAACTAATTAAGTAAGGAGAGGGTGCGTGGCTATTCGCTATTATAATTATTCATGGCACAATAATATTTTAGAAAAAACACACGTCGCAGAAAAATAGTAACCTCCTTGCCTGCATACAACGTCTCAACCGCTGTCAATGCTGACGCAGATAACTACAAACCTGCACCGGAATCAACGGGTAAATATGAAAAGATGACTCTAAAATGACAACATTTGTATTCGGTTGTTGCCCCCAGCGTCCTCTCCCACTTGACTTGCTGTGATCCAACTGTTACATAAGTCTTTCTTCTCTCCCCTCCCACTCTTCTCCCGCCACCGTAATATGAATTCTAAAAAGAAAACCCTTTATTTTTCTGCTTTTAACACCGACAACATCCCACCAAAGGCTTGAAACCGCGTTTCACGATGAAAACCTCTGTGTCCAGGGCACGCTGCACGCACACAACATGATTCCCATGTGCCGACACACACACACACACACACACACACACACACACACACACACGGGCCAGCAGGCAAAGCTTTGCTCAAACACAAATCCTGTGTGTTTTTGTCACCTCCAGCCTCCGCCTCTCAGCCCGGGCCCTATCTCTGAGGGGGGGGGGGGGGGGGGGGGGCGGACAGGAATAGACTGCCCTCAACCGTTTGTAGCAGCTAGTGTGGCAAACGGTAATCTAGCGGGTTGTGTTGTGCCTTTCACCGCCGGCCAAGGGGCCTCGAAGAGCTGTAACATTGCTAGAAACCCTTGAGCGCGCCCGGGGGAAACAGCTGGCGCCCGTGTGATCAACAGGGAGACACGACCTGGCCTTTCTCTTTTATCTGCTGAGGGCGTGAGAGGTCTCCGCGAGAATAACAGTTATGTGTTCATAGATAAGATGATAAAAAGAGCGGGCGGTGGGAGTGGGGGGGACATGGAGAAAGCAGTGGCAGATGTGAATCTAAATGCTGTTATCACAAGAGGCACTTTTGTGAAAAGGTAAAAGGTGAACATTTAAAAAAGAGAAGAGAACATATTTCAGCCCCTATGAGGTATCCTGTCCCTTTAATATGACCACCATGGCATCCCTCTTATGCGGAGCATGACCTCATGCAGATATCACTCTTTGTGCCACTCAGGAGGTATCACGCCATCGCTATTATTATTACTGGACGACCAATAGGCACCACAGAGAAGGCAGTGGAGACAGTGGACAAGCACACACACACACACACGCTCATGTTATACTGTATAGCGTATTGCAGGTCGGCTTAGCCGTTCTTTTATGCCAACGGGGTGATGAAAATTGAACAGATTTAGGTTATTTCGCAACTACATTTCCCATTTAAACTCCACGCACTGCAAAACTCCATGACAAGTTATTTCTACCCCCACAAAAAAACTATTTTACTACACCGGCTTCATTCAGCAGCCGCTTTCTCTTGAGCCAGAAAACAGGCAGTACCGAATGCACTGCCTTTGGACAATGATATTTTCCTTCTGATTATGAAGTCCAGCGCTGGATAGATATGAATGAGTGTCTGTGGAAACTCATGAAGAGTTTCAGGAGACACAGCGTACTCTCTTCACAGCCACGGCTCAGGCATCCAGCGTCAAGGCGAGGAGTTAGGAACCAGACGAGGAGTTAGGAACCAGACGAGGAGTTAGGAACCAGACGCATCTCAAGTAATAAACTGCATTCTTGAACAGAGGGTTGTCTGAGCATCCTGAACTGTAAACAGACGTTCTTTTTTCGGATGTCTACAATACTTTCTCACGTGTTCGCTTCCTTAATGACGTATCGCTTGTTCATATGAATCAATCTCGGATGTTTTTAGTTCCTACTTTTTCAGGTCAAACATCGGAATGCCCATCTCCATCCTCACGACCAACGTCACGGACAACAAAGGGAACATCCTTCTGTCTCTAGCCAGGTCTAAAATGTTGTATTTTAAAAATGAATGACAATGTTGTCAATAAACCAGACCAAAAACAAGCAAAGCAAAGTAGAAAAAAAACTAACCTCCCATAGTAACAGGGTGATAATCATATGGTCTTTGATGTTAACAGGACATTCCCAGTGGAAAGTGGACATAATAAAAGTATACCCTCTATCTATCGCTAGAAACTTTACCAATTCATTTTTTTTTTGTGGAGAATCACAAACTCGTGAACGTACGGGAGGCTGGCTATATTTGAACGGTGACCTTGACCGTGAGTTTACTGCAGTCTGTCCAGAGTGGAGGCTCAGCTGCTTTGCTTATTACATATTAATCACCTTGCATGATGTAATGTGTGTTCTTCTATGTCGCCTCATTAAGGGAGCAGCTGTTCAGAATACGGCAGGGTTAATAGAGGGTGATACATAAGTAATAGGAGGACCGGATTTACATCAACCATCCCTCCGATTTTGAATCAATCGCTGGATGATTAAATTCATGATTAATCTCTTGTCTACTTCATAATGTTTCAGAGAGGGGATGCAAAAAGAAGAACAAATAGGGTGGAGATGAGGGGCGTGTTCCTTGACCCCATCCAGCCCACCTCACCTCACCTCCGCCTCACCCGTGGATCTGATTTCCCCTGATGGCCCTGCTGGAGCATCCGTCAGGCTCCCTGAACACACAGCACACACAAACACATGCACACTCACACACACACACACACACACACACACACACAAACACACACGCTCACTCACTCATTGGTACAAGTCTGATGAACACACATAAGTAAGTTCACTAAAGCATGGATGCACACACTCAAAGAAATGACTCATTGGATGAACTCAATTAAATTGTTGACAGGTTTTCCATCCAATAATTATATGCAACTCCAACTCAAATTTAGCACATCAGTGCAATACAATGTAATTAAGTTAGTCCAACTCATTTGTATCAAATACATCTAAAATAAAATAACGATATTCATTAAATTAAATTAATTTGTGTTTGTCCAACTCAAAATATAAACTAACTAACTAACAAAGAAAATATGCAAACTCCACACAGAAGGAACGCCCCAACTGGGAATTGAACCCATGGCCCTCTGGCTGTGAGGTGACAGCGCTAGCCACTACACCACCGTACAGCCCTGAAAGTGTCTTCACCTTGTAAACAACTGATGCTCAGCTGGCGCATGCGCAAAGGGTAGTCCTCAATGAAACACATTTATTTTGAGTTGATATGCACACCATCTAACCTAAATAAATCTAATAAATGAAAGAATTCATACATTTTTTTTTCACCCATTAAATATAAATATCTATTTTTGTAATTGATTTATTTAAATGTATCAAACAATATTTAAATGTGTCACCTCGAAGAAGGGCTTGAATCGTTTTTGTGAGTGTAACCTAAATAAATCTAATGAATGAAAGTATTCATACATTTTGTGTTACACCCATTCAAAATAAATATCTTCGTTTTGTAATTGATTTATTTAAATGTATCAAACAATATTTAAATGTGTCACCTCTAAGGGCTTGAATCGGTTTTTTGAGTGCACACACACACACACACACACACACACACGTTCACCCTGATAGTTATCTTCACTGCACCTGAGCCAGTCTTAAGGTCAGGTGAAAGTGTCGCGGACGGCACGCAGCGGATGTGACGCTACGCCAACGGTGGTGATCACCAGACCTGTCAGAGTTGGTTCCCAATAGACGCCATATTCTCTAATTTAGCCGCCAACCAGCTGCTTCCTGGACCGGCTGATGACACCGGCCTGTTCCGACCAGACCAACCAGTGATGTGGTTATGGCGGCTCGCCCCTCGTTCACTTTTGTTATTATGTGTACACCTGCTAACAGGCGAGTCACTGATAATACAAATAACGACGCACAGCCTTGATGGACTCTCAACGAGTCTTCTAGTGAGAGAGTTGACTTTAAGGCCTCTTTGGTTCAACACGCACAACGTATCACTCCATCGGGCTGCAGGGGGGAGGGGGGGTACAGCCATGTGTGTGTGTGTGAGATTCATTGCTGAAGAGTTCCATCGAGGCCTCTCGTGGGTCTGCGAGTCCCGAGTGGGATTTATTTCCTCTGCAGACCCGGCGGACTGGAAGCCATGAGAGAGTTGATGCACAGTGTGTGTGTATTGTAGCTCACCAACGCCATTTAACTGGGACGCCACAGGTTCATTTCTATTCTGCACATTCCCCATTCAGCACCAAAGAAGAAGAAGAAGAAGAAGAAGAAGAAGAAGAAGAAGAAGAAGAAGAAGAAGAAGAAGAACGCGTGCAAGTTCATTTCCGACACAGAATCTCAGCTACAAATGTGATGCGTAACATGCGTAGCAAACACAGTCGTGACGCGCGGCCCTTACGTATCTGCTGATGAGGTTCCGGAGCAGGGTGAAATCCATCCTCGAGGCACCACCTCCGGCCGCGTACCACAACTGTGAGACGTTCAGGGCTCCTCGGATCTCCGTGGTCGCTACCTAATGTGGAATCTTTCCACTGGTATCCATCCCTCTCCACCACCACCTCCTCCTCCTCCTCCTCCTCCACCACCTCTTCCTCCTCCTCCGCTGCCTCCGCCACCGCCGTGTCTGTGATTAGCGAGGGAGCAGCGGGTCTCTCAGTCTGCGGTTCTGATTTTCACGGCATCCCGGTGAAAGAGAAGAAGAAGAGCCATGCAGAAGACCTGAGCGATTACAAACCAGCCCCCGCGCTCCCGCTGCTGGCTACATTTCGGGAGACCTCCCACCCCTCCCCCCCCCCCCCCCACCCGCGCGCGCGAGCCGCCAGAACTGTGGGTGGTCTTCGTGGTGGTTATTCTGGCAGGACGCGGTGCGTCATGGAGACTGTGTGTTGTCCCCGGGATGTAGCAGCGGCAACCATAAACGTCCACAGCTCCCCACTCCGTCAGATGACTGCGATGCGCATGCGCACTGTGGGGTTTCTTCTCCCCCTCCTCACTGCACTGTACACAAATAATACCCTCCACATGCAGCGTTCAAAACACAGAATCATGTCCAAAATAAGAAGAAGAGCAAAACTACTGAACTACTGTTGTTGTGGATGCCCAAAAACTTGGATTTTTTTTGAAATACTTGGCATATAGCATATATATAAAATGAGTATACATGTTGTATAATGCTGCTGGTTTAATTCACTGTATAACAATGAAACATATTCTACATGCTGATATTATTGGTTGTTATTATTTCACAGCATTATTTCCTTAAATGTTGTGGATTAGGCTTATGAAGTAGCTTAACATGTAAATACTTCAGTAAGGTACAGTTACCATACCATACAGTTAGAGTGCTAAGTTATGTTTTGCAGGTCTCACTATTTGACGTAGTTGTTGTGTCACAATTCCCTATAGCGTGTATACCACGTGTAACAGAATAACCTCTGGGTATATTTAGGAGACATTTCCCATGCTCAAAATGCCAGCCACTTTTCCACAACACACACACACACACACACACACTCCAATGCATATACACATAAAAGCAAAGTCACCGTAAAATTGAATTATGATATAAAAATCCTACACGACATACTCAGCAGTATAGGTTGTATAGTAACCTTATTGTGTTGTATATTAATGTCTCACTTTCCCTCACCCTTTAAGCTGTTTACTAATTGACTTTTTAACGGTAAATTCTAATTTACTAATACTTTAGTTTCAAACCATTAATAAGAACTACATTTGGTTTAAAAAATCCCCTTTGCCTAGGTGTTAATAATACAGTTAAACTCTAGTAATATATGTTTGTGTTACTCTTACTTTCTAATAAACCGTCAAGTCTGTTGTTAAACTTAATATGTTATTAATAAGGGGTTTTAATCATCATTATCTGTAACACCCTGTTAGTTATGTGCCTATCTCCCCAGTGTCTCTTGATTGCTAATTACCTTCACCTGCCCTCAGCCAGTCCTCTGTTTACTTGATTGGTTAATTACCTTCACCTGCGCCAACTGTTCTTATTAATTGCCTTTAATAGATCTATAAAGAATTGGCACAAGATGTTATCATCTTTAATAAATCCATTTGATACAATCTATAAACAATTAGCAGAAAATGATAGCTGTCACTTCCATTTATGCTGTTTATGCATATTGATCAGAAGCCCTTTTGATTATGAGAAGGAAGAAATCACACACATGTAGGTGACTTGTGAACATCATAATAACAAACAAACAAACATCATCAAGTTCAAGACACTAAATAATAGATCTACACACAGAAATAATAATAAGTTAAGAAAACACTTAAGTCAGAGCTCACAATCTTGGTTATGTATCAGGAGCTCATGAAGCAGGTTATTTTTGAATGGAAAGTGTTATACAAATGTTATTATAATATTATTATTATTATATTATTATTTGTATTATTATTATTATAATACTATTATTATTATTATTATTATTATTATTATTATTATTATTCATGTTATGCAGCTACACAATGACACAATGTGATTCACAAACATTTTTACCAAACCCAACTGCATGTATTAGCACAGAGAGAACCTAAAGGGTGGCGGGGCGTGACATCATGGCCCAGACGTTTCATTTGCGGAGTTATGACTTTCAATTAGCGCAGACACTATTAATAATAAATAGAGATCCAGCACTTTTAAGTCTGACCTACTGACGCTTGATGCTGTGTTTACCTCCCTCAAGACCTCAGGGCACTTAGTGCGTTATGGTGATTGTGCCTCAGTGGAGACATTACACCACGCTCTTTTAGTTTATGAGCTGTGACAGGTGTGTACATGTTATGTTGTGTGTCATTGTCATGCAGTGGAAGACGAAACATATAAAAAAGGACACCAGCCGCGTGAGGTGGTGCACGAGCACGCAACACGTTTTCCAGCATGTAGGGAAGCCTCCATCGTCCCACTTCCTCAATTGTTAGGCCACTTTAAAGGGCACACTGCATTACATTTTCTCCACTGCAAGGGCACCATGGTGGGCACTTCATTGTGTTTTCCCAACTCGAAGGGCCCCCTATAGGGCACTTCATTATGTTTGATCTAGAATAGAGGATCCAAGAGGGCACAAAACAAAAACACATTTTCTCCCCCACTGTTTACCACCGTTGTCATGTTGTGGAGATACGAGTGCTTCTTATTCTCTTTTTATCCATTGGTCACACTTACAGAAAGCGCAATGGTAAACACAAGTTTAATATAGCTCATGCAGTGCCACCACAGCAGATATAAGAATACCATAATGCGCTGGCTTTTTAGAATAAAAGCATCTGCCTTATATTGACGTGGCTCACCATGATGAACTCACCGCAATTACTTTTCCATCCTGTAAAATAACTATCGAGTGTGTAACTATATTTCTCACTGTCTGAATTATTAAAATAAATCTGATCATGCTGGTAATGTGCAGATCAGCAAATTATCTGACTTTTTTTCCCCTCCAAGAGCAACTGGCTGAAATTGCTGTTCAGTGCGAAGCATGTTGATGTTTCCACTGCTGTTGCTTTAATGATCACAAAGCTGGCTGTTGCATCTGAGTGGAGGAAGTAGGTCACCGATCGTGCCTTCCTTCTGCCTTCTGTGTGGGCGAGCTCCATATGGGGCAGTGGGTTACTCTCCTCGTGTTGCCATCAGTCCTGCGTGGGAAGAATCTGACATCGGCATAGCTGGGACATTTCTTTCACAAGAATAAGACATAGTAATAATGACTTCACAAATTATAGGTGCTGACATTCTCTGGAGACAGAGAGGCAACAATGACTGCAGATGGTGGAGGAACAGGACAAAATGCGGCTTGTTTGCTTACTATTATACTCTAAAATACTATTATACTCTTTAAAATCAGGTTTCAGTGTTCATTATTGGTGCAGTAAAGAGTAAACCTCGACTGATCTGATTAATTACAACAAGTTAATTTAAAAGATATTACTATCCAACATGAGTATTGGTGGGATTCTAGGATGACGGAGCTTACAATGAAAGCTCCATAGTTTATTGTATACTCTGATTGTCCTGATAACTTGGGTACATATGCACTGCACATAAGAGGGGGTGAAAAGGGGCCCAACAACAATACAAAAGGCCCTCTATGCAGTCAAAGGGTTGATTTATGTCAGTGATATGGTTGCCTGAATGGTAAATGTTTTTTAAATTAATAAATGTCAAAAAACAAACACAAAGTTTCAATCAGCCAATGTCTGCTGACATGTTGTTTATTGGCTGAAACCTTAAACTGCTTCCCAGGGATGTTTAACTTATTTTTTAAAGCATAATTCTTCCACTTTAATCACTCCGGCCCTTGTTGCAGCGCAAGCAGCTGACTCTGTACTTGTGTCAGCACAAACAGCAGAGCCTATTCTGCTGTAGATTTAAATGTATTCCTGTATCATAATTCAGAATATGGGACATGGGAGAGGTTTGTGAGGAACAACTGCAGTTTGGATAAGCAGATTTTACTGCAAGGCATGGGATACAGATATAGATATTCTTTAAATCCCAAAAGGGATCAAATGTAGAAAGCCTTGCGTATACAGAGTTGACCACAGTAGCTTTTAAACCGAGCTTCATGTACCTGAATCAGACATTTTATATTTGTAAAAACTGTCCATACCTTAATGGTAAGAATACTGTTTATGAGCTAATATAAAAGGAGGTATTATTATTATTATTATTATTATTTCCTAATATTATTACTAGTATTATTTGGGATGTAGTCGTTTAAGTTTGTCTGGTGTTATTTTCATGTTGAAGATATCTACATTATCTGCATGGACTTAAGACTTAAGACTATTAAATATGAATTGGAATAAAATACAAAGTGCAACTTGAATATATTAAATATACTATTTTGTGTTATTGGAGTTTCAGGAAAAACAATCTTCATACTTTAATGCACTAATCATAATCAAACTACATTGGCATTCTATTATTTAGAAAGATTAAGACTGTGCTTGATGTGCAACAAAAGAGTAAACATAAGTATTTGGCGCCATCTGGTGGCTCTTAATCAAAATCACATCAGTTGCCTTTTAAACGCAGCATGCATCTGCTCCATGGTGGTGTAGATTCAGGTAATTTGGCAGCTAATTAAATTCTTTGATTAGTTGTAATTGGAGTACCGTTAAATCAGGAGTTTACCCGTATCACGGAGGAACAAATTAACTGACGGTGGGACAATTAGGCCTCCAGTGTTTTGCCTACTGTTTCTTAATTGATGAAGCCTCAACAGATTTGTTGTTCCTTTACTGAATGAGTTTTTGAGTGTTTTCAGTGATTGCTTGATTGACTTTAGCTGATGAATGAATGTATGTGAATGTAAGTGTGCATTTGAGTGAGCCAGCTTTACCGGTTCATGTGTGACCTCTCGAGTCGTGTCAGAGGTCGCCGAATGTATCTACAGTTTGAGAGACTGAGGTTGTGCGTGAGTATAAGCGTTGCACACGCTGTAAGACACCGGTGCCTCTCTGAGCAAATATAATAGGTGTGTTTTTTTTGGTCGCTGGCGGTGCTGATTTGTGTCAAATGCCTTCTCTCTCCATGCCCAGTCCGGGTGCCAAGAGAGGGGCTTAAACCTGCGTCTGGAGATGCGAGCTGAGGAGATCCCAGGGAGCGGATGCTTGGCACCGTGAAATAGGATTTTGGGGACGACCAAAGCAATGAAGCGAGAGGGAGAGCAGCAACTGCCAAGTCCTCTCTGCGGATTTAATGCCCCCCTCCTCACCCCTTAAACATATTCAGGTTGTGGACGCACACACACACACACACAAACAAACACACATACTCGCGTATAGGGAAAGAAGGAGAGGGGATTGTGGATGGAGAGTGAGAGAAAAAGCAAAGCAAAGAGGGGAGTAGCCAAGAACAATGTTTGGAGCAACTACATAGTGCAGCCAGAGAGACGGTGACCTGAACACGTGTTTCTCACCGTAATCAACTCATACTACGCACTAATCCTGCCAGAGCGTTTACCAGGTGCCTCTGTGCGTGTTACACTCTGGGCTCACCGCTCTCCTGCATGCACGTTGGAGATCATCCTCTATAAGTGACAGGCAGAGGTTGAAAAAGAGAGAGAGGGGCGGGGCTACGCATATGGCTGTCACAGGGTGTGATTGATTTTCCGCCCCCCCCCACCCCGTTATCAAGGCCAGCAGCCACCAGGACCCCCTAATACCTCCCTGTCTGACACACGCACACACTATCAGCGGCTCAATACCCAGAAAATAGGCCTATCAAGAGTCATCTGTCTTTCTCTCTCTCTCACGTGGTCAAAACAAATACAAATCACCATAGTTGGCTCTGTCTGCCCGGAGCAGAGAGAGAGAGAGAGAAAAGGAAAACCATAGTTGGCTCGGTTCGCCCCCCCCCCCTTAGCTAACAGAGCATAAGAAAAGGAAAACAAAATCAGATAGGAACCCGAGCACAGATGATTGAGGAGCCGAGATGATTCAGAAAAGCAAGATGGATGTATCTAAGTGGATGCCTCTGGGCATTTCTATTTCAGATCTCATCTTTCTGTTCATCTCTGTGCTGAATTGTGATCGGAGGAATCATAAAACCCCAAAGCCGATAGCTTCCGGCTGCTCGACTGTTGTAAATGATGTCCAAAGCTGCGGATACAAGTGTTGACAATCATTTCAAGGCAAAACAGCTCTTTTCCTCACACTTACTCTCTCTGTCTATACCTTTACCTCTCTACCCTCCCATGCCTCTTAAGTTACATGTTCCATGTCCTCCCCCTCCCCCTATTAAATGATTTCTTTTATTATTTTTCTCTTCAATTTTCCACAAAGGACTTGTGCACTTTTGCCATTACTCTTATTATCGCTGGAGGCTGCAAACCGAGTCTTGGCTCCATTCCTCAGGGGTAATTGGAAACTGCAGGTGTGAGAGGGCACATTAGCATACACAAGCCTTGCACCACACACTGCTTCTGCCCTAATGGCAGCGAGAAAAATATATATACCGCGCTAATGCCGAAGAGATGGATGTGTACTGTGGTTACACCACTGAGAACAGTCATAAAGTGGTGACATCCTGTAGCGTCAGGAGCTTGTGCACTCTCGGCCTTCTTTCTCTGTGTGTGTGTGTGTGTGTGTGTGTGTGTACCTGAGACAGACGGGACACAAAGTGAGCTGTTAAAATAAAGAAAATGCAAGCATGGATCATATGCCTTAAGTGGACTTTGTTTGTCTCTGACCTAGAATCTGCTTAGTGCTCTGCACCTGTGATGCAAGTCAATCTGTGATAACGTGTTGATTCAATCAACGGCTGCAGGTGTCCGAGGATTCAGGAAGGGGAAAGAATGACGTCCAAGCATGCCAAAAATCTATACGTCTCATGTAAATATATCTTAAATGATATGTTAGTCAGTCATCAGTCTGCGACATTATTTATATAGGTTGTCATGGCAGAAACTGTAATAAGAAGCATCCTCATGCATCACATGGACTCTCTAACCTCTACTGTGTGTTTCCTTCTGAGACATCGGGGTCATTGGGATCATTGGGGTCGTGCTTCTTCATTGGCAAGACACGACTAAAGGCTACGTGATTCAGGGCAGGCTTGATTTAAAGAAAACAAAAAACAAAATAATTAATAATGAATTTAATCTGCACTAAATTAAGATTGTTGTGGCTGGATTTTGTTCTTCTTGATTGATGCTGACTAATTTCTTAACCTGATGCTGGGTGAACTTGCATCTATCTATCTGACTCCTGGTGAGACGCCACAGGACACCCACGTAGGGACCTCAGTAATTAAATACCCAGGACACAGAGAGTTTGGATCAGAGATCAATTGACGTAGATTTATTTGTAACCAACAGTTTCACAAATAAACCTGAGATTAAAGACAACAACCTCCAATTTATTAATTATTTATTAATTATTTTAGACCATTTCTTTTACAGAGAAAATGCTAATTAGATAATATAAAAACATTGTGTATCATCAGGGGTCCCGAGTCTGGTCCACCTCCTCCCCTCTCTGCCCTGCCCTTCTTTTCTCTCTCACATTATCAAAAAAAAACAGAACATGTATTTTATTGTTTTAAACACACGGTAGCCATTGTTTGAAATAGTTTCAGCAGAGATCAGGGAATTATTTAACGATGTCACTCCTCAGTTAATATCATGGAATACAAGATTTAGGGGGATTCATTGGCGGAATTATAATATTCATATATTTTACACGTTTGAATATAATCAGCTGAAACTGAAGAATTGTTGAATTTGTGGGCATCTTAGAATGAGTCATGTGTATCCGTGGATCCTCTTCATAGTCATTCCTGTTACTCCGCCATGTTTCTACAGTGGTCGAGAACAAAATCACAATCTTTTACATGTGTACATTACTTAAAGGCCACCGTAGTCTTCTAACATGCTTGGAATGGGAGGGATAAGTGGAGGGGGTGGTGAATTGGTTGCATACCCCTCCTCTACATCCTACACACAGCTCCTTCAGTTGTTGCAGAACACTGAACGTGAACTCTGTCAAACTTATCTTTGGCGGTAAAGGTGCGATGTGAAATGCCACCTGAACAGCGGGCAGCATTTCCCCTCGACTTCATGCAATCTAAAAATACAGCTATCAGTTATGAAAGCCAATTAGTTGTTAACAGTGAGGCAGAATGCTCAATATTCAACCAAACTGAAACTCTTCACGTGTGCATGTTTACGTTAACAATGTGTTTTTTTCCACTTACCAGGGGGCTGTTCAGTCCAGGAACACTATGGCGCTTTCAGAACAAACATTCTGGGCATCTCCTACCAGAACTACATACAGCGGGTATGGAAAGTATTCAGACCCCTTTAAAATGTTCACTCTTTGTTTCATTGCAGCTATTTGCTAAAATCAAAAAAGTTCATTTTATTTCTCATTAATGTTCACTCAGCACCCCACCTTGAAAAAAACAGAAATGTAGAAATGTTTGCAAATGTATTAAAAAAGAAAAACTGAAATATCTCATGGTCATAAGTATTCAGACCAAGCAATGAAACAAAGAGAGAACATTTTAAAGGGGTCTGAATACTTTCCGTACCCACTGTATACGTTCAAGAGCATTCCCACCATACTGCACTATCTTCAAGCTTACTATGATTAGCTTATTTTTAAATAAAATAGCTCAATCATATAAGCACATGCAGCTGTCAGAAAAGTACTGCTTCTATTTCAGTTTATTTCAGCCATTGAGTTATAGCTCGCTGAGCAGCGACTCCCTCTCGGCTTGAACCTCGGTTTAACTTAGTGGTCACCAACCTTTTTGAGCCCAAGATCCCTGACCTCCGCCTTCATGACCGGCAAGATCTACCTATTGAGGCGTTGAGAGAAAACGACTGTCCAGACTGGACTTATGACTTGAGGCTTTTTATTTGGCCTAATTCTAATTCAATGAAATCAAAACACTTTGGTCCAGCTTTCAAATTGATGAGACCAGGAACACATAATTTAAGTGCAATATAAAAAGTAAGATATTTGTTCACCGCACACAATGTGAAGAAGAAAAAACACATTTGCAATGAGCAGCTGGATGAACTACCAATATAAATGTTGAATTTATTTACATTACAACACGACACTGACAACATGATCAGTCAGTGCAACTCATGTAAGTTCAGCTCTCATCATAATGCCATCAAGTCATGTGACTCCAGTCAGTGTGATGGCTGTGACTGAACTCTGTCTGTGAGTTTGTAGTTAGTTCATAATCACAGACAGCCAGTCTGAGGCAGTCTGTGAGCTGTCTGTCAGTAATCCAGCTCCTGGTCTTTGATTTGGTGATTTTCTCAACTTCACTGACGAGTTTTTCGGGGGAAATTTGGTATTCATGAAAGTTTACTCATCTGGGATTGTTTCTGAAGTCAGCCCGTTGGTGAATACGTTCACATCAGCTCTACAGACACCCTCAGATTTAAATAATTAGGGTCCTCGTTACGACTTCGTCGTAGAGGAAGTCGTAACGAGGACCCTTGCAGACCCTTGTAACGAGGACCCTTGCAGCTTTAATTATTAAAGCTGCAAGCAGCGATGAACGGGTCCTCGTTCCTGCTTCGCACGTCGGGGGTGCGGGCCGGACGCCGGCCCCCTCCGCTGAGAACGCAGGCCCGCCGTTCGGACATTTTATCGTTCGTCACGCGACACTGATTTTACTTTGCTAGTCGGTGGCGCTTTGACTCTGAGTGAAAAAAGGCTTGTTGATATCCTCAGGCCGTGAATTCTATGAAGCATGAGAAGTTTGGAGCAGATTCGAGCGAGTCCAGTGCAGCCAGCAGGGGGCGCTGTGACAATTTGAACATATACATGCATCATGTGTATCCACGTGAAGTCTAGACCTTGTCATGTAAATTAAATGTGAATGTGATGCTTTTTAGGCTGATTTGCTTTGGCCACTCGGTGGCGCTATGACTAGAATTTAAATTTAGCATATGGATGATTTCAGGGTCAGTATTTTATGACATACGAGGAATATGGAGCAGATTGGATAATGTATGGCAGAGTTACATCAACTTACATTGTAATGGTGAATGGTGTTTCTTTGCCGGTCCGGAGAACGCACAAACTTTAATATTTTTCAAATATTTCAAAGATTTCTCAAGACAAAGGTCTCAAGACTATACTGGCCTAGTTTGGAATGAATCGGGTTTAAGCTCGAGGAGGAGTTAACTCTTTAACAACCCCCCAAAACGTGAGAAAATAATGCAAAAAAGGCATATATTGAGGGATGGATTGTAGCGCTCCCTAATGTTCAAACATTATGAAAAAATTAGAGTCCTTTAAGGGATGTCATGTGAACATAGCCTAGTAATTTGGTGAGGATTGGCCAAGCAATTTGGAAGTTAGGTGTCTTTAAATATCAGGCCACACCCCTTGGATGTTCATTGGTTCATATTATCTGAAGGCAATGAGATATCAACAATCTTTTGATTGCATTGAAACAATAATGAACCACCACAAGTCGTGTATGAATAGCAACTATCATTTTGTAGTAGTTGAAAAGAATGTTTTTTACAAAATTCAAAATGGCGGAAAATGTAAGTGGGCGGAGCTTATGGTCATAATGTAATTTTTTTTAGAGCAGGTCTAAGGGGACATGTATGATGAATTTTAAGGTAATCGGTCATCGGGGGCAAATAACGTGGTCTTTTGAACATAAAATACAGTCTAGGGGGCGCTATTGAGCCATATTAGCATTTCAAAGCTTTCAAATCATATCAGGTAACTACATCTTTGACTTCAAATGTGTGTGCTAAGTTTAGTTACGTTTCGAGCATTTTAAGTCCTTCTAAAGCCCCTTCGTTGTTTGACGCGAAGAATGGCAACAGTGTTAGACGAAACATAAAATGCTTCGTCTTCTGGCATCATGAAAGTCTAACCTTCATGTAGAACAAATTATATGTTGATCTGATGTAGCTTCTCAGAGAAGGAAGCCAAAGAATAAACGATTTTTGTTCCCGTTGCCACTAGGTGGTGCTAAAACCATAATTTGAAATTAGCATATGGATCTCTTCAGGGTCAGTATGTCATGACATATGAGAAATATGGAGCAGATTACATAATGTATGGCCGAGTTACAACAACGTACATTTTCATGGCGAATGGCGTTTCTTTACCGGTCCGGCAAACGCACATAGTTTAATATTTTTGAAATCCTTCAAAGATTTTTCAAGATAAAGGTCTCAAGACCATACTGCCCAAGTTTGGAATGAATCGGGTTTAAGCTCTTGGAGGAGTTAACTGTTTTACAACCTAAAAAATCATGAAAAAAGGCCAAAAAGGCATATTTTGAGGGATTGATTGTAGCGCCCCCTAATGTTCAAATATTATGACAAAATTAAGGTAGGTTAAGTGTGCCCTTGTGGACATAGGCTACCAATTTGGTGAAGATAGTCAAAGTGATTTGGAAGTTAGGTGTCTTTATATATTAGGCCACACCCCTTGCATGTTCATTGGTCCATATCGCAATGAGATATCAACAATTCCTGAAAATTATTCCTTCAAATTGAACCAATAATGGACCTCAGAAATTTTGGTATGAATCGGAACAAGCGTTTTGAAGAAAAGTGCAAAAAAAACAGTTTTTTACAAAATTCAAAATGGCGGAAAATCTAAGTAGGCGGAGCTTAGGGGTTACATTGGCAATTTTGTAGAGCAGGTCCAAACGGACCTGTATGCAAAATTTCAAGTCAATCCGTCATTGGCGAAAAAAACCGTGGGTACGAACACTCTAGGGGGCGCTAGAGAGACATTTTTTTATAAACGAATATGAAAACTCAATAATCAAAAAATGTTCGCCAGTCTGCTTGTCCATGTGGAATTTCAGTTTGCTGGGGCGTACGGTGTGCGGCCAGACGACATTTGAACACGACAAAGGATAATAAACCTTTGAAAAACAATAGGTTCCTCTACGACGAATTCGACGAGGACCCTAATAAATATGAGAATCAACATTTGTGACTCCTGCATCTGTGCTTTTTCAGATAATAGAATAAATACAATTGCAATCACTTTCAAGTAAACCAGATTGCTCCACCAGACAAGAAAATAAGCTCAATGTTGAGCTTTTGCTTTGAAGGACAACAGCAGAAAAGCCGAACTCACGGAGGTAAGACCTGGCAAGTCGCCAAGAATCTCGGCAGTTGCGCATGCGCAGACGTAATTTGTTAATGTCGTAACGTAAACATTTACACTAAGGTACAGGCATTACAACATTTATTTATTGATGACGTAGTTGTATGTCCTTGTACTTTGACCTTGTGTAATATGTAAAGTTATGAATAAAGGTCTTTCTGCATTTCCCCTGCGCCTCACCTGTACTATACGCTCCCCTCTTTCAGGAAGCACAGCTGTCAGAGAACCCGTTTTCAGGCGTTCATTAAAATCAGGCGGAGATCTTTTCTGACGTCGATCTTCCAGTCAGGAAGAAAACCGTTTCAGAAGACACTTCAGAAAATGTTCGAGAACGAGGAACAATGTGTTTCTGATTTGATTTTCATTTTATTTTGGAGATCGACAAGGAGCGTCTCCGAGATCGACCGGTCGATCGCGATCGACGGGTTGGCGACCGCTGGTTTAACTCCTATATATTTAACTATCGGTCCATTTCTCTGTAATTGATTTGAGGTGTTTTATGATGATTACACAGCAAACAATTGTTTTAAAACTTGGGTTTCCCGGTGCTGCATTTGCTCATGTGTTCGACCAATCACCAACACGTTCATGTCACTTATGGTTCCTCTTGTGCTTGGAGTGAAACGACTCTGGTATTGGAGCTTAAAAAAAAGGCAATTTTCACAGCAGCTATTTTGACTTATCATAGCAGGGTGAACACAGGTGTGACGTAATTGACGACGTTATTTGGCCCCGTTCCATTCAGCATGCACAATACCAGAACACTGGCCCTCAATGGAACAGGGTCAGAATGAATGTTGTTGATTGCAATTTGCACCCGTGTTTACCTGATGACATATCAAAATGGCTGCTGTGAAAAAAGCCTATTATTGACAAGGTGCTCGGTGCAGCTCCACTTCTTTGTTCTCTGGACTGACGGACTGGACGCCACAGTGACTTACGACTGCCCCTTGAGGTACATGTGGTATTACAAGACACGGTGGGCCGGGGATAGCCGGTTAGGATTCTCGTGAAGTTTTTTTACATAACGTCACAACAACGTTACTTCTTCACATATTTTGAACGTAGAAGAATAATTCCGTCCATGCCTTACACAATGCACCTTCATTTAGATTTCCCTGAGACCCGTTGACACAGCCCAATCCATCTATTCAGCCTAAAAGAGGAATCCATCTTGAATATCAAGCCACCATCACAATCGTTTTCCCCCATGTGTTTACGCCTTGAGCGACAGGAATAAAAGAACAGCAGGAATATCCAACGTTCGACTATTTTTATGAAATCCAAATTGTCACAAGTAATCACAGGTATATCTGGATACAGAGAGTGCCACTTGGACTCACTTTGCCATCAAAAAAAGGAGAAATTAAAAGCAGGGCAACCAATTTCTTCTAAGGAGGTGAAATAATGACCCAATTGGACCCCCATAGTGTGAGCATCGGGTGTACACCCCTCCAACTTGCTAACCATAGTCTTTTGTCACACACAGAGACTTGCAGGGTCTTTCTTTGTTCTGTCTGTAGTCTTCAGTTTTTTCTTGAACAGAACAGAACAGTGCTGCAAAAAGCTTGTTCAACAGTGACATCCATTGAGTTCCAGATTGAGCACATCTCACTGCAGTGAGGGCCTCATGGGAGCGGGGAAAAGAAAAGTTGTAGTCACCTCCTGGAGCATGATTGTGCACTGATAAATAAACACAGGGCAAACCGTGTTATTAAGAGAAGAAGAGAAGAGCAGGAGAAAAGAAAGAATGCTATATGCTTAAAGATACTACTATTGCTTGGATATCGATAATGAACGAGTATTTACACATTCAAATAAGGAGCCAGAGTAAACTTGAACATGGCATTATTGGTATTCAGTGCCCAGAAAGACAGAAATGGCTCTGCTGTGAATAAATTGCATACTTAATGCTAAGCCGCGGCTAACTACCATGCTGTCTTCCTCTTTACAGTGTTTAAATACATTGCTGTCAATGCTGCTTGAAATATAGAAAGTATAATCTGCATGAATTTAAATGATTTGTATGTGTTTGTCTAAAAGAAGCTACCTGTCATTGACTCCAGCGGTTCATCTTTCTCCACGTACAATGCAATGTATGTATTTTTGGTTTATGTATATTTATACATACAGTGCATCCGGGCTTTCACTAACCCTACCCAACATGAATTACAAAACATAAAACAGCTGGCCCCGTCTTATTGCTGCTTTGCTTTCTGTTCAATTGAAGAACATGTTTACATCTTTATCCAGGTCACAGTATTACAGCTCAACTCACTCTCAACTGACTCACTGGTCTTAATAAAAGTAATAATATTAAATAAGAAGAAGGCTAATCCAGATAAGTGATTGCTTTTCAAAATTATTACATGAGATATCTATTATTATTTCATGCATAATACAGAAGAGGCTCTAAAATAGTCTGTCAAATGTATTCAGCCAATAGTAATAGTTATAATATAGAATATCTAAAATGCAGAAAAAAAACAATAATTAGTTTTCACGTACAAGTTTTGGATTTAACTTTAAAGTCACTTTCAAATAACATTTCCACCTAAATAAATCTATAAAAAAGTAGCTTTAAAAAATCCCAGTGATGCCAGTTGATTGCATCACAACGGTTCATGATCTTACAGAGTCTACAATAACTTTGTTTATGTAGCACCTTTAAAAAATTAGTTTACAAAGTGCAGATGTGTCAGATGGAAGAACACATATCAACACCCAAAGCTTTTAACAATATGTAAACAGTTTAAGGTTTTTAGACATTTTAAGACCACTACAGGTATTGTATTATATCGTCATAGAATGTATCAGCCTAAAAGAGGAATCCATCTTGAATATCAAGCCACCATCACAATCGTTTCCCCCCATGTGTTTACGCCTTGAGCGACGGGAATAAAAGAACAGCAGGAATATCCAACGTCCGACTATTTTTATGAAATCCAAATTGTCACAAGTAATCGCAGGTATATCTGGATATAGAGAGTGCCACTGGGACTCACTTTTATTTTACTGTGTTTTTGTATTTTTGTCATTAAATTGTCTCCAATGTTTTTGTCTCCAACTCGTTTGACTTGTTTTTCTTTCCCCTGTGGGAATGCACAGACATCACCAACGTGTGCAACAGTTTCTCTGATGCATTTTCAAACCTTTCAGCTAATAACAGCGGATGTGGTCGCTGGAAATGATTCAGAACCGGGGCTAAAGTTTGTACGAGACATGATGAGTCATACTGGTGAGGGGCTGCTTTATGTCTGCAGTTATTGGCAGCTATATAAAGCAGGAACAAGACACACTAGAGTCAGAGTGTGTGTAATCTTGTCTTTGTTTTCTTTCAAAATGTGCAAAGATGTCTGTGTGTGTGTGCGTTCTTGTGTGCGTGCGTGCCCGTTTGCATGCGCGTGTACTTGTGTGCGTGTTGTTTTCCTTGCAAGAGGTCAGAACACTCCTGTGCTGACTGCCTGTGAAGGATTATTATGGGATTAGCGGTGTCTCGGTTACCACAGTGAGATGATAATCACAGAGGCCGTCCTCTGATCTCTACAGGGATAGCGGCGTCAATCAAACCGGAGACACTCGAGAGATGAGAGGGAACACTGCCGGGAGCGCGGACACGTGTGTGATGCTGTTCCCGTGTGCCAGTTACATGTCGGGCTCATGTGTTGATATTTTGTGTGGAACAGCTGTCAGAGAGAGTGCGCGGGGGCCATCTCGCCAGCAGATAAGTGAATTTATGTTTTATGGAAATAAAATATGGCCCTCACCCCCCTCCCTCCGTGCCTCCAGATGGTCCCTGTGGAGAGAGGGTGATTATCTGGCCCATCTGAGCCAGGGAACCTGAGAGTGTTGATGTTGGGTGGGCAGTGCAGTGCCACGCCAAGCCTCCTGTCCCCAGGAGCCTGAATACGATCCCCTTTACCTGCCCCCTGTCTCTGGTCCCCTCCCTCCTCCACCCCTCCACCGGCTAGACTTACTGCAACTCCCCCCTCCTCCCCATCTCTCCCTCCCGACCCCCGTCTCCACCCCTGGGATAGACTTTCTTCCACCTGACAAGGCTTGGCCTGGAATACCTGGACAGGTAAGTTTACGGAGGAAGGTGTCAAGTGTGTTCGTACGAGGTAGGAGAGAGGGAACGAAAGAGTTAGTGAGCTGCTTAGCAACCTATCAGGAGCAAAACAGCAACCCGGTTGCTGGGAACTTGGCAGGGCACTCTGTTCCAAAGTCCTCTTTAGTAATCCCATGAATAAATAACCAGGGGTCGCCAGCACTGTTAATAAAGTCTTCCTCGTTTTGATTTTCAATCTACTCCGCTCTCCTTTCTCTCTCCTTTCTCTCCCCTTCTCCCTCCGTCTTTTATCGTCCTCTTGCTCATGAGGCCAGGTCTTGGGTTTGGCTGTCATGTGTGATATGAGTTCATCAGAGCTGGTTGTCTAGAGAAGGCCGTGGTTGGACCAGACTGCAGCCGGAGCCCTCGCACAGACTCAGCAGCAAGGGAGAAGCAAACCAGCCAATGGACCGGAACTAGAACCGAAAAAACAAGAATTAATGTCGGTAAACAAGTTCCAGTAGATTTACTATTTCATTTCAAACGTGCTTCAGGTCATCTCCCGCTGGGCTTGATGTCACACCAAAGAAAGAGAATAAATATATTATAATAAAAATATAAAATATAATACTTGTTCGCTGATCCCTGTCGCTATATTGTGCACATTCTCTAATAAAGTATACTTAAAATAATAAAAAATAAAAAATAAGAAAAATAATTCTTTCGAGGATGAAATGCAGTGAACAAAAAGTCTAAGTATATATTTATTGTTATAGTATTACAATTTTTAGCAATTTCCAGTTGTTCAAAAAAACTGAGAATAAAATGTCGCTCTTTTCCGTCATATTTATTTTCCAATCTCAGAGACATGATTTAGATAAATACATATTATGCCTTTCTAAAGGAATGCAAAATACATTTCTTCTCAACTATTCATTTTCTTCTTGGTGCATATCAAAATAAAATAAAATATTTAGCTTGGTCTTGTGTTTTAAATTAAATATATATATATATATCTTACATATAATGTAAATGCTCAAGTAACTAATAGCTTGAGAAAGATAATAATCATGAATAGATGGAGCTGATGTCATCATACCCACTGATACCATAATTCTAACTGAGGAAGCTTGAAATATCTCTATTTCACTGGATTGTTGCTGTTGATCCAATAAGAGATACAGTATGTGTGTGTACATGCATCTCTTATAGACTATTTAGTTTTTTCCTAAATCTGACCATTTCTATGAAATATGGTTCTTTAATTTTTTTTTGTTAATTATAAAAATTACTAAATTCACACTGGGCTTCATAATGTTTTTCTTTCTCCGTATGTATTTGATTAATTTAACTCATAATTTCATAAAACCTGAATTACAGTTATATTGGTGACGAAACATCTATCCCTAACAACAGATTTAAGCTGCATTGTAAAAATAGGATTTTTTGTTTTCATCTGATGCAAATTTGGCCTTTTTCCCCCTCTGAATGGAACAAAACAAAAGTTTCTGCAATTCACAAAGCTGAATATATGCATGGCATAATGTAGCAGTCGCCTTACACATTGTATTTGTTTGTGCTCCATTCCCCATGATATTAGCATTCATCATTAACGGTTCGTTCAATCTTTCTATTTTAAAATCCCCACCAGTTGTGTTGGATTTCTACACAATTTGAAATCTTGTTTTTTATTTCCTATATTTTGCCCTGCTGCAGCACATCGACCGAATGCACTGCGGTGGATTCAAGAGAGGGCAGGTTTCAGTATCTATCTCTCACATAGACACTCTTACTATTTATAGAGCTACATCGATGTTAGCTCCACTCATCATTGCAAATCAGACCCTTCTGGCAGCAACTTATTTTTTGTTTGTTTTCAACAACTGATATTTGTCAAGAAAAACTAGCAAGAGAGGAAAAATAAAATGTCAAAAGTGCAACACAATATCAATTTAAACAGACATTTCAACAGAGTGAAAAACCTCAGTGGTCAAGCTGTGAGGAAAAAGCTGCGCCTGGTAATTACTGCAACACTCCTCACGACTACATGTAAGATGTTTCAGTGATCGCAGAGAGGTGGGAGCTTTCCTGGCCCGAGGAGGCATCATTAACACAGCCTGGAGTAACACATTTAAATCAGATGGCATTGTTGCAGGTGTTACTACTGCTGTTCATGCATATGATTAATGTCCCCTTTTTTGATTAATTTCCTATGTTGGCTGTGAAGCCCTCGTATTTGTGATTGATGAACCTGCAGCCTCATATATTATAATGGTGGCTTGGTACTTTGTGTGTGTGCGCGTATGTGGGTTCTCTCTATGGCTGTTACCAGCGTGTTGCATACTTTAAAAATCCCAGTTTATTCAATGGTGCACAGCTCAAGCTAGAGGAAATGCAAACTTGGAAACACTTGGACTCTCCATGTCTTCAAAGCGGAGGCCTCCATTGTGAAGTCGCGATATCGGGCGATATATTGGGCTTTTAATCTTGGAGACAAAGACACAGAAACTGGCACAGCCCTTATATGAAGTTAGTTGCAGGCGGATACATAAATCCACATACACTGAGGCCGCTTTGGTCCCATGGGTCTAAGCTTCTATTTGTGCCTGAGGGTTGGGAAGGGTGTGACCAAGATGCCGCAAACCACAGCCTCACACTCTTCCCTTGTTCACAAAAGTGAAGGGCGAAAATGCGTCCAGCTTGGTTACACTCACTCCCTGTGGACCTTTTGATGTCTAAGTCTCTCTTCTCTCTCCCTCTCAGGCTTTCTTCCCATCTCCACCCCACCTTCCCCGTCTCCCCCCGGTGGTGACAGAGTCGGAGGACACAGCGGTCTGTAATTAGCTGGTTGACCCCGGGGTTGGGTTGTGTGACCCCGGCAGCCGTGAAGCGGCGGATCCAGCCTGATCAGATGAGTAGTTCTGAGGGGATCAGTGGTTGAAAGACAGCCGCCTCCTCGCCTGAGCCAACCCAGTCACATTAGCCAGCGCGGCCGAGACGGGCACTGTTACAGGAGCCCAGCTGCCGAGCCCCGACCGGAGTCACAAACACCTGTCTGGGTAGAGTACAAACATACAGACGCATGCTTTTCAACATCCACGGACACCGATGTGTGCTACTAAACACGCTACCTGCCACCACTCAAGGAAAAGGAGTCGCAGGAGGAGGGAGGAGAGGGGGGGGGGGGCTGAGGCGTAACCGGACCCCGGGCATGGGGAAGGAGAGGGGAGCAAAAGGGATGAGAGGGGAGGGAGGAGCAGTGCTGGCCCTTGGTCAAGTGCCTTGTATTCCACAAACAGGCCGCATTCAGTTACACTCCACCTGAGACGCCGAGCCCGAGGAGAGGATTCAAAGAAAAGCATGTGCACCTCCCTTCCTCCGGTGCACCTTCTTCGGCTAATGGAGATTTCGCTCTTAGAAAACACATTCTGATTTCTCCTCTGAGCGAGAAACCAAGTCAAGATACGCTCCTTTTCTTCCCCGAGTCCATTCACGAGTTCACTGTGCGTCAGCTGCAGAAGCGATAACAGCGTCGCGTTGCCGTGTCCGAGCAAGTAGATAATTGGTAAACGTGGCTCAGCTGGTGATGCAACGCGACGGGAGAAAGGGAGAGGGTGTCATCAAGGACACGGTGGGAGACGTTCACCTGAGAAGGCGCAGTCACCGATGCTCCCGGCAACGTCAGGTGTGACATGAACGCCGGCGCCCTTTGAAGTTGCCGAGACAAAAGTGTCCGGATCTGAAATTGCTGGCCTTGGGGGTGAATAAAGAGAGGGTGGAGAAATAGAGAGGAGGGAGAGAGCACATGAAAAGAGCGCGAGGATGTGAAGATACGTCGAGAGTAAACGGGTAAAGAAACCTCTTTCTGGATTCAGAGGAAGAGACGGAGAGAGGGAAAGTTAAGGCCTCCTCTTTAGGATGCTTATTATTTACTCTCACTTTCTCATTCGTTTCTACCTCTTCACCTCCCTCAAGTCGTCGTGTTTACACAAGCTGTTACTGCAATCTCCCTGTTGTCTAACCCTCTGCTGTTTTTCCTCCTTCTTTCCCCTCGCCCTTTGTCTTTTTCCTGCCGGTTAGGAAATCTGCAAGGCTTGCTCATCGGCGCCAGCCTCTGTTAATCCCCTCCCAAAGCACCTTAGCAACGCTCCGAAAATTTAGAGATGCTAAAAAAAAAATTGTAAAAAAAACACACACAACGACAACAACTGTTCTTAACACACTGGGCTCATATTGGCAAGAGTGGCCACATCTTGAGATGTGCGTGTGTTTTCCATAAGTAGTTCAGAACAATCTGGAAGGGTGTGATAACCAAGGATCTCTCAAGAGTGTGTGTGTGTGTGTCGGTCTGAATGTGTGTGCACAGAGTGGGAGTGTATGTTTATGATATAGTTCCTATAACACCAGCAACCTGGTAATCACTGCATGTAGTCACCTGAGATGCTCATTATCTAGTCCCTGTATACATTCTGTCTGTACCTCAGCACACACACACGCACACACACACGCACACACACACTGCTGGACTCATCTCTAACCAGTGTTCGTCTTTGTGCAGTCGGTCGCACACACCTGCCGACTCAACGACAGACCGAGAGGCTGAGTGGGTGAGCAGAATAGAAATGATTGCAGACAGCTGAGGAACGACTCGCGTTATTACGGCCTAACTTTGATAGAAATGCCTTGATGGGAAAAGAAAATCAATAAAGCAAGGTTACAACACACGCAGCAATTATGCCTTAAGTTATTTGTCATGTGTTGGCTTTTGCGGTTTTCATCAACACATCCCCCCCCCACCCCTCTCTCTTTTTCTCTATCTAAAATCAATTACTTAGAGGCTATGGTAAATTAATTAAGGGCACATTTAAGCCTTGAAATGAACACATCATTTAAATGTTAAAACTTTTCTAAAACGTACTTACTTTGAAGTATTAATTGACCTCCCAGGTTGAATATGGAAAAGACAATGAAGAGAAGCACAATTTTTCATTCTTAGGCAGAAATAAGATGCAAGATTTTATTGAACATGTATTCTCTTTTTATCACTTTTATTTTTAGCTAAAGCTAACACAACAGTAAAACAGACCATACAATACACGTGTGTAATAAAACACGTGTCTCACAAGAGGACAGTTAATCCATGAAGAAAACTGTACAAATCATGGTTTCTTTTTTGGAAACGTAAAATAGAAATAGGTTACTTCATGCACTGGAAAGACGTAAATTGACACCTAAAATGATATGTGGATAACAAATGTGTATTTCCTTCCTGCTTCTTTGGATAAAAGTGGTTTGTATTCAAATGAAAATGACCTGTTTTACACTGTTTCACACTGACTGAGGCTTCTGTCTACTGCTGCCATGTTCCCTCGTGACAGATCAGTGCAAGTTTCTCATTGTTCCGGTCACACGGCACATTAAATACACTCAAGGCTGGAGAAATATTAATTACAGGCATTTTGATGGATTTTACAAATCTGAAAATGCAGCGAGGTTCTTGGAAAACATGCCAACTGAGGGACTAAGAGTATTAAGACAGTGGAGCTGGCTCCGCTGAAAGAGAATGGGGGAAACGAGAGCTGATTTATTGTTTTTTGCTGAGATGGGTGAAATATAGCGCTATTTTTTTAATTGTCGATTTTCATGGTCGACCTTTGGGTAAGCCACATGACATAAAAAGATAAAATCGTCCACACATACTCCGAAACAAGACACTGTACAAGTAGGAGAAAATGGTTGCGTAATTAAGGGGTTTAGAGGAGGTGGCATCACATGGGAAAGAATGAATGGAGGAAATTCGGGGCTCTGACTGTCGCTGACATTTTCCTAAAGGTCTTTTCGCCCACAGCACCTACGTTCTAGTGCACGCTCATAATGACGGGCTGCCAGCAGAGGAGAAGAAGAAGTGCTATCTGTTAATCACACCCCCACCCCCCCCTTGCCCCCCCTGTGATCCATGTCCACTGGTGATAGCCATGATGGACAGTTTGCTGGAAGAGAGAGACAGACAGAGAAAGAGGGAGATGGACAAAGAGAGTATATTGATTTGTTGGGATATCAAATGTCAAAAGTCAATAAATAAAGACATAGCAGAACACAGCCTGTAGTGTGGGGTTTATGACATAACAAATATATACTGTGCTAAATATTTACATGTGTGTATTCATAGATAGAAAGAGACACACAAGTACACGGTTCCTTCAACTGAATACTTAACATCAATTAAATTACAAATTACTTAAATGTATCCCACACCTTAAACAGTCTGATAGCCGACAACAATCTAATGGCTTTGGAAACAAATTGAGTAGGGTTATAATCATTAAAAACTATTTACCTGTTCCTCTCGGACATATTGCTGTGACATACACATCTTTCACTTGTTCCAATCTGACCTTTCTAAGCGAGCCAGTTTGTTGATCACTTGACCCCGCAGAGGTCAAAGGTCAGCCGGGTTCATACAGCTATCAGCGCACAGCAGGCACCATCAAACCGCTGTTTCTCATTTGAACCATTTGACCTCACATTAACCTCCTTCTCTCGCGCACTGAGAATGATCACCTGCCACACAGGAGAACAGAATCCTTTGCAGCATCTGGTGGCTACGCATGTGTGCGAGCCAGCGATAGAGAAACACTGCAGGTGTGTTGTTCCCCGCACTCTATTGAGTGAATTGTTGAGTTAGTGAGAGCAGGAGACGACCAGTGAAACAGTGAGTCCGCAACCCAAGACTGTGTCTCGGCAGACACTGTTAATTTCTCATCACTTCATCTCAATTTGGCCCATCAGACGCTTACAATCCTCAAACTATACAATCATTTCACCAATATGGCACCTGAACCAGTTGTTAATCCATTTTTTAAAAAACTTTATAATAGATGGATGAGCAAGAATGAGTCACTACAACATGGTTTTAATCTGTGTATTATTGATGGACACGTCACATGTCAAGTTAACCGTTAAGAGAAAAAAACTGTTTTAGGTTAAAGGATCAAATTATCGACTTTTATCAACATTTAAAGTGATAGTGGACAACTTTATAACACTAGCCAATGCTGTCTGCTTGTCAACTCATTGTTCATAACAGAATACAGAAACTCTCAGCCCTGCTGTAAAGCACTCTGAGACAAATTAGTAATTTGTGAAAATGGGCTATACAAATAAACTGAATTGAATTGAATTGCTCATTTTAGAATGGCTAGAATATGGGTTCTTCCATTTTTTAAATAGTATGTGTATGGGGTGATGAAGGCTCTCTCCCCAACATCCCGGATCCATTGTCTGTTTGAGGATCCAAACTAAGAACAGAGCGCTATACCTCGTTGAAAGGTGGTTCCACCGGCACACTCTTAAAGTTTCCGGTCAGCAGGGACACCCGACTTAACCACTGATCTACAAATACGTCTAAGGACGCATTGTTGACGACTTTGTTGTGTGCTTTAATAAAACCAAACAGTTTGAGCCATTTAAACATTCAAACAATGTTGTATCGCATCGGGTTTATATTGGAATTTCTTACCGATTTAATACAACTTGTATTCTCACTACCGGCCACTAGGGGGCGACTTGCAACGATAAATCAGATTGTATGGAAGTCTATAAGAGAATGATTCTACTTCTTTTTCACTTATTGTATTACTTTATTAAACATTATAAACATTATTGCAAGGTGTCAATTGCTAGTTTCAAGTCTTCCTCAATAAAGCCGTATGTTCATTTAGTAAATGATGGTCTGTTTAGAGTAAAATAGAGCATGATGCTAGGTTGCCACGGCTGCCAGAGCCATATAGGCGTCTCTAACTCAAAGGGCTAGGAGCGGCCGGAAGGACCGGTGGGTGTAACCTGGGTCGTTTTTGTAGCATCGCAAGTCAAATATAAATAGAGTTTTAGCAGGAATGTCAGCCTGTTTCATGTGAAAATTCAAATAAATATAACGTTTCCTTTGCTTTTGCACTAAATTAAGCAACGGCGGCATAAAGCTACCCAGTTAGTGATTTTTTATAGCATCATTCTGGAAGAAAAATGCGAAACATGTGGCGCTGGAACAGAGGGGAAGAGACTTTTGTTTTGACTCCTTCCCGCACCAACTTTCAGTTGTTATGGACTTATTGTTGTAGAACGTCGGTGTGGTCACTTATCATTATCAACCACTGTGCAGCCTATTTCAAATGAAATCACAGTGGTCTGACAGCCACCCGCATAGTAGAGAAGTCCCATAATAGTCGAGGGATGAGCTGCATGGCTGCTGGCCTCTCCATGACCAACCTGTTTCTTTATTAAATTGTTTTAAGAGGTCCAAACTGTGTTACGTCATGCAGAGCTGACACTTAAAAACTCATTCCAGCGCTGCTGCAACACAACCCAGTCAGTGTGTGTGTGTGTGTGTGTTTGTGTGTGCATGTTGTTCAGTATACAGAACAATTTGTGTTTTATCTATTTGCAGACTTAAAAAACAAGTTATTTACATCATGTATAAAGTGTAATTCAAGCATATTTGACACTGTTAAGTTAATTCAAAGCAGGAATGGGACGAGTTTTATGGTCCGCATAACAAACTCCCGATATGTGAGACTCAATTTATATCAGCTACAGAGCTTGGAATTATTTCACTTGCACAATAAATGCTGCTAATGTTCAGATAGATGTTGGGTTTCTGAGTTCATGATACTTTATAGACTATATAAATGTCTGAAAATCAAAAATGTTAATGAACTATTTCACCTGAATTAAATAACTCACAGAACGGGTTTACAGACAATCAGAACACTAAAATTAATTAATTAAATGAAAATGCCTCTGTGTTTTTATTTAAACATAAGACGAAATGTCCAGAGATGGGCGGTTTTGTGCTGGGGGCCTTTGGTCTCATGACTTCAGTGAAGTCCTGATGGCTGTGGCCCTGATTGAGAGTCTCCTCGTCCTTTCATTCAGTGATGGACAGTGAGGCCACTCAGTATGCTGCACCCCATCCCCCCAAACTTCCATCTTCTTCAAACTTATTCTTTCCTTTCTCCTCGTTCCTCCAAAAACTCCCCCGGTTCCCGTGGAGTGGCTGTTTTTTGTGTGCCCCCCAGCCCTGTCCCGTTTTTATCACTTTCTCTGACGGGTATACTACCCCGGTCCCCCTCGCACCTGCGCCGCTCCCAGGTCCCTACAGGAATGCGCTGGGGCTTGTAATCGCCTTTGTAGGGGCCATTGAGTTGTACGGCTGACTGAAACTTCCCAACCTCACAGCGTGCTGGCCGCTGAATGGCGCTCAGCGTGGGGCAGCTCTCCAACCCGCGGCCGCTGCCAAATTCCTACAGTGGCGCTCCACAATCACTCCCACACAGGCCCGGGTGCAGGCAGGAGGGACTGGGAGGGGGGGGGGGGCGTGTTGGGCAGAGAAATGGTGAAGTCTATTTAATTCAATACCAAAACTGTCACATTTGGCTCTCCATCGCCAATCTATAGATGGGCATGCGCACACATTTCTTTATTTGTTTTTCTTCTTTCACTTTTCGATTATAGTCGATAAAGTGAAAAAACAGTGATTTAGGACAACAGTACACCAAAATACCTTTTTGTTTTTCCTCTTTCATTTTGATATCTCACCTCTTGCCATTCAAGTTCCAGTGCAGATCTTATTCCAACAACGAAGAGATCTGCAAAAAACAAACAAAACAAAAATAGAAAATAAAAAAGGCGTTTTGAAATGCTGGACAAAGTTTTTTTTAAATGTTGTTAAATAAAGCAATTTCTCAGATATCAGGACATTTGTGCTCATGCGTTTCGGTGCATTAGGTCTGTGTGCCGGCAATACACAGCGTGTTTAGCTGTGGTTAGATAGAGCAGCAGCACTGCAGGATTAAGAGGCAGCAAGATTGTTAAACATGTCAACGTGTAATTGCACGATAAGGCCCTTCCGAGGAACTCATTGGCCCAGTTGCTTTCTCTATTCCGCGCTAATCTCGCGCGGCACATTCGCTGTGCAATCTGTCTCCATAATCTTCTGTGACAGAGCGGGCGACGAGAGCAGCCTGTTTGGTAATTTTTTTTAGGAAAGTGGTGGCGGGGGGGGGGGGGACGCGGAGAAAATATGCAGAGGCGTGATAAAGTGACGCTAATTATCCCCATTTAGGACAGCGAGTGCAAGGGATCAGGGCTTTACGAGCAACCGAGTGTGCGCTGGTGCTGATGATGGCCTCCGAGCACGGAATATATCGCTGGCTACAAGATAAGAGCTTCGCGCGCCGGAGAGATTTATTGTCCGGTCAGCTAAACACGGACACGCGCGCATGCAAGGGACACGCGAACACAGAAACACACACACACACACACACACACACACACCACTGCCTTATAGCCTTCGTTGCACCCTACACTTACCCACCTCAAGGTGTAATTTATTCGGGTTAAATTGGCCAGAACGCTCCTCTTTTAGCCATGGCGATGCGCCGTGACGTGCTCCGCCTCTCCAGGCTTTCACTGTTAATCCGCATCTCTTCACATCAACAGATAACATAGAAACAGATGCAACATGAACGAGGGAGGGAGGGAGGGGGGAATCCCATGCCATGTACCGTGAGCGCGCTATAGTGCGGCGAGATCTCTCCATAGATGCGGCTTCTTTTGGGGTTTCAGGAATATAAAACACATTTCCAGACATTGTTTTTTTTCTGATTTCGTTCAATAGATTAATGCTCAGCCAAACGCTGCACGCTTCACTGTGAGGCCTAACAGGTTTAATTGACATACCATGCAAGTCTTCATCAGTGTGAAATCGGCCCTTTAACTATGTATTTGAGATTAATTGATTTCAAAATGCTTAAGGCATAATATTCCCTAATTTGCATGTGTATGGCTATTAGCCTACATGAGACCTACAAGCAATAATAAAATATACACGTCAAACACAGCTGCGGTCTGTCAAAAAATGACGTCATATTTAGACCAATTCTTCAGTATTTTTTTAAAGATTGCAAAACTAAATGACAAGGTATAGTTTTCTAAAATATGTTTGATGAAATGTGAATTTGCACAAAGGTACCAACAAAGTAATCTAAAAGTTAAACATCGGGAACTTTGAAATTCTGATGAGTCATCAGTAACCCGATGGTCACGAGTGTCCCCGCGGCCAATGGGAAGTTGAAGTCCAGTCTGCGCATAGTTTAGGCTGAGTCGTTTCGGTTGCGCATGCACGTCGTTAGATGTGCACATGTTGACGATGCACGCGCATTCACGGATTTATTTCATGCTTTGTGGGTTGAGTGCAACCAAGTTGTAAGACATTGTTCTACCTGTACAATGAAAGAAGGTTAATTCCCCCCGAGTCTAGTTTCATAAAACATGTTATATTATAATAATTATAATAGTTTGTTTATTATTATATCTCTGTATGTGCGTATAGTTTCCCGGTTCCCTTTACTTTCCTGCATCTCAGACACGAAATATGGGACTATGCAAAGAGGATAAAGCCGTGGGTAAAATAACAGTTTTTACATGTGTCATTGTAAGCACTGTTCAATTGATTGGAGAGAAAAAATACAGCTAAATATTGTAAGACTTTTGTGATTTTGAAGATGGACGTATATTTTTTCTTAGAGGTCTGTTGTATTGTGGAACAAAATGAAGGTATACATATATAATTAAGCTGTATCATATTTCACTTGAAGTATTTTTATTTGTCAACAATTAAATTCCAAAAGACAGAATGATTTAAAAAATGTAATGTCTATGAACAAATAAACCAGTTCAGGGGAAATGTCACTGAAATACAGCCCTTGGATCAATATTCATTATTTATTACTGTTTTTTAAAACTTTTTTTTAAATTTTCAAATGATCAAAACAGAAGCAGTGAAATTACAAAATAAAATTCTCTGAGTTCATCAAAAAAATCAATGTTTTTTTGAATTGTATTCAGAGTCGTTAAAAAAAGGCCTCACATGAACCCTTAAAAAGTAAATATCAAAATTAATTAGTTTTATGGCGTTTTGATGTGTTGTTATATTTTTTTAAAGAACATTTCGTTATGAATATTCTGATGTGATCCAAATAAAAAATTGAAGTCTGATACAACCTTGCAATGCATTAGAAAAATAGAAATTTCGAATTCATAAATACATTTCTGCTGCATAAATTTGACATATCTCTCAATCAATTACAGGAGTAAATTAGGTTTGTTATAGCATAATTTAAGTATGCCCTGTTATTACCATTAATAAACGAGGACGTTTCGTTAATAACAACTAACAGGTGATGCATTCACGTAATCGGATTTGTTTAGAAATTATAATACAATATGTAACTTGAATATATTTTGGCCTGGCACTAGAGCAACAGATTTTCATAATACATTTGTCAATAATCATATTATAGTTAATAAGCCCGTGGAACATCATCTTCCTCTCAAGATGATGATGTTTCCTCGGAGGTTTACAGACTAACTTTTACGCACAATTAAGCACACACAACTAGGCTATTTAAAAGCTCGTGGGATCATGTGGTGTCACACTTTAAACAGGTGGCTATTTTTTTTCTCGAGAGGAGGCTGGATGATATTTGTGTGTCCTAAATCGTGAAAACAATCCTGAAAAAACATTGTGAAAATAATCAATCTAAGACCGTTGTCTTAAGAATCAAAGCAACATCTGGTGAAATTTATTCAATTCTTCTTCATCGCAATATCAGGGCTTTTCACTTGCAGAAAAGCACTTAAATTACAACAGCAGTTGCCCGTCATCCTTTGAAATATTAAAATTATTCACAATTTACAATAATTAGAGTGTTACAATAAAAAGAGATGGTTTTCCAAGAATTAAGACACAGGCTTCTGCAAATGAACACAAATGTTTAAAGAATGTTATTTTCCCATTTCTTTTAAAGCACTTTCTTAAGATTATGACACGTTATCTCATTTTCAATAACTTACAAGAACCCCCAAAAAGTATGAGAACAATTGAACCAAATACCACCCCCCCCCCCCCCCCCCATGTGAACCTGGCGTAACCCTCAACTAAGACTGTGAAGTAATGGACAAAAAGATGGATAGCACAATCACCAATATCTCAGCATCATATTCGTTATATAATTCCACTGGTGGCTATTCAAAAAAAGAAGAAGAGGAAAAAAAAGAAAGCCGAGATTAATTTGCTATTTCCCCCCTTCATTTACAATATCATAAACATTCTGTACAAAATGCAGGTAGTTTTCGGGATCGGGGGTTATTTAGAAAAGAGGTAAATATTTGGTTATGTGTTCGTTTGCAGTTTTCAATTATTCTGTGAGTTCTAAATGTGTGTGAGAGGGACCGTCCCGTTCACTCCAGCCGCGGCGCTCTGGTAATGCTGCGGCAGGGCATGGAGTCGACTTTGCATTGACGGGTCGCCCGGCTCTCCGGTCGGTAAATACATGCTTATCATCTCTCTCAAGTCTCCGGGGCAAGGACCCCGTGAGTGTGTGCTGCTGACGGGAGGGCTTACACTCGGCTCAGACTTTACCAGCGACCCTAACGTCCCCATGGCAGCTGAGGAGGTGACGCCGGAGCCCTGGTGCTGTGTGTAGGTGATCCCGCCGTAGCCGGATGGAGAAGCGTTCATGTAGCTCTGAGAGTTTGAGATGGGGCTGTACTGCAGCGCTGTCATGTCGTAGCGGTGCATGGGCTGGGGGTTGTGTGAGTGATGGTGGTGTGAGTGGTGGTGGTGGTGCGCTCCGCTCCCCGGGTGCTGGCTGTAGGCGAGCTGCGCCTCCTGCATCATCGCCGCGGCTGCCGCGGCAGCGGCCACCTGCCCCGAGTACGCACCGTTCGCCCAGCCGTTCATGTGCGCGTAGCCGGAGCTGGCGGAGCCTCCGTGACCCCCGGGGCTCTCTAACCTCTGCCCGACCCCGGATGAACTCATCCCGACTCCTAAACCAACTCCACCGCCCCCACTGGGCCCAGAAAGCAGTCCACCGGCAAGGGAATATTTGTCCTTTTTCAGCAGCGTCTTGACCTTCCTTCTCGGCCGGTACTTGTAATCCGGATGCTCCTTCATGTGCATGGCTCGCAACCGTTTTGCCTCGTCGATGAAAGGGCGCTTCTCAGCCTCGGACATCACCTTCCACTCGACGCCCAGTCGTTTGCTGATCTCAGAGTTGTGCATCTTGGGGTTCTCTTGTGCCATCTTTCTCCGCTGCCCACGGGACCACACCATGAACGCGTTCATCGGTCTCTTCACCCGCTCCGGATTCGCTTTGGACCCGCTGTTCGGCCCCGTTTGCCCCGTGGTCGTGTTCGTTTGGGGGCCGGGGGAATGCAGGTCGGTTTCCATCATCATGCTATACATTCACCTGATTTTTTAAACTTCGCCAGCAACAGAGAAAAAAAGTCTATTTCAAGAGAGGCGCCCACGAGATCGGATGCGCGCAAGTTGACTGGGGTACAGAATTGATATTCTCAACCCAAATTATTTAAATGCAAGACAAAAAAATAATCCGAAAAGAGATATAAAATGCTCTCCAACCAGTATTTGACGCGGTCTTCCTGGGTTGGTTCACATCCACTGTGATAGAATGAGCATTTGAGCCACTTTCCCTGTCGGAGTTAAGAAGTTGTTTAAAGCCGCGGCCATATGATGCGCACTGACAGCGGTTAAGTGAGCCACACGCGGCCAATGGGGCTCTAACAGCAGAGTGATTTGCATGGCGTTTGGTCAGGTGACTAGAGGACCATAGAGGAAGAACACACCAGAGGAGGAGGCGGAGGAGGAGGAGGAGGGGGAGAAGGAGGAGGCAGAAAGGAGGGCCAATCCCACAAATAGAAGGCATTCGAAATTTCCAAACACGCATCAGCTAAACACAAATAACTACGATTTGTTAGCAGGGATGTTGCGGGGTGCAGTCTTTGAGCACCATGAGTCAAACGTCTAAATATATTTGATAGAAGAGCTATCGTTCAAACAGCCTCAAGTGAGCATGCTTCAACAGAAGTTTGGATAGAATAAATAACTTTACTCTCCGGTAATTTTCTTTAATAGCTCTTGAACTTCAGAACATTTCCTCTCATCTTTAACAGTTGTTAAAAGTCCCCTAAAATAGGCCTAACGACGCCCCTGTATAATAGGTGTCAGAGTGAGAGAGAAATTACACACACACACACACTCCATGCAAAGGATGTGCGGTGAAAGAGGGGGGGGGGGGTAACCTGCCCAGCCACCTGTCATCTGCTATACCTGTCATTTTTTTGTGGACTTTTTTTCATGGCTGATACACTCCAAGTCCCTAATTTAACACCGAGTAAACCCGTTTTGAGAGAGAGAGAGAGAGACGATGTATGTCTTCCAGCTCGCGCATATATAATTCAGATTTCACAGCTGACCTCCCATGAAAAGCCCAATCAACCCCTAATTGAAAGGGAAAACGAAATACCACTTCCCGCGGCGAGACTAACGATTTAATCATATCGTCCTTTGCTGTTTTTTTTATTATTATTTTAATTGGGGGCTTAGCTTGATATGTCTCTCTGGTTAGGGCCCGAGGGAACGTAGGATCACTCGGACAGACCCATGCGTCTTTGATAATGGGGTTAACGGGATATTACAATTGTCAATAAACGTTTCCTAGTGGTCTATAAGGCCACGAGGCTTAAGGCCCGAGGAAGATAATATAATGACACCTGGAGAGCTGCCGGGCGGCGGCGGCCCGTGAAGCTGTCACACCACACAACAAATAAACAAACTCGAATAAAGAAAAGCAACGACGGAACACTGGCCTCGTTTAATAAGGAAAATCACATAACATAGAGAGTGCATCAGTATTAATACGAATATTAGCATCATAAAAAGGTATGTTGTTGAATTGACAAGTAAGGAGTAATTTATTGACCAAAACAGATAACTCCAGGAATATAGCAGATATAAAAAAATATTTTTGGCACCTTGCAAATGTGTTTAATTCATTGAGATATGTTAATAAGGCTCTAATTAATTAAAACAGTCTTTGCAATACCATTGTGGAGCCAGTTTTAAAGAAAGACGTGATTGATGAAAATGTACTAATAATTTAAAAAACATTTCGTTATACGATGAGATTAAAGCATATCGATCGAGGACATTCTCATAATTTGTATGACAATACTAATAATTATTACGATGTGTTTCTCTCATTGTGAAGTGTATTTAGGAATGTAGTGGATTCGTCTTTACAATGACACCGGTGGCTCTGTTTACTCTCTCTGTCATCCCCCATCAGTTACTCCTCTTTTAACAAACCTCTTTTCAAACCTCCTCGCTCCTTTGTGTGCGACCACTGCAACAGGATGTGCGCACTGCGATGATGCCGTACGGCAGGGGCCAAGGGTCAAAGCAGTTATCACCCCTTAGCCCCCCCACCCACACACACACACACACACACACACACCTAAATGAATAAAAAAAATGTGAGACGGATTGGGAATAAATATGCCAATATATAAGAGTATATAATAATAATATAAAAAAGAAACCGAATTTATTATTTTTTTCTCCTAAAACATTTAACCTATAAACCCACTACACCATGTCCACAAGTGGTCATGTGGCAGCGCGCGGGGAAACAGGCTGATTTGGGCTTTTGGGAGGACAGATAGATGTGATGCACCTGCTGCTGCGTTCACGTGACGTGAGTAAGGCAAAAGAAAAGCAACTGTTTTAGAGCTCCGATCTACCTTCATATTCAAATATGTTACAATCAGCCCCCCCCCCCCCCCCCCGCGCTTCCTGAAAAGTAAAAAAAAAAAACCGACATAACCATGTCATCTTATAACATCGACATCCATCGCGTTAAAAACAATGCACGGTTGAATACACGTGCACGTGTTACAGCAGCAGGTTAATCCAGCCGTTACCGCTCCCGAACAGATCATGGAGCCGGTAATGCCACCTCGGGAACAAAAATCGCACGGAGACTGTCGGAGAGCAACTGGTACACGAGGTACAGAGAACCGCGCACTCTATGCAGCCGCCGCGTGGGTCTCACTTGTCCCCCAAATTAAAAACAGCAGCCGGCATCGAGACACGCAGTGACTTGAACGCAGCAGAGCCCACACGCTCCGAAATAACGCGTACAAACTAAAAACACCACTTATCTCAAGCTCGCATCACCCGTCGTATAAAATTTTTTTTGTGTGCATTTATTCCACTTCACGTTTAAAAAAAAGAAAGAACATATTTTACTCACAACAGATAGTTCACCTATGCATCACCAGGATAAATACCAGGAATGCGTAACTGTCATATGCAAACTTACGCATGTTCCCCTCGCTCCCTCTACTCCAGACCAAGTGGGCAGATTTCTCCCTCCATGCTCCTAAAGCCGTCCTAAACCCTCCAAAGCTTCATGTAAGACCGCTACTCCCACTACAATCTGGCTGCTCGAGTGCCAAGGCCATCCATGCCCGGTGCCCAAACCCACCACTCAACACACACTGAGGGGCAGAGACAAGAAGAAATGACATTTATTATACACTCCACACACAAAAAACACAATTCCAAGTTATTGTTTCTCTCTGCGAAATGGGCTTGCTTGTAACACAATGAAGCGTCTTTTGTGTTCCACAGAACAATACAAAACAAGTATTCTAATAAATAGCCACTCTTTTCTTTTGGCTCTCTAGGATGAATGGGCTGGAGCGGCGGGGTTCTGAGAGGCAGCTGTGCCGCATTCGGGGAGGAGGGGCGAGGAGGAGGAGGGGAGGAGCCCCGCACCCCCTTCGCTCCATACTGACTCCCATTACTGATCCTGGAGGAGAGTAGGATGCAAGGAGAGGAGGAGAGGTATTGACTTTTTGACGCCGTTTTTACTCGGGAGCATACACGTGTGTGTCCAACCACGTGACCCTCACATCCTCAAATATTGCTTCATACTGTGAAATCCACAGTATTCATTTGATTTGAACCTGCACAGCATGCGGCTCTGACAGCTTCCAGTCGGGGAAACACACGAGCACGCGCACACACACGTGCACAGAAAACACATCCGCGCTCATAAGGTGTATTATATACATTCCCTTCAATAATCTCTGATTTTAAATTAAGAATACACCTGGCACAAAGTATCAAGATAACTATTTAAAGTCATTATTCCCAACCAACCTTTTCATATACGCAGGTCCCAGGAGAAAGATCTACTGTCCTGCCATGTTTTACTGATTCATGAGATTACTCTGTCGCTTTGCGAGATGTGCTGCATCAAATAAGAACCACACACAAGCCATGCAATCAGGAGATTGACACAAAGTGGTAAAGCTATAAGTAAAAAGGTCATATTGAAAAAAATATTAAGAGGAAGAAAAAAAAAAAGAGTGGGAGAGTGGGAGAGTGAGAGAGTGAGAGGGATCAGGTTCAGGCCTAAAACCGTTGAGGGAAGAGTAAAAGCAGAGGGCTTGTTTACATCTCTCTCAAACACAAATCTCCATTACACAACACTCAAAAACTTCAAAAACACGAGAGGTGAACTGATTGATGCGTATAATGTATACGTATATCTTATGTGCTTTTGAACTCCCTCTTAAACTGTAGCTCAAAAGGTTTGCAGGGATGCTTCAACATTGAAAAGCTGCACACTTGAATAAGAAAGCACTTCATCCTGAATGTTTGTATATTTGAACGAAATTAAATGATTGTTAACAAAAGGGGACCATTAAGCTTATATAAGCAGCCTAAAAACACACCATGTACAATAAAGGGTAAAATGACAGATCGTGAAACACAACATGGCAGTTAAAGATGTTAAAACATGAAATAAATTAGATCCAGTGTTGAGAATATTTAGAGTTGGTAATGGCTAAAACTAGGCAAACATATTTTCTTGTTAATAGCATGAAGAATTGTGTCCATATTAAGTTTTACAGCAGGCAGACCACAAATAGACACATAGAAAGTGGGATTTTGTTGAAAGAAAGGACATGTCATTCAAATCTAAGGCTCTCTAATCTACGAGCAATTTTTTCAATTCTGTTGCGCCATGTGCTCTATTGTCATTTTCTTCTCTCGCGGTTGAATTGCACGAGAAGATCATACAAGGGCCTGATGAAGTGGTGCGTCAGAGACGGGATGACAAGTGAGAAAAGGAGTAAGAAAAGAGGCGCGGGAGAGAGAGAGGGAGAGAGAGGGAGAGAGAGAGCGAGAGAGACCGGGGAGGCCAATGTCAATCCCATGGCAAACAGCAGTGGATAATCATGGGCTTTAGGAAAACACTGTGTCCATAATGCTATTACCCAGGATTACCTACTCCAGCAGAGAAGGCGAGACTCTCTTCACAATGTGCCCCAGACCTTTCAGATAATAATCTTATCACAGATGACAAACCCAGAAGAAACATCCCATTATTCCAGAAGGGGAAGAAGAAGAAAAAAATCTACAGCATGTTTGGATGAAGACATATTGTAAAAGACTAAATTATTCGAGAGGAAAAAATATCAGATTTTGAAATTAGCACGCCAGTCGCTTCCCCACTCTCTCTCTCTCTTTCTCTCTCTCTCTCTGTCACTCTCTCTCTCTCCCTTTCATTCTCTCACTGTCTCTTACTCCCATGGCGCTTTCTCCTTTTTCCGCAGGGCAATTAGAGACAAGATGTTATGCACTGCTCAGCTTATCAATTAGCAATAACTACTTCCCCTCTGATTGGCCTGTAATGAACGTAATGGTTTTAACAGTCAGGAGTTGCAACTCTTAGAGGTGCTGTGCTAATGGTGTCACCACGGCGATGGAGCCACAGTAACAGCTCTGTGGAAAAGGAGGAAGGAGGAGGGAGAGGTGTGTGTGTGTGTGTTTGGGGGGGGGGGTAAGTCAGTTCTCCCTAACACATCTCTAATTAGAGCTCACAGTCAGTCATTACTCATGGAATAGGGTGTAACACTAATGGCTATCAGGCAAGCCCCCATAAACAACAGAGGGGGGTTCTTGTAAGGTGAGAGGAGCAGAACATTTATGGAGGAAAAAAAAAGAAATCTGGTGAGAAGACGAGGTGAAATGGAAAGTTGGGGGTGGGGAGTGATGATGGGAAAGAGCGCCGATAGCAGCAGAGTTTTTAGTCAGACAAGGTCAAGGCCCATTAATGGAGAATCTCTCTTTGGTGATAACACAATCCGCCATGTTGGACATTGTCCAGGTACAAAGATTGACGAGACAAAAAGGTTGATAAAAATGAAAGTGGGTAAGTGTAGCCGCGTGGTTAAGGAGATGCCGAAGACAGAAAGAGAGCTGGAGTGGATGTGAGCGAGACCGTGAGACAGACGCCTTAGTTCACCACTTTGGCCCGAAGACCTTGTTAGCAATGATGCACTCCTGCGGTGATGCATGGTTTTAGCCCTTTACTGCATTAAATCGCAGCGGCTGTAGCACAACGGAGTGACAGAGGTGTAGCTAAGGAGGGTGGATGACAGGAAACCAATCGTGAAGTACGAGTCTTGCTTCTCAAAGTCGACAAAGTTACCCACGAAGAAGCCGTCACTGTGCATGTACTTGAGAAAAGTCTTCAGAAATCAAATAAAACTATACATCAGATTGCCACTGACGCACCGTGGGTTTCGGAGTTGACGCAGCCAAAAAGAAAGCATTTCCGTACGTCATCATTCTGATATTTTATTTTCTAAACAAACAAAAAGAACAAACAAAATGCTGACACTGCCTTCCGTGTGCTGGTCAAAAAAAACATCGGCCACCCCGGTGCATGCTGGTCCTGAAGCTACCCACACCTACATACAACCACAGGTGCCCAGGGTTACCCAATCAGTGAACCAATCCTAAAACTAAATATATTTAAGCAACAATCACAATGAACTAAACTCAACTAAAACTATCATAGGAAACAACTCTAACATATCAACATATAACCTAAGTAGCAATGAATAATCAATATTACTTTACAATAAAACTAAATACAAATGCCAAAATAAATAGCTCCAAAAGTGACGATGCAGTAGTTGCATAGGAAAGAGAGGAATTGGCCTCATGTTATATTACAAATGCCCAGGTGGATGCGGTGGCGTGGAAGGGGGCATTGCACTGCTGCAAACAAAGGCAACAGTGCTGGCAGAGCTTTACTGAAGGCCATGAACTATAGCCATGAGGGCACGCTCACATGCACTAGCATGCACTAAACGGCTATATGTACTAGATATTATTATATAGATTAGTTTGAAGCTAACGATCTGAATATCATCTAGAGAACCTTTAGTACTCCGGTTTGGGAAGAGGCCACTTGTGCATTGGTTTGCACCCCAAATGGACCCTTCCTCAAACTGTGCATTTATTCGACCACTAAGAAGCCCTTTGAGGGACCCTCTCACAGCGAGGTGCGTACAGGAGCTGCCTTGGAGCTTTTCATCTCGTCATTTGATCTTCACCAGCAGACAGAGTTTTCTCAATTGCCATGAAATTGTAGATAGTATTCTAGTCTCACCCTTCTTGCCTTTTAAGACAACAAGGATCAGACTACAGGATGAGATGTCGGCGTGAAGCGCCACTTTTGGGGATGATTATCATTTACAACTGTATTCAAAACAAGACTCAGTTTATTCTCTTAAGGTCTTGACCAAAAGCAGAGTGGGAGTTTATGACTCAACTTCTAAAAAGTTGAGTTAAAAATAGTTTTCCTATATCGAAATCTTTTTTCGTGAGAGCATGTTTCATCTTTTCGCCTTCATCAGAGTCATTTTACAACGCATTACAAAAAAAGATTTAAAATGGGTTTTAAAAGATTGAACGATATTTATTGAATACATTTAATAATTGTAAATTGTACTTAATGCTTTTAAAAAGGTGGCGTCAACAATCCCCGGAGCCCAAAACGCGTCTTTCAAGAGCAGGTAGTGCCACGACCTGGAAGTTTCTGGACCGCTCGACATGGACGCCGGCTTTGGACTGTGAGCCGTTATCTGGACGCGGGGAAGCGTGCATGTGCAGACAGCTATACTTCTGTGTGGTGTGTTTCAATAAATCTATTATTTGTTTTTTTAATATATGTACACATGGGGTAAACACTAGAGATGCCAATTCAAACTAATCGTTTTACTTGACCTCTGCGTCTGCTGTAAATGTGGAAGGTATTTTAGGGTGAAGATCGTGACCAATTACAGACAAGGCAGATTTGCGTGGGATTAAGATTACGGACGACCTCCGCAATTATTACAAATTAGTAGAAGTCCCCAAGGTAATACTCGTCCACCAGTCACCTCGTGTCTATTGGTCCTGCTGATAAGAATTGTCCTGCAGGTTACCGCACATAAAGGAAAGTACATTTATTGTAAATCTGCCCTGAATGGAGCTATTCACCGGATCTTAATTTACAACTGCATGTCAATAAAAGGGCAAAGGTCTCATACAGTATATCTGGAATGTACACAATCACAATACTAAACATATGAATTCCTTCTCTCATGATATTCTTATGATATAATAGACATATTTTAGTTCCTAGTTGGCTACTATTCCACCAAGGATACCGAGTTGGAGGAATATGGTACGCTGTAACCTATTGTGTAGCTTTACTAACCACAATGGCAGCAGCTTGGCCTTTGAGGGAGCTGCAAGACTTCAGGAGGGGGGCTCTCTATTCCTAAACTCAGCCTTGAAAGTGGGTTTGAGTATGTGTGTGTGTGTGTGTGTGTGTGTGTGTGTCTGAGACTTACGGGGGGGCTAACTATAGTCCCTCACCCAGAATTTGAAATAAGGTCATCGTCCCCGGGAGGCCCCAAGTCAAAGCGTCCCTTCTTCACCTGCCCTTTCACTCTGCTCCTTCTCTAAATTTAACTCTTCACCTGGGTCCCGTGATACCTTCTTCCCTTCTGCACCTTATCTCTCCCGTTCGTTTTCTCCTTTGTCCGTACTTTAATGTACATATTCGTCTGGTTTGTTTCACAGACCCGCATTTCACAAAGAGAGCATGAACAGCAAAGAAGGACCATCACGATGACTCGGCCCCTTCACTCGTGCTTTTGTTAAATATTGTGCTCAACAGTTGGAGCTTGTTTTTCGTTTTGGCTTTGTCAACAAAAAAAAAGGTAAAAAAAGAAACGCTTCCAGTAATGCTGTTGGTCCTTAAAGCTGTAATTTGATTGGAGAAATGCATTTTGTGGATTAGCTCAACAATAACAACAGAAATGGCATCATTAGAAGATAAGAAAGGTAATATGTGTGTTAAAGCTTGTGTGTGTGTGTGTGTGCGTGTGTGTGTGTGTGTGTGTGTGCGTGAGTGTCTGGAGCAGCACAGATGCATATCCAATAGGATGGAGAGCGAGCGGGACAATAACACGCAATTCTTATGCTAATCAAGGAGCCCATTAATGTTTACATTCAGAATCAGGCCTCCCAAAGAAACACATTCACTTCCTGCTAAACTGGGATAATTAGTTTCCTCTTAAACCCATATTCCATTAACTCAGGTGATTCCATCCGAGTTTCATCAAATGTATGCTTCATTTTGCCTGATAATGCAATTTAAAAGCAAAATGACATATTCAGACTACTCAGGGAGGCACCTATGAGAAAATAATATATGTGTAAAAGGCTTTTTGTCCCATTTTACATGTATCTGTATATATTTCCAAAGTGTTTCCCATAATTCAGCATGACTGATTTATGGAAAAATTAAATTGTAAACAGCTTATTGGAGATTAGCGTATTAAATGCTCCCTGCTGTTTTTCTGCATACTTTGTATACATGACACCTTATATTACAAGATGACCATGACAATAAGGGTTGGCAATATGTGAATGTCCTCATTTGAAGGGGCGTACAAACTACAGAGAAAACAATCAGCAGCGAAATAACAGACGCAATGCACTTTGTTTCAGGGTTTTCACCATTGGGAGGGAGGAAAGGTGGATGTAAAGGTCTATTGATCCACACACTTGTATGCTCACATCAAGCTAAGCAATGGACATCTGGGCCTTTTTACCCCAGGAGTAGTTTAGCATTCACAATTCAGAGCCCTCCAACTTCGCCGCACCAAAACACAAAAGCCCAAACGGAAGGGCTTGGGCCAGCCAGTTTTCCCATGGTGTGTGTGTGTGTATGTGTGTGTGTGTGTGTGTGTGTGTGAGTGAGAGTGAGTGAGTGCTAGTGTATCTTGTGCATGTGTGGCAAACAGTGTAATTTCATTTTACAAAAACTTCAAAATGACCAAAATGCACCTAATTTCTCCCCACTCGTATTTTACCCTTTATGCAACATCTATGTTTTCATATATTCCTTTATAACACAAACATTTAATGTGCTGAAACCACTTTGGGTAGGTAGCTTCACATGTCTCTCTCTCCCCAACACACACACACACACACACACACACACACACAGTGTAATGGATAGGAGCTGGCTGAGGGCGTCTGTCAGGGGCGACTGTTCTAATCAGAGCAGTGGGGAGAGAGATAAAGGAGAAAATAATGAGTGTGGCATCAGGCCTTTCATAGCGCAACAAAAGGCCATGGGATCAGATAGACAGACACAATGTGGAGAGGAGAGGAAGAGAGGGAGAGAGAAGAGAGAGAAAGGGAGGGATGGGAGGAGGCAGAGCGGGGAGAGAGAGAGAGAGAGAAAGAAGGATGGAATGGGTTTGCTAATAAGCCTTCTTGCACTGTAAGTGATGAAGGCAACAGTAGGCGACATTATGAAATGCAAGCTTATGTCTGGCTTCACTCGAAGGATGCCATCGAGTGGGGAGGATGGAAGTTTCTATGACAACATCAATAATCTTAGCACCGTGCAGTCCTTCAGAAACGGACTATATATGCATTTTCACACAAAACACATCCTTCCATTTTCCGTCTCCAAATACTCAGTCGGCCCCCGTGGCCCCCTTTCTTCCCGCTGATTAGTGCGGCTTCATTTACTGTGTGATAATTTCCAGTCATCCTCTTGATTATTAATGCTTAATTTACCCAGATTACACTCCTTTTGATTATTAATGCCTAATTTAGCCGGATGACTCTAATCATGCGATGGTGCCCAAACTGAAAGCAAAAACCTCAGTGGTCTTCCAATGTACCGATACAGGCTCCTCCACGGATAATGATACCGTTCAGAGGAGCCAGCGGACCTGTGAGAGTTAAGTCCCTGTCCACATTTTTTTTTATTACCCAAACTGCCATCAAACTTTAAAGAGAAAAGAAATACTAATTAGAAACTGCAAGCAAGGAGAAATGAGCAGGCAGACTCAGAACAGAAAATCCTATTCAGAGACTTAATGAGCTTGTCGAAGCTGAATAATTGATTTCTAATTCTAGCCTGCAGCTGTTGACCCAACCGGGGAGTGTTTTCAATGGAGCCGAAATATGTTGCGCTCCGACTTGGCACTGTTAACTTTCTAGTAGTGGAATCATTACCAGATACCACCGTGTCGACCTCACGCTAAAGGGTATTATTCAGATCCAAAATAAGGTTATAATTCACTTCGGTGCACAAACCAACGAGATCGGGCTCTCCTTTTTAAAAGCCATCACAGGTGATTCCCTTGACAACTTAATCCTCCTTCAGATCTTGTTTAATATTTTAGACACAATTCAGAAAAAGGTTGTTTGACTTGGAGCTGTGAAAGGCCCGGCGAGGTAAACTCTCCCAGCGTATGAAGCGTCGGGATCCGCTGGTCCGTATCAGATTGTAGGTGTTTTATGATTCGTTCATTTGCTGCGGAGTGATTCTTTGTTGCTCCTGCGTGGACGATCACATCCTGGAGGGCTCTGGGGGCCCCCGGAGCAGCACAGAGCGCCCTGTGTGTGAACCACAGCCGCCCAGCGTCCCTGTAAGATGACCTCACGGAAAATAGGGCCTAATTATTGCTGTGACAGCCCATGCTATCATATTCTGGCCAGATCAGTCACGGCGGAGGAGAAAGTGGACGGCGGGGGGGGGAGAAAAATTAACAGAAATATATACCACCGTGCCACCAATCTCTCCCCCCCCCCCACCTAAACTAAACCCATTTATTTTTAATACCCTAATCAGCAGGTCCCAAAGGGGGCTTGGCTCTCACTCACCCGCAGAGACCAGACACAGGTGAGTACAGGTAAGGCAGCAGGGAGCGAGGAGGAAGCAGGGAGCGAGGAGGAGAAGACGGGGGGAGGCGGGTTGATGGGAGAGGCTGTAGCTGGAGTTTTGATCGACAAATTAAAAAAACTTAGCTGAGCTCACGGTGCATCGTCAAGCAAAAACAATTGGCGGCGGCTGAACGGTTAACCACACACGGCCTCAGGTTCAGGTAAATATTTATATATATATATATATATATATTTTATATGTATATATATATATAAATACTTATATATATATATATGTGTTTGCGTAGAAACCTTCTCCAGACGGAGGGACACGGTGGTGGTGGAACAGAGACACTGGAGGACTCTGTGGTCACGAGGTTCAGAGTTTAACCCTTGTGTTGCCTTAGGGTCATTTTGACCCGAATCAATATTACACCCTCCCCCCGCCTTTGGGTCATTTTGACCCGATTCAATGTTTAACCCTCCTGTTACCTTTATATTTACTAACATATTTTACCCTTTGGGTTCAATTTGACGCCAGCAATTAAAACCTCCAGAAAATTATTAGAATTAATATTGTTTTCCAAGTTTAAGTGTGAGGCACTTTATGTTTGTTTGTTGACTACCGAAAGAACACCGACATTAAACATTGAATGGGGTCAAATGAAT